>NC_139143.1:113069218-113599218 GCF_964270905.1 Leucopleurus acutus | reverse complement strand
TTCAATATTTTCTTCTAAGATGGGAGGGTTTTTTGTTTTCATAAAACTGGTTAACAAAAAAGATTGTTACATATAGACACCCAGTAGTTTATCTGGAATTAAGCATATCTTCAGTGAAATAACCCCAGACTGATGAGGCTGCTTGGTAGCTGTGAGACTGTGGAAGGAAAGAGACAGCATTGTCGGTGCAGGTAATTTTCACCCTGAACATAGTGTGTTTGTTTTTAAATTTTTAAATCCTTGTCCTATAATTGCCAAGACTTCCATCTCTGCTATGGATGTGCATGTGTACAGGATCTGTGGATCTGAAGCAGCAAAGGACTATGTGCTGCAAATGGCTCTCCAGTCCAGGTTTAGGAAAACCTTGTATGCCTGCAGTTCTGTGATTCAGAGCCTCAGCCAACATGAGCCCCTGCAGATGTCTTCTACTCTGGTGTGGACGGCAGTGTTCCTGGCAGTGCTGTGGGTTAGACAGGACCCCCTGGGCACAAGAGCATGGAGTGGGAAATATCCCAACTGTAGTAGTGAGAGCCTCGTCCTCCTGGACAAGGGAAGGAGCAAACGTCACAGATTTATTTCTTCCACACAAAATCAGTTGGTGAGGTTTTCTACTTCCTTTCATTTTATGAAAACAACATAGAAATTCAATGCAAAATGGGTTTCAAACTAAAATACACAGAAATCATGAAATACAATTTTCTAAATAGAGTGTAAAATATGTCTCATACACTACACATGCCAGAATTTCCTTGTGGCAGGCAAATTCACTGAAGACAAGATCTGCAGTGTATCACAATGCAGTGTGGAAACCACAAATGTGACTTCCCTTTCTTTTAATTTTAATTGCAATACTATAGTAAATCTGGTTTCAGGTCAGGCAAAGTGTGATCTATATGTAGATCTTTTACATAGTCTATGACTGTCTACATGCAACCCAGCCTGTAAGACTGTATTTCTAAAATTAAGGGGAAATTTTAAAAGAATATCTTTTGACAGTAGCTTTTCTGTTTTCCTCTGGCCATAGGTTTGGGGTAGGCTGTTTTCCTACTGTTCTGTCAGTTGTTCCCAAACCTCACTGGGGCCAGGAAATTAACACAAGTTAGGTTTAAGATGCTAAGAGAGACTTTCTGCTTGGGACCAGCCTGAAGACTACATTTCCCACTTTGAAACTAACACCCACACACTCCTACTGCAGTGAGAGAAGTAGACATTTGGAGAGAGCAAGAAATTCTGTGGAATATGAGGTGGGGGGTAAGATATACGGAAAAGACGGAGCTTTTCTCCCATTATCCCAAGGGGGAAAAACGTCAATAACAATACATAATTGTAAAGAGTAAAGAACCAGTTTAAGGTTAATCTGCTAACTGGTCCTGTTCTCAATGTGTAGAGAGAACATCCCCTCCACCTCAACGTCTCATTCTCAATTCCTGACTTGTAGAAAACAGGTCTAAATAGCTCTACACCTATTTTCTAGAGAGCTCAAAGCCTGAAGGCATTGTTTAGATTCAGGTATCCTGCAACTAATGTCAGTCCTTTGCAAAACAGGAGGTTCTCTCTGACTGGAAACAAAATAGAATTCGAAATTCCTGAGCAGGTAGTGGCAACGTCTGGACAGAGATCCTGGAAGAGAAGCTTCCAAATTTTGCCAAGAACTAGGAGTGTCTTCATCTGAAAAAAGGTGGGGGGGCAGTGCTCTTGGACTCTGAGTGTGCAGAATACTCATGTGACTGTATGTGTGTGGGTAGGCGAGAGATAGTGGTCAGGACCTGACTGTATCTTCGGACTGTAACCTACACAACAGGTGGGATTAGATCACTAAAAACACTTCGTGGGGTGTTTCTGGCAGTTCTGGTAATCCTGAGGTACTTTCTGCATGGCTTTGGAATTTCAAAGGCCAGTACTCTGCCCGCCCTCCGTGGTCACCCTTTTCTATGGGAGAAGAGAGTCTCCTAAGGAGGAAGCCAGCTTTTAAAGTACAGGAACAATCCCCATTCCCTGTAGGCCTGAAGAGAAATTCAGCGGGGTAGCACTTTCCTGCTTTCTGAACGCATCACGCACCAACTTACCCAGGGCGCTTCAGTGAGGGCAGGCAAATAGCGGGTAAGCGAAAGGAGATACAACCTTAAAACACAGAAATAAACAAGTATTATTCTAGCCTCTCCTCCTTACCCTGATCCTTCCCTCCCTGCCTCTGAGAATCAGCCACCAGAGTCCTGTAGAAGACTCTTGAGGTTCTGCTCTTAAATGGCTCCTTTTCCAAGAAGGAGCAAGGTCTGTTTTCTGATGTAGGGCCCCAGATGCTCTGTTACTGCAACGTAATCTTGTCATTGCTTCTTTTCAAAGATTATTTGGAATGAATTGTTTCTTTTGTTTACTATCTAACAAACGACCTCTGCTAATCTTATATTTTTATCCCTCTAACATATGGAAAAGCTATTTATTCTAGCCAATCACAATAAAGTGAAGAAAACCCCATTTTATGGAAAAGTATATATCACTATTCTATTGATCATTAAAGATATGATTACCAGTGAAAACCCTCTGAAGGTGGCACATTTATGCTTCCAGGGACAGATGGGGACACGCATTTTCCTTGCAAATACTTTTGAAATTGCTCTACTGGTAGCAGTATAAAAATGATATACAGATGCCAGGGCCGGCATGGCCAGGATGAGTGCGCCAGATTTACACAGTAAAGCTTTCACACGCAGGCTGTCAGTTTTGATTGATCTCTACTATACCTCAGGAACTTGTTGACTAGGTAGGGAAACAGTGCAAATAATTCACTGCAGCAAGTCAGATAATTCACACAACCAATCGGTCTGCTTCCCTTTCCGGCTGTGACATATGAGCCTTCCCTACAAGATGCATCATTTTCCAGCTTGAGCAATATTCAATGTCAGGGAAGAAAAGGTATTAAAGCCACACAAAAGGTGGCGGACTATCGCAGGCCCAGAAGTTGTTTCGGTAATGGAGGCCAGATCCTGCTCTACTCTAAGTCCTACCAGAGCATTCAGGCCCAACTGTCATTATCATATTGATTAAAAAAAAAAAAAGTTCATCATAGTGCAATTTTAGGTTTAACGCCAACAGATCGGGAAAGAGCAAAGAATTATCCCACAAAAGCACAACATTCTTACCACAGGGACGTTTCCCTGTTCCAGTTCACTGATGGAGTTGATTAAGTTTAAATGAAGCAGACACTGGATAAAAGTAAGGGTATTGACCACTGGGCACCTCGATCCCTGCTTGAAAGGACCTGATACATGCAGAAAAGCAAGATTTGCTAAATGCTCTAATCTTCAATCAAATCTTACATCAGTACAGACAAAGTTTGGTAATGAGAGATTCAATGAAGCATGCGGGAGAAAGAATTAATCCTCTTGGTCTAAACTGGCTTCAACTTTGAAGCTTGCTCCAGAGGAAAGACAGTTATCTAAATGCTAAATAAGAAACTTATTGTACTTTTCATGGCATGCTAATCTTTTGTCTATTTCATCTCTATTATGCGTATGCTCCTAGATTGCAGTTGTCATGGTGATCATATCAAGCTACGCTCAGGGGATGGTGGTGAGAAGCCAAGCGTGGACGTGGAGATCACCCTCACGCAATCCACATTTCGTAAAAAACAGAGCAGGAAGAAGTAGGTGGGCACCTGACGCCTTCCCGGCTCCTTCTCACCAGGCCCGGCAGCTCCAGTCAAGGGCTAAGAAGCCTTGGGCCTTCCTGTGCCATTCCAGGCGAGGCCCACTCCCCGAGGAGAGTGGCATTTGGTAATGGTGATAATGGGTGGGGAGGGGGTCAGGCATCCTTCCTACCCCAAACTCCTTTCTCCTTAGAGGTTCCCAGTTTTTAGTCTAGAGGCTCCTCCCCCTCACCACTTCCCCTTCCTCCAAGCGCTGGCATCTGCGTGTGGAGAGGCTAACTGGAGAGGGAACGCAGAGAGGCAAGGGCTCGGACACTGGCTGGCTCCGCCCTGCAGGCAGTGCCTCGGGGCGGGGAGCTGTCAGCCGACTGACTCTGAGTGCAGCAGAGGAATGAATACCAGATCCAGAAGAGCGGCCCACGAAGCCCTGGCGGCGGGTGGAAGCTAGAGGGTCACCCGGGGCCCTGGCGACCAAAGGTGACTCTGGGCCCTTTATGTGTTTTACAAAAGTTGCCAAATTAAGATGGGATTATAACTGCTCGAGTCCTTGTCAGGGCTGAAAGGTTGGGAGCCTCAAATATGCCCCAGCAGTGTTGATGAAAAGCTTAAAAAGTAATAAAAAGGAGAAAAGAGAGAGGAAAGTAACATGTATAACTCTTATTAAAGAGAAGAGCCACAGAGAGGTTGTGAACTTGATCACTGTTTGAACTTTAATTTGTTCATTAACAGGATTTGCCCCTCACTGCGAATGTTATTACTTCCTCTGCCGCTCAGCAACAACTCTGGGCATAATGAAAGAGTCTGGCAAAAAGTTAAATGCCTGGTAATTAATTCATTTAATTGAAAAAAGGGGGAAGAGCGAGAGAGAGGACCCACTGCAGGAGCAGAAGGCAGAGGGTTTGGAGGAGGGGGCAAAGCTGAAATCTGCATGGAGGCCCTCTCCAAGGCCTAATGTCTGCCACCCATGCAGGAGGGGAGACCTGGTCTCTGATGAGGCTCTTTTCAGCAAATTAATGCCAAGAGTACCCTGAAGACCCTCTGCCCAATGCCACCTGTCCCTGGTCTGAACCTCTCCTAGCCAGGGTTTCAGCCAGGAGCTACTTTGGATGGTCTCTTAGGGTAGAATGGACACCAGAAATCCAAAATTAATATATACTCAAAAAATCTTTCAGTAAAAAATAGGGAGATGTCTTTTGCTTTCTCCCCTTCCTTCTCTTGAAACAGGCTTCTCATGCAGTCTTCTGTTTCCAGGCTGGAGTGAAGAGTGTCAAGAGCCGGATATAATCTGCTTGCTGGCATCTTAATCAGCTTTACAACATCATGCTTTCTTTCTGCCCCCTCCCACCCCAGCAGATGATTTCAATAAACTCAGGAGATGAGAAATGAAATACACTTCTTGCCTCTGCTCAGAAGCAACAGGACAGTTTGCTTCACCTCTAACCTCACAGGGCCTGCCTTTCCCTGTGTCACTGAGCTCCTTCCTGCGTTGGTCAACCACTGCACACAGTCCCCTTACTCATGTACCCTCCTTCTGAGACAGGCAGAGGTAGCCACAATTAACTATTGAGACACCCCAGATACCCCAGAGCTATCAGCACCACATCACCCTTATAGCCAAACGAGAGAACAGCAAAATTCAGGAAATCAGTAGTAGGTCAGTTATCCTTTCCTACTTAATATGTTTAAGGCCCACCGCTGAACAATAGGCAGTTTCAGTTTCCTCACATTTTAAAAACTGGTGTCCATATAATCAGTGTGATTTTCTTTAGAAATACAATTATCTACCATGTATTCTCCCATTTCACTACTACTAGGGACAGAAAAATGAGTGGTGAGGAGAGAATGAGAGACTATAAATGAATTCCCTAGTATCCAAAACCATTTCCTAGGTTTGTGTTTTTAATTAAATCACTTCTAAACCCCAGAGAGAAGACAGTATTTTCTCATCCAAATCACACTGTCACCAAATAAAGTCATCAAATTACCACTTTGCTGGCAGCATCCTCCCCATTTGACCCAATGCCACTTGGTACTAACAATCCTAACCTCAAACTCCAAACAATTATAACTTACCTATACCGTGCCTTCCAGAAAACCAGTGATAGGCACACACTTGTGTGCATTAACAGGAAGGGGAAAGGAGTTTTAAAAGGGGCTATTTTATAAGCTGAAGCAAGTTCTAGGGTTTATTTAGCATTAAAATTACTTCCCACCTTTTCTAGTCCCTGGATATTGAGTGAGGTCTATTTTCCAAAGTTGTGCATCTATACTAATTTTATTCTGGACAACTGACACTAAATATTAAGGAGTCTACAAACAACAAAACATTCCCTCACTCCACACTGCTGAGCCCTAAGCTCCTTTTATAAAAGGAACTTTAAAGAGACCACATCAACCAGGTCTGGTAACCTTGCCACTATCCTAACCTAGACCCTTATCAGTTTACACATGCGTGAGTGAGTTTCTTCCTTCTTCCAAAACAGCCTGCCAGTGCCTTGAGATTAATTTCTCTTAAACCCCCGCTTTACTCAAAAACCTTGATAGCTCTGATAGCCTGTAACAGCCGCACCCAGCTCCTTAAACTGGCCTTTAAGCCTCCTCTCCACTCCCCCTACAGGCACTAACTGGTTGTTTCTGGTTTGTTTTACACTAGCCTGTACCAGGCAAGACAGCTCTTCAGGAAGACAGCTCCCCCGTTGTCCCCTGAAAACACCACATGAGTTATCTGGATTTCATCGAACACTTGTGAGGTTCCAGGCACCATGTTAGGCATTACAAACATTATCTCATTTCCCTTCAATTTCATGAGCTATGATTATACCCATTTTAGGGCTGTAGAAACTGAGACTAAAGAAATTAAGGTACTTGTCCAACCAAGATCTCACAGCAGAGACAGTATTCTTATGCTTACCTATCTGACTTAAAAACTGGATTACTTTTCATTTGGCATACTCTCACCCCTGCTGTACTGTGTGTTCTCCTCCTTGCCATCTGGAATGCCTTCTCAACTCCAGTATACATATCTGAATCCCACCCAGCCTGCAAATCCCAGAGAGAAATTCCCACCTCTATCTTGAAATCTTTCACTACCATCCTAGCCCTTGGCAGACTGCTGAAACCCTTCATTATCTGCAGCTCTTACTTGGCACTCCTATTGTCTGCCCTGTACTATTATGTCAGTTTTCATTTATTCAGTCCCTTCCAACCATGCAGTAAGCTCCTTGAAGAGGGGAATTTGCCCTGTATTTCTTTATATTCCTCGCTCACTCTCCAGAGCCTAATAATATAGCTTCCACTTGTTGAGCACCCTCACGCACAACAATCCTGAAAAGTAGACACTGTTATTATTGCCATTTTGCAGATAAACTGGGGCTCAGAGAGATTAAGAAACTTGCCCAAGCCACTCAGCAAGTAAGTAGCAGATCTGATATTCAAACACAGACTGTCTGAATCAAATGTCCCTTCTCCTTAGCCAACACATTGTACTGGCTCAAATACAGTCTGTCTCACACAAGGTGAATTTATGAAGTGTCACTGTGTGGAGGATACTCAACAAACCTCTAGAAAATACCCTCTAACCATGACTTAAGACAAGGGCACTGTTTTCCTCTTCAGCAGGATAGCCGCTGAAACTCAACAGAAGTTTGAGTGTATACATCCCAGACCACCCCTTCCATTCTCCCCTCCTCTCTAGGAACCGTGGCCCCTGTTGGTGGGAGCCAATAACACCACTGTCTGTATCTGTACTGGTGTTTCTCTGAGATAGAGAGGTGGATTACTCTGCCCCAAGCAGCCTCTACCTTTTAAATACACAGAGGAAAGTAGGGGAAAATGAAAGGTACAAGTGTTAATTTTTTTAATGGCCTGCAAGGGCTGGAGGTCTTGCAGTCTCTGCAGAAAAAATGGGTTGCTGCTGTGGGAAGAATAACAACTGCAAAAAAAAAAATTGTTCACAGCTGACCAATTAAGCCAATATGTGGAACTCCATCTAGCTTCTTGTTTCAAGACATGGAGGTGGCAATGGGGATTAATAAAATCTCTACAGTAAGAACTTCTGAGAGTACAAGAATCAAGGCCTGGAAGCCTGGCTACTTTTCCCCACATGGAGATTGTGCCTTCAGTGCCAATGCTAAAGACGTGGACCTGATAGTATTAAGCAAGCTAACAGGTTTCTTTATTTCCCACAGGTCTTTAGGAAACGTTAAAAAAAAAATTCTTGCAATGGTAACAGGGTACTTCCTATGAATTTGAGAAAGGGAGAATAATGAGTATATGATGACATGTCTCTAGTATCCATGTGAAAACTAGTCTATTCTCCTAAATTCCCAAAGATAGATTTCCATCTTCATTTATATTTTGGTTTAAATATCTGGACAGCTCAAGGGCTACAACCCTTACCTCCCCCTACAAAACCCATGTTGTGGAACACAAAAGCTTGCACATGCACAGCACTTAATAAACCAAGTCCTTCATTTATTTCATCTCAGACAAGGCTCAAAACTACCCCTTGAAGTAAATGTATTATACACATTTTGCCTATGAGAAAACAAAAATTTACTTCATGTAACACAATTGGTACATGATAAACCTAGTCCCCACTCCTAGTCAAGGATACTTTCCCAGTTCTCAGGGCAATTTCCTGCCATTTCTATATTCTGGATCCATGTGTGAATTCTGTAAATCCAAAACCAGGAACCTCTCTCTATCTGAAAGAGATGGGCCTCAAGCTATACCAACCAGACTTCTACTATAACTACCTGGCCATACTAAGAGTTCCCCCACCCCAATCCTGAAGCTATAAACACTATATACAAAATTTAATATTTAGATTCAAATTAAGAAATATTTGGATGGTTCTTAAATCTATAGAATATGAGCAGGTGCAATGGTTGGGCTACCCATTCCAAAAGAAAGGCTAACATCACTGCTACTCGTTTTTACACAATTGTCATTATTTATTGAGGATGTGCTGGGTACCTGACACTTCCTTATACTTGTAACTTATAATTGAGGAGCCCTTTTATCTGCTAATAGACAAACAGTCTTTTCCCCAGAAAAGACCTGGAATTGGATCTGTCCACCTTGTTCACTGACCCTTTAGTTGTGTATGTAACTCGGATATCCGGGGCCCAGCAGGTCCCCCTCCCTAATTTCTGAGCAATAATCAAACTCATCAAAGCAGACAAAACTCAAAGTTCCAGATCTTATAAATGGCTAAAATAAGGATATTCTTTTTGTCTCAGCTCAAACTTGGTTAATCTCCATATCCAATCTAACTGTGGGGTGAAAGAGAGGAATATATTTGATGATTTGGGACTGTTGCCCTATTTCTTTGTCTGCTAGCTGACCTTCCCTCTGTAAGTGCATCAGCATTTGCAACATTCAGTTTAAGCAGGAAGCCTCTTTCATCTTTGTCCTCTGGCCTTGATCTCTTCTGATCATTATAGTCTGGATCCCTGCTAATCACTAATGATCCTGTGGCCCTCTATATAATACTAAAGGTATTAGACCTGAATTCGTAGAAAAAGTCCTACTCAGCTAATTACATTCTTTCTGCTTTTCTTGGTTCTCCATATAGTCTCAGCTGGAGTTCAATTTGAATTATCCCCTCAGATTTTAAATTATTTGTTGGTGGTTTTGGGAAACTATTTCTAAACTCTTCTCTTAGATGAATTCAACTAACTACGATTCAAAAGCCCCATGACCTACCTCTTTCCATCTCCCTCTCTCTTTACCTTGAGTGTCTTTCTACCCCATCTCCCATATTCTGGTCTTGAATATCATAAGAGCTTAAATTCACTGAGGAGGGAGTTTCATAATTCTGTATTTTGCACAGCATATAGCATATTGTTAGCTTACAGCAGTACACAGTAGTTCCATTACATATATACTTTGGGGTCTCTATTCACAACCATCTACTAAAAATGACGAATGTTTTATTCCACAAGTTAGACGTCACCTACAGTTGAAGGATCACTGAGTTTTTTTTTTGATAATGGTGAATGCCTTGCTCACTAAACAGAATACAGGTTAAGTCTGATTTAATTGAGTATGATTCCTTTGTATTTCAAGGAATGTGGAGCACCAAATCTATAGAACTATGTATGGCAATCCTGATTTTAGCCCATGACATCTTGGATTTTTCCTACCCAAGCCCATATTCTAGAATTTAACAGCTTTTGTTATCATAGCAGCAAAATTGAACTCTCATAAAATCCAGATCAACCAAATTCTTGACAATATAGTTTTCTGAAGTAAGATGTCTCTATACTGCATACCAGTGTACTAGAGATGTATACGATTGTTAAATTAATAATTCATTGATAATCAAAGAGACTCTACAAGCTCCAAATGCACACTTTTCTTAAGAGTTTTCCCTGGCAGCTACTTTTACTCCAATGGTGCTTCCAATGTTCAAACTATTCTTGCATAATGACTGTAGAACTAGTTTAAAAGCTACTCAAGAAAGACATCTAATAGTCTTTCCAATTGTTTTGACCCCCAAATTACATTACCTGACTTGATCCCCCACCTAACTCTTCAGGGCACAGAAGGTCTTTAAAGGAAGATGACTGACTGCCTCCAAGGCTTTTTAACAAGATGTGCTGTGGGTTCTGAAGAGTGCCCAAATGAAGAGCTTCAAAATATGTTTGAACGATGGCAGCAATGGAAGCATGACTGCAATAAGTGACAGACTTCCAAGATGACTAGTTGGATAGGACACTAAAATGTATGTGTAAGTTCTGATACAATGGACTATATTAGTTTATAGTCATATCTTGGTTACTTAGTTATGGCCCTACAGCACAATATTAGGGTTAAGGAAAAAATTATTCTTAACATCTTCCATTATTGCACTTCACAAAATTTTACACTCTTCAGGTGCAGCTTATAGATGCCATACAAAAATGTATTGATATTCAAGGACCTAGGCATTGTTTAGGATGAAACTACAAATAATTGAGATAAACATCCTGGATGTTTTTCTCTGTTTATCAAGCCAATGAAAATGAATTGTAAACAGATGTACTTGTAACTACTTGAAATGTGTTTGTCTTCTTAATTGTAGGCAATTCTTACTTCAGGTTGGGGAAAAAAAGGGGTATGCGGTTTTGATTTTAACTAAAATTATAGTGCTTCACTCACATAACACCAGCCAGTCTAGCACACCATATAAGAAGCAAGACCTTTTAAGGAAAACTTTATATTCTAAAATTATTAAAAGGACATCATAAACCCATTCAATCATGCAGGTCCTTTAAACTTTGCTTTGAAAGTCTTAAGGAGAAAAAAATATGGTAGTGGCTAGGGCATAGGCTGGAGAAAACTTTCTGATTTCTAATTTTTCTTCCCTTAGCTTACTACTTGAGAGAAGTCAATACAATTTTCCGTTTGTATAAATGAAAGGCCAGAGTTTTTAACTCTTTTATAATAATATTCCTTGAGCCAGAAGAAGATATATTTTCCACATTTTAGTTACACTTCAAGAATTATGTATTATATGCCTATAGGGCTCATGTTCAATGGCAAAGTGAAGTGGACCTGTAACAGATAATGAATAAATAGTTATTGAATTAATGACTGGAGGAAAAGAAAACCATACCTTGGGTGAACACATGCACAGTTCATTGTAAAACTAACTCCCACGGGATTTGGTCCATGTAAATACAACTTCTGACTATTACATAATATCAAGCCTAAAGCGTCTGCTTAGATTTGGATCACTTTAGATTTCAGAATTCATTAGGACCCTAGCCGTACTTTTGAACCTAATCACTTGTTTCATGTGACTTCTGATATAATCAAAGTCTTTAATACCCATGAGTAAGTAGTAACCATTAAGACTGGAGTTTTACAGAAAATTTACCTGACTTCCATACCTGAGCTAAATGGATCATTTCACACATCCAGCACTTACGCTAAAAGCATAAGGTTTCTCATTTAAGATAGCAGACGATTATCTTTCACAACAGAGGCATAAACATAACCAGTTATCTCACTTTTCCAATTATTCCAGTTTTAGAAGATGTCTGTTCTCATAAATAGAGCTCTATCACTGGCTTACAAGCACTATTTATTTGGTAGCACATATAACACCTTTGTTCCTTGGTTTATGTGATAGAACAGGACTAAGACAAAACCCTCCTCCCTCCTATGGGGACTTTTGTGCGTACCTTGATAAATACCTACAAAATGATAAATGCTACTACCTCTTTCAGCATTTTGAAAGATGTCAACCAAACACAAAATATTTTTGGTGTGTGAATTAAAATGCCTCTTACTGATGGTCTCAGATGTTTCCTTGTAAGATAGCGTGTCAAGAACTGGCTTATATATTATCCGTCCTCCAGACTGACATCACACTTCATAATAGCTTGGTATGATGATTGCTGTCAAAATCGCCTGCAAGGAAACATCCGTGCCCTAGATTGACATAATTTATTAGCATGACACAAGACTAAAAAACGAAGAACACCATGCGAAGCCTGACTTCAAGCACACGGTTAGGGGGGTCTGCTACGTGTGGGCGAAGGGCCTCAATCCTTCTCACGCTCTAACTTAGGAAGAGAATGAAAGTTGCCTGGAAGTCTCATGGGCGGAGGAGGAAGGCCAGACTGGCAAGTGCCCGCGACAGGAGGAGGAAAATACTGTTTTTTCAAAGTCGAATCCCATCCAGGGATAGGTTTCTCTTCTCCATGACCACCACACGACGGCACACACCTTGTGGGAAATGAAATGGAAGCGAGGGCGCGGCGGCCTCCGAGGCGGCCGGGGACGCCGACCCGACGGAGCGGGGTCCGGGGCCGGTACGCTCGGAGTGGCCTCGGCCGAGCACTCCCGCCGGCGTCCCCCGCAGGGCTTTTAGGCCGCGCTCTCGCCGCCTTCCACGGCACGAAACCCGCCGCCCTCGAGACGCCGGCATCACCTTGCGGCGCCAACCGGCCCGGCCCGCCGTCTCCTCGCCCTCTCCTGGGGGGGCCGGTGGGCAAGGTTCACTCAGAGGCTGCGACGCTCCGCACGCGCCCCTCCACAGTTGCGGCGTGAGAACCAGAGCTACCGGAGCTGCGGGCCCCAACTGCACACAAAGCCCCCGACGGTGCCGCGGCGCCTCCCCGCCTCGCTACTCCCACTCCCGGAGCTCAGAGAGCGGCGGTCCGCGTTACAGCGTCCGCTCCCGCGGAGAAGTCCCGCTGAGAGGAAGCCTCCAGCGGGAAGTGAGATCCAGCTCACGCGAGCAACCCCGCTCCCGAGCAGGGCCCTCTGCCCGACGGAGACTCTCACTTCAAACGAACAGGCGCTGCCCCCTGCGGGAGGAGGGGAGCGCGTGGGGAATACTCACACTGAGCCTGGCCGCGCCGCGCAGGGACCTCGCCGGGAAGGACGCGCGGGCTCGCGCAGGGGGAGCAGAGCCCCAGCGGGTTGCACCCGCGCCGCCGCCTCGGAAGGGAGGCCTCTACCGTCCGACCGCGGACCTGCAGCCGCCGCGTGCGCGCCGCCGCCGGCCCCGCCCATCGGCCCCGCCCCGTCCCGTGCCGCCGGCCCCGCCCTCCTGCCCCGCCGGCCTTGCCCCGTCCAGCTCCCCGCCCCGCCCCTCCGGTCTCATTTCTCCAGCCGGCTTCCTCCCCTCCTCTCTGCCTGCCGGGTGCAATCGGCTCTCTCACCAACGCGAAGGGACGAGGAAATCCTTCCACGAAAATGAACAGTGATATCCTTTTGATGGCTATAATTTATTCCAAATCGTCCCTGGACTGAAACGATCAATTAGCAGCCCGAAACGCACTGTGAAGTAAATTGTCACACTCTCTATTACAGGATGGTTATCATATATTTATAAGGTGTGTTTTCTGCAATCAGAATCAACAGGGTGTTGAGCGATCAGTCATACACGCGCTTCTTCAAAAAGAACGGGAAAGAAGCTCCAGCACGGGGGTGGGGGGCGGGGAACGTCCTTTGGACAATTATTACTTCTCCCACCCTTCCACAAGGGTGTTTCCTCTTGGCATCTGGGAAGTGCAGTGAGGGCGAGAGCTCTGCGCCAGCTCTCTTGGCCGCTCCTGTGACCGGGGAGCAATGTCCCTGTGAGCAACAGGGAGACTCGCAGCCCCAAGAGGAGACGGTTCCTTACCGTGAAATACAGATCAGACAAGATTACGCACTCTGTCTTTGTATGTCTTCAGTCCTAGCCTGGAAAATAATGTCTTACTCTTTGCTTCTAAGCTTCTAGCAGAATGTTTGCATTCTATACTTGTCTCTTTTCCTCAATTCTCAGGGTGTTGCCCTCCTCTCTCTGCTATTTAGGTGTTATATACTGTAGAGATTATGCCAGGATGATATAAAGTTTACCCACGGAAAGAACTCTGCATTCTGAATTGGAATCTCGCCAGAACGCTTCCATCATTCATAAACGAGATGGCACAAAGTTCTGAGAAAGTCATAAGAAATTCTCATTCAGTCTGGTAGGCTGTCTTGACCGAGCCATGGAGACATTGTTATTTTCCTATGGTCATCCTCAGTGACTGTACATGAATATACATCCAGAACTTCCAAGTTTCCCCTAACAAACTACAGCACACTGTTATCCACCAAACACCTATCAATCATTTTTAAGGATTCTGGTTTGCATCCAATTAACAGTTCTTTTGCCTGAAAAACAGCTCTAGAGCCCAGCCTACTGATTGTTGTGAGAAAAGTTTAGCAAATAGAAGTTTAGCAAATATTGCCTCTGTGGGCAACAAGGTGACATTTGTGGAGAATGAGTCACAAGGCGGAGTAAGATGCAGAGTTTACACTACATTCTTCTTAGATTAACTGCCCCCATGATTTTTGCATGGCGGGGCTTGTCTGCAATGCCAATCTCTGAAGAATGGAGAGAAAGAAAATCTTGCCAGGTATTCGAGTTGTAGAGGCAGCTGTTGCCATTGGACCTTCCCCCAGCATAAATGGGGCACTGCATTTTTCTCTCAGAAAACAAACGGGGCTTGGGACCCTTGCCTCATTTGAGTACCAGCATAGAAAAGAGCCAAACCCAGAACCTTCACCTTGTACCTTCCAAAGTCATTGATTTAATAGCTAATATTTATTAAGCACTTACTTCATTCTAGGCACTGTGCTTTAAATTATATGCATTATCTTATTTAATCCTATCAACAAACTTATGGGGAAGGTTCTTCATTTTACCAATAAGAAAACTGAGATTTGGCAAGATTAAGTAATTTATCCAAGGTCACGCTTCTAGTAAGTGATGATCTCAAATCCAGGTCTCAAATCCAATGCCCATGTTCTTCACCCCAATAATATAATACCTCAAAAATTTAAGATTTTGATTTAAGATTTTCCACCAAAACGACTTTAGTGGAGCTGATGATAAAATGAGAGTGCTGAATTCTGGGAGAAGAATGAAAGAACAGCTCTTTGCAAAGGAAAGACATTATAGATACTTATACCCGACCTGGGTAGATTACCCTTTCTCTGTTCTACCCTTCCTACATTCTGTGATTTCTTTTTCAGAGTTATCACCTCCCATCTGGTGTCTAGCCAAAGAGATCTTACCCAAAGTCAGTGATGACTGCTAAGTTTGGTGTGGAGGTGGAGGGAAGGGTGGATGCAGCAGACCTCAGGGAAAGCAGAGCTCCTTGGGGAGAAGACTTAAGTAGGAGCCAGAGTTGGACAGAGGCCCTTGTCCCAGACCCCCGGCTCTGAGAATGAAATGTTACTTCCTAATGGACTTTAAATTACCAACATAGCTAAACTCTCGCTTAATAGAATTGTAAAGATCTGCTTGCTACCTTTTTCCCCCTTCATGTAGAATTTGTAATCAAGAGCCCAGTTTTGTCATTTGGAAATACTAATTATCTAATCACGCAGTGCTGCATAACGTACTTGTCTGCCCAATTAGCTAGGACAATTATTAAAATTCAGAGACCTAATTATGTCTCAATTTAATGCTGGCAAACTTGCATACAGAGCAGTAATTAAAATCCTCTCTTTCCCTTTGCCTTTAGGGCAGGGGATGATTAGGCCCTGTCAGGGGGTGTACTGAACTAAACCAGTGAAGCGTATTGTGCAACATGACCCTGCATTGTTAAGTGTGTCAACATATTAACCTGAATTCCCTTCAGCCCCCACATAATCACATTTGGTGGAGGGATAAAGGAGCTAAAACATGAAGCATTTTATTAAAAAAACATAAATTCTTTTTAATTAATGCTATGAGAGTTCTGATGAATTTCATGCTTCCAAGTGCTGGAAGACATAAGACTGGTTCATCTAATTATGAGCAAATTTGCTCTTGTTAAAAACTATTTTTTTTTCCTCATTTAAAGAAAATGATTTTTTTGGTGGTGTAATAAAAAAAAAGAAAGGGAAAAACCCTAGCTAGTTGGCTTCCAGTAATACAGTTGATTATCAGTTTTGTTTGATGATGGAAAACAAGTGAATGTTGACTTCCCAAAGAATCAAACCCCAATCTGGAGGCGTTTTTAAAAAGGCTAGAGTTTAATACATGAAAGATGTTAATAAAAGTGAAACATTACAAATCATAATATTGAAACAAATTCAAAATATTTATCTTTTGAGCTCATAAGTTTGATGTCTGAAACAAAACCAGGGTGAGGAGACCAGAGCACTGCACAGATTCATGTTGCTTTGGAAGCCCCTCAGCATGCAGGAACCCAGACAGTGTGGTCTGCTCTGCTGGCAGCTCAATCCTCTTCTCTACAAACTAGGGAGAGCCACAAAACCCACTAAGACTTCAGAGCTGTCCTCTGACTTCTGGCTTTCTCTCACGATGGAATACATGATAGATTATTCATGGATTCATCTAAAGAAGGAAAGCATTCAATCTAGACCAAAAATGAATTATTCTGGAGAAAGAAGGACTTCTTTCAGTTGTTTCCATACTTGCAGCATGGATAGCTTCTAGAGATCGAGAGACACACACACAAACACACATACACAGTCACTTACTTGGGCAGAGCTTACTCTAAATTGATCTGGTTTTGAAATCTCATGACAACCTTGCTACAGAGTAGGTGAGGCAAGCACGTCTCCATTTTATTAATGTGGGGCAGTTCAGATGCTTGTCCAAGCTGACCGCTCTATCCCACCACTTCCTAATTATGGGCAGGGCAAGACTAGAGCTCAGTTCCCCCAGCTGCCCACTGCATCAGACAGAGTGGCTGTGGATGAAACACCAATGAGAGAGACGCTTGGTTCGGTAAAATATCTCAGGTTGAGGTCAAAGTATAGATAATGTTATAAATAATGAGGCGACACGGGAATAGCCTATATACCAACATCAGGGGATCTTCTGTCCTTCGGTCAATATTTATTTGCAACACATTTAGTCATATTGGTTCCTATTTGGTGCCTTTGGCCATTTACTTCCTCTTAAGTTTTTATATTCCCTGGTATATGTATGGTTACATCTGACTCAGTGGTAGTAAAAGTAGAGTTCCTTCCTCCCACTCTTGCTCTGGGTATAATGTGGGATAGAAGATAGTGTTTAGGAACAGTTCTGGCTGGTGCGTGCCCTCTTACTAACACAGGCAGTGACTACACGTAGTCTCTACTGGAGATGATTGGCTGGAGCCAGGACAGGCCCTTAGGCACTTGTGCTATAAAACCAGGGGGTAGCCCCTCCCCCAGGCCTCCCACGGAGCGTGCCCTGCGTCTTGAAAATGGCCTTGCTCTGAGTCTCTTCGGATGGCAAACTGAAGTGCAAATCTGTGTTCTGACTTGTTCCCGTGGCTGTCAGCATGTTTTCCTCTTGTCAGCAGCAATTGACTGGTCAGGCTCACCCCTGTACAGCAATTGTAACAGCTCATTGACAGACTAGTGACCCAGCTGGACCTGATAATGGAAAACTATTGATTTTTGTGGGCTCCACGAATCTAAAATGAACGACCAATGTAATGTCATCAATTGTCTCGGACTCTGCTAACCCAGGGGAAAAAAAGTTTCAGGAATTGGTTGTATTTTCTGACAGTGGTGTTTCAAAATCATACTGAGTATATGTAAGAAGAAGCCCATTTCTTGGGTGTTTTCCTTAACTGACCCCAATTAGTCCATCAGAGCTTCAATAATACCTAGCCTTGCCTGTTAAATAAAGTGGGAGTTAGCATTGCCAATTAGCCAGTTGGGACCTGATACACCATTTAGAAAAGATACTTGAGGAGAAGCACTTTGGAAAGTGTTCTAAATGTTTATTTATTATAAAACAAGCTCACAGAAAAGAAAAAATTGGGATTTTACCAAAATAGATTGGCTTTCAAAGAGTCCTGATGTGTGAAATTGTGACAGAACTATTAGATTGTTTCTGCTTACCTGTGTTGATCTGTTTGGTAGTAGAAAGAAAAGCTTGACCATAACGTAGAGTGCCTTGGATGTGTGTTGGAGGAAATCACTATTTAGTTTTGTTTTTCAAACACTCTTCCCCTTAGCTGATCCTTTCAATAACTCTCAAATACTGCTGAGCGTATTCTTCAGAAACAAGAGTTGTTTCTCCTTGAGCCAAGTTAGCAAGGGGTTGGAGCTAATTTTGCCCACTAAACAAGTCCAGAAAATGCTGTATGAGGACTCTGCGCTGAGTTACGGGTAGAGTGTCTGCTAATGGCCTCTGCTGAAGGGAACTTTGTTTAAAAAAAAAAAAAAAGGAAAAAGAAAAAAGAGGGAAGGCTATTGATCTTGGCAGCCAACCTGATACATTTAGTTCACAATCCACTTGTAGTGAGAACATAATCATCTTATGGTCCTGATCAAATTCAGACATTCTTAGAAGAGAGTTCTGAGGGTTAGACAAATCAAACAGCTCAGAAATAATGGGGTGCTTCCCCAGCCATTTGCTCAAAGAGAGCTAGAGAGAGGTCTCTGTAAGAAGCTGGAAAGAATGGACCCTGAAGGTGAGAGTCCCTCTGTGGCTGGGATCCCATTCACAGGATGGTGCAATCTTCACACTCTCCTGTAATGGTCCCTTTATGGCCTTTGATTAGCTTCACCCCTTGTACCACTACATTTCTGGTTTCCTAGCACTAGCAAAACCTACATTTTTAACTGTTTTGCTGCCTATTAGTAAAGACACACAAGGTTAAGACTTGAAAGAAATTAAGCTAGAACTAAAAACAAAAACAAACAAAACCCCCCAAAACTACTGGCATTTACGCTTAAATAAGTATAAAATACTTGGTGCAGAGAACACAAGATTCACCTGATTCTGTGACATGTCTTATGGCGTAGCCAAGGCATCAGCAGCTAAAGATCAGGGGCTAGGTCTTACATGTTTTGGGGTTCTCCATAGTGGCTGCCACGAGGTCTTGCATGTCACAGACACAATAAATAGTCACTGAATGAAGAAGCACAAAAGCTACTTTTAAGTGTAGAAGGTTGAGGTAAACATTTTCCAGTCTATGATAGATTTGGGAGAAAATAATTGAAATCAATGGTTTCTACATGCCTGTCTGCAGGCTCATACCAGTCCACAAAGAAGCTTCAGCTGTCTGTGATAAATATATGAACAAAAAGCTAAGGTAATGTGATTTTTTAAAGCAAAATGTAATCTTTTAGAAATTCCAAGATTATATCCTTTTGGAGTGTTAAATGTCATTTTTTAAAACAAATAATGATGACAGTAGGTGAAAGATGCTTTTAATTAATAACCTTACTTGACAAGGCAAGATGAAAAGTGGGCAAAATCATGCTTTGGTCCCAATATCTTAAACATTTCTCTCTGTAAAAGCCAAAAAAAAAAAGTGAGTGAATCTAAACAGACTTTTCGTGAAACTTATTAAAATTAAAACAATTATGGTCTTATGACTGTCAATAAATAGAAATATTTGTGACTAAGACACACAGTACTAGTTGTGATAAACATGACTGCACTCTAAGATCTACTCATGTGGAGCTTTTTTTTAGGTTTTTCTTCTATATCCTATCTTTACAAACCAGTTATGGATTTTTAAACCCAAATCTTTGATTTGATTGAAATGCTGAAAGACGTGATCTTAGTCACCATGATTTTAACTTCAAGATAATCTTTTCTGACAACATGACTTTTATCTCCAACTCTGTGCAACGTTGGTTCTGTTGCCGGCAGCAGTTCCACAGTAATGATGCTGTTTGGAGGAAAACAAATAATTTTGTTTCTTTGGTTTTTAATTTGATTTATAAAGTACAAATTTAAATTCCTACTGTGTGTTTTGCTGTGCTTTTTAACTTGTACTGTGGATTTAAATGTATTAAACATCTTCCCTCCAATAACCAATCATAAAAGTATAGTATTTCTTAATAGAGTATTAATAACTCTGGGTCCAGTATCGCCTCTATTTTAACCTCTTCCTCATATCCTTCAGAATGCTTTAGGCTGCAAATAAAATTTATTTTACAAAACAGAAAGGCAAAAATCTAAAAACAAATCTCATGGCTCTTCCATTTGTGACAACATGGATGGACCTTCCAAGCAGTATGCTAAGTGAAATAAGCCAAAGAGAAAGACAAATACTGTATGATAATCTCGCTTATATGTGGAACCTAAAAAAATTGAACTCATAGGGACAGAGAAGAGATTGGTGGTTGCCAGAAATGGTGGGAGGGAGTGGGAGAAATAGGTGAAGGTGGTCAAAAGGTGTAAGCTTCCAGTTATAAGAAAAATAAGTTCTGGGAATGCCATGTAGAGCCTGGTGACTATAGTTAACAGTATTGTATTGTATATTTGAAAATTGCTAAGAAAAGAAATCTTAAAAGTTCTCATCATAAGAAAAAAAATGTTTGTAACTATGTGAGGTGATGGATGTTAACCTATCATATTGCAGTAATAATTTTACAATATGTACATATAAAAATCATTATGTTGTATGCCTTAAATGAATACAATGTTATATGTCAATTATATCTCAGTAAAACTGGAGGAGGGGGAAATCTTGTGGTTCCAGGGTTAATTGATTTAGTGTCTCAGTAATATCATCAAGGACCCAGACTTCTTCCATATTTCTCTTAGGCCATCTCAGCATGTTGGCTTGTCCTTTTATGTCCTTCCTCCGTGGTGGCAACATGGCCATGCAGTTCCAGGTGTCATATGCAGATAATAATATCCAGCATCAGAGAAGGATATTCCTCTGTTGTGTCCCTTTTTGAGACCTGAGGAACACTCTCCCAGAAGCCCATCTTCTGACTTTACCTAAAACTTCATCCAGAATTGTGTCACAGGCCCATTTCTAAACCAGTCCCTGGCAAGAGGAACAGATTTATCATCATTGGATTATTAAACATCTATTTCCATCCTCTAGGAATAGAAAAGGGCACAGCCTTCCCTAAAGGATACCAGGACTGAAAATAAATTACCTGAACAAATATTAAGTTTCTGTTAACAAGGAAGAAAAAGGGACACATAAACTCAGAATAACCGTTTTGATGACATTCCCTCTTAGAAGCCAGCCATCATGTAAGAAGTTCAAATACCCTGAGGACACCAAACCATGATAAAGCCTGAACTAGCCACTTGGAGAAATACTGAGGCACCAGGTAAGTAAGTGAGACCTTCTTGGACCTTCCAGCTCAGTTCAAACGGATGCAGCCAAGTGAATAACCCAACACGAAGGAGCAGAACTGCTCAGCCAAGTCCTGCCCAAACAATCCTGAGAGATAAAATGGTTCTTATGTTAAGCATCTAAGATTTGTAGTCGTTTGTTACATAGCAATAGGTAACTAGAACATATTACAGTATAATGTCTACAACAGAGATGTCATTCAAATATAAAGACACTGATAGGTTTAAACTTAAAAAATGGAAAAAGATATACCATGAAAATAGTAAGCATATTAAAACTGGAATTGCTGCATTAATATCAGACCAAAATTGACTTCAAGACAAGGAGTGTTGCCAGAGATAATGAGTAGTTATTTCACCATGATAAGAGGGTCAATTCATCAGAAAGACATTACAATTATGTGTGTGTATCTGAATCAGAGTTTCAAAATACATTAAACAAAAACTGACAGAACAAAAGAGAGAAATAGATAACCCAGAATTATAATTAAAGATTTTAATGCCCCCAACAACTAGACCCCCCAAATCATTAAGAATATAGGAGAGCTGAACAACACAACCACCTTGACACACTTGGCATTTATGGGACATTATACCCAACCACTGCAGGGTACACATTATTTTCAAGGGCACATAAAATATTCACCAAGTTAGACCATATGCTAGCCCGTAAAATATGTCTCAGTAAAGTCTGAATAAAGTAAAATCATACAAAGTATGTTTTCTGACCACAAAAGAATGAAATTAGAAATCAATAAGATATTCAAATATCCCCCAAATATTTGGAAATTAAATAAGACACTTCTAATAACCCATGGGTCAAAGAAGACATCACAAGGAAAACTAGAAAAATTTTGAACTGAATGATAATGAAAAAATGGTCTAAAATCAATTATCTAAGTTTCTCCATTAAGAAACTGGGAAAAGATGAGCAAAATAATCTATCTTTGTAAGTATTTTTATTTAGGAAATAATAAATATAGATAAAAGCAGAGATCAATAACATAGAAAAATAAAAAATTAACAAAGCCAACATTTGGCTCTTTGAAAAGATTAATAAAATTGATAAACTTCTAGCTAAGCTGATCAGTAAGAAACAAAACACAATTTTTAAAAAAATTTTATTTATTTTTGGCTGTGTTGGGTCTTTGTTGCTGCATGCTGGCTTTCTCTAGTTGCAGCAAGCAGGGGCTACTCTTTGTTGCAGCAGTGCGCAGGCTTCTCATTGTATTGGCTTCCCTTGTTGCGGTGAGTTTATGTTAATAAGGTGATTTTGGAAAGTCCTTAGCTCACCACAGATGGGGACTGATTGCCAGGGGATCCAACCAAGTAATTAGAGGGTTGGAACTTTCCCCTATCTCCCACACCTCTCCAATCCCCTCAGGGAAGGAAAAAGGATTGGAGATTCAATTAATCACCAATGGTCAATGATTTAATCAATTATATCTATGTAATGAAAACTCCATAAAAATTCCAAAGTATGGGGGTGAGAGTGTGTGTGCGGTGGAGGGAGTGGTGGTTTGGAGAGCTTTATGTAGTTCACTGGGTTGGTGAACACATGGAGGTCCTGGGAGGGAAGTGTGTCCAGATAGGTCATAGATGTTCTACACCCCTCCCCCCATACCCTTTCCTATGCATCTCTTCCATCTGGTTGTTCCTGAGCTGTACCCTTTTTTTAAAAAAATTTAATTTATTTTTTATACAGCAGGTTCTTATTAGTCATCCATTTTATACACATCAGTGTATACATGTCAATCCCAATCTCCCAATTCATCACAGCACCACCCCCACCCCCACCCTGCTTTCACCCCTTGGTGTCCATATGTTTGTTCTACATCTGTGTCTCAATTTCTGCCCTGCAAACTGGTTCATCTGTACCATTTTTCTAGATTCCACATATATGTGTTAATATACGATATCTGTTTTTCTCTTTCTGACATACTTCACTCTGTATGACAGTCTCTAGGTCCATCCACGTCTCTACAAATGACCCAATTCCGTTCCTTTTTATGGCTGAGTTATATTCCATTATATATATATATATATATATATATATATATATATATATATATACCACATCTTCTTTATCCATTTGTCTGTTGATGGGTATTTAGGTTGCTTCCATGACCTGGCTATTGTATATAGTGCTGCAATGAATATTGGGATGCCTGTGTCTTTTTGAATTATGGTTTTCTCTGGGTATATGCCCAGTAGTGGGATTGTTGGGTCATATAGTAATTCTATTTTTAGTTTTTTAAGGAACCTCCATCCTGTTCTCCATAGTGGTTGTTTCAATTTACATTCCCACCAACAGTGCAAGAGGGTTCCCTTTTCTCCACACCCTCTCCAGCATTTGTTGTTTGTAGATTTTCTGATGATGCCCATTCTAACTGGTGTGAGGTGATACCTCATTGTAGTTTGGATTTGCATTTCTCTAATAATTAGTGATGTTGAGCAACTTTTCATGTGCCTCTTGGCCATCTGTATTTCTTCTTTGGAGAAATGTCTATTTAGGTCATCTGCCCATTTTTTGATTGGGTTGTTTGTTTTTTTAATATTGAGCTGCATGAGCTGTTTATATATTTTGTAGATTAATCCTTTGTCCATTGATTCGTTTGCAAATATTTTCTCCCATTCTGTGGGTTGCCTTTTTGTCTTGTTTATAGTTTTCTTTGCTGTGCAAAAGCTTTTAAGTTTCATTAGGTCCCATTTGTTTATTTTTGTTTTTATTTCCATTACTCTAGGAGGTGGGTCAAAAAACATCTTGTTGTGATTTATGTCAAAGAGTGTTCTTCCTATGTTTTCCTCTAAGAGTGTTATAGTGTCCAGTCTTACATTTAGGTCTCTAATCCATTTTGAGTTTATTTCTGTGTATAGTGTTAGGGAGTATTCTAATTAATTCTTTTACATGTAGCTGTTCAGTTTTCCCAGCACCACTTATTGAAGAGACTGCCTTTTCTCCACTGTATATCCTTGCCTCCTTTGTCATGGATTAGTTGACCATAGGTGAGTGGGTTTATCTCTGGGCTTTCTATCCTGGTCCATTGATCTATATCTCTGTTTTTGTGCCAGGACCATATTGTCTTGATTACTGTAGCTTTGTAGTATAGTCTGAAGTTAGGGAGTCTGAGTCCTCCAGCTCCGTTTTTTCCCTCAAGATTGCTTTGGCTATTCAGGGTCATTTGTGTCTCTATACAAATTTTAAGATTTTTTTGTTCTAGTTCTGTTAAAAATGCCATTGGTAATTTGATAAGGATTGCATTGAATCTGTAGATTGCTTTGGGTAGTATAGTCATTTTCAGAATGTTGATTCTTCCAATCCAAGAACATGGTATATCTCCCCATCTGTTTATGTCATCTTTGATTTCTTTCATCAATGTCTTATAGTTTTCTGAGTACAGGTTTTTACCTCCTTAAGTAGGTTTATTCCTAGGTATTTTATTCTTTTTGTTGCAGTGGTGAATGGGGTTGTTTCCTTAATTTCTCTTTCTGATCTTTTGTTGTTAGTGTATAGGAATGCAAGAGATTTCTGTGTGCTAATTTTGTATCCCGCAACTTTACCAAATTCATTGATTAGCTCTAGTAGTTTTCTGGTGGCATCTTTAGGATTATCTATGTATAGTATCATGTTATCTGCAGTGACAGTTTTACTTCTTCTTTTCCAATTTGTATTCCTTTTATTTCTTTTTCTTCTCTGATTGCCATGGCTAGGACTTCCAAAACTATATGTTGAATAATAGTGGCGAGAGTGGACATCCTTGTCTTGTTCCTGATCTTAGAGGAAATGCTTTCAGCTTTTCACCATTGAGAATGATGTTTGCTGTGAGTTTGTCATATATGGCCTTTATTATGTTGAGGTAGGTTCCCTCTATGCCCACTTTCTGGAGAGTTTTTAATCATAGATGGGTGTTGAATTTTGTCAAAAGCTTTTTCTGCAACTATTGAGATGATCATATGGTTTATATTCTTCAATTTGTTAATATGGTGTATCACATTGATTGATTTGCATATATTGAAGAATCCTTGCATCCCTGGGATAAATCCCACTTGATCGTGTTGTATGATCCTTTTAATATGTGTTGGATTCTGTTTGCTTAGCACTTTGTTGAGGATTTTTGCATCTCTATATTCATCAGTGATATTGGTAATTTTCTTTTTTTGTAGTGTCTTTGTCTGGTTTTGGTATCAGGGTGATTGTGGCCTTGTACAACGAGTTTGGGAGTGTTCCTTCCTCTGTAATTTTTTGGAAGATTTGAGAAGGCTTGGTGTTAGCTCTTCTCTAAATGTTTGATAGAGTTCACCTGTGAAGCCATCTATCTGGTCCTGGACTTTTGTTTGTTTTTTAATCCCAGTTTCAACTTCATTACTTTGATTGGTCTGTTCATATTTTGTATTTCTTCCTGGTTTGGTCTTGGAAGGTTATACCTTTCTAAGAATTTGTCCATTTCTTCCAGGTTGTCCATTTTATTGGCATAGAGTTGCTTGTAGTAGTCTCTTATGATGCTTTGTATTCCTGCGGTGTCCGTTGTAACTTCTCCTTTTTCATTTCTAATTTCATTGAGTCCTCTCCCTCTTTTTCTTGATGAGTCTGGCTAAAGGTTTATGAATCTTGTTTATTTTCGCAAACACCAGCTTTTAGTTTTATTGATTTTTACTATTGTTTTCTTTGTTTCTTTTTCATTTATTTCTGCTCTGACTTTTATGATTTCTTTCCTTCTGCTAACTTTGGGTTTTGTTTGTTCATCCTTCTCTAGTTCCTTTAGGTGTAAGGTTAGATTGTTTATTTGAGATTTTTCTTGTTTCTTGAGGTAGGATTGTATTGCTATAAACTTCCTTCTTAGAACTGCTTTTGCTGCAACCCATAGGTTTTGGATCTTTGTGTTTTCATTGTCATTTGTCTCTAGCTATTTTCTGATTTCCTCTTTGATTTCTTCAGTGATCTCTTGGTCATTTAGTAATGTATTGTTTAGCCTCCATGTGTTTGTGTTTTTTATGGTTTTTTCCCTGTAATTGATTTCTAATCTCATAGTGTTGTGGTGGGAAAAGATGCTTGATATGATTTCAATTTTCTTAAATTTACCGAGGCTTGATTTGTGACCCAAGATGTGACCTATCCTGGAGAATGTTCCATGTGGACTTGAGAAGAAAGTGTAATCTGATGTTTTCGGATGGAATGTCCTATAAATATCAATTAAATCTATCTGGTCTATTGTGTTATTTAAAGCTGTGTTTCCTTTTCAATTTTCTGTCTGGATGATCTGTCCATTGGTGTAAGTGAGGTGTTAAAGTCCCCCACTATTATTATGTTACTGCCAATTTCCTCCTTTATATCTGTTAGCATTTGCCTTATGTATTGAGTTGCTCCTATGTTGGGTGCATATATATTTATAATTGTTATATATTCTTGGATTGATCCCTTGATCATTATGTAGTGTCCTTCCTTGTCTCTTGTAACATTCTTTATTTTAAAGTCTATTTTATCTGATATGAGTATTTAGATTTCACATATGAGTGACATCATGCTGTATTTCTTTCCCTGTCTGGCTTATTTCACTTAGCGTAATGCCCTCCAGTTTCATCCATGTTGTTGCAAATGGAAAGATTTCCTCCTTTTTTAAAGGCTGAATAATATTCCTTTGTGTGCGTGTGTGTTTGTGTGTGTGTGTGACATTTTCTTTACCCATTCATCTGAGAGACACCTATGTTTCCATATCTTGGGTGAATAATGCTGCGATGAACATGGGAGTGCAGGTATCTCTTTTGTGATAGTGATTTTATTTTCACTGGATATAAACCCAGAGAAGTGATTGCTGGATCATAAGGTAGTTCTACTTTTAATTTTTAAAAATTAAAAATAGAACTGTTTTCCATAATGGCTGTACCAATTTACATTCACGCCAACAGTATACAAGGGTTCCCTTTTCCCCACGGCCTTGCTAACGTTTGTTATCTCTTGTCTTCTGGTAATAGCCATTCTACTAGGTATACATTTCCTGGTGATTAGTGATGGTGAGCACCTTTTCATGTACCTTTGGGCCATTTGTATGTTTGTGTGTCTTCTTTTGAGAAATATCTATTTGGGTCCTTTGCCCATTTAAAAAAAATGTTGTTTGTTCTTTTGCTATTGAGATGTATAATTTCCTTATATATTTTGGATATTAAGCCCTTGTCAGATATATGGTTTGCAAATATTTTCTCCCATTCCATCACTCTGTGTTTCCTTTGCTCTGAAGAAGTTTTTAATTTGATACAATCTCACTTGTCTGTTTTTGCTTTTGTTGTCAGTGCTTTTGGTGTTTTGTAGCCAAGATCAATGTCAAGAAGCATTTTTGCCTGTGCTTTCTTCTAATGGTTTTATAGTTTCAGGCCTTACCCATTTTGAGTTGATTTTTGTATTTGGTGTGAGATGTTCAATTTCATTCTTTTGCATGTGGATGTTCAGTTTTCCCCACACCACTTATTGAAGAGATTATCATTTCCCCATTGTGTATACTTGGCCCCTTTGTTGAGGATTAATTGACCATAAATGTGTGCACTTGTTTCTGGGCTCTCTGTTCTCTTCTTTTGGTTTATATGTCTGTTTTTATGCCAATTCCATACTGTTTTGATTACTGTAGTTTTGCAATATATTTTGAAATCAAGGCGTGTGATACCTCCTGCTTTGTTCTTCTTGCTTCTTCTGCATCTATTGAGATGATGGTGTGTTTGTTAGTTTTTATACTGTTAATGTGTTTTATCACATTTATTGATATTTGTAAGTGGAAATATCCTTATATCCCAGGGATAAATTCTATTTGATCATGGTGTATAATCCTTTTAATGTGATGTTGAATTCAGTTTGCTAGTATTTCGTTGAGAATTTTTGCATCTATATTCATCAGGGATATTGGCCTATAATTTTCTTTTCTCATGGTGCTTTTGTCTGGCTTTGGTATCATGGTGAATCTGGCTTCATAAAATGAGTTTGGAGGTGTTTCCTCTTCTTCTATTTTTTGGAAGAGTTTAAGAAGGTTTAGTATTAATTCTTCCTTGAATGTTTGGTAGAATTCACCTATAAAACCATCTGTTCTGGAGTTTTCTTTGCTTGATTACTGATTCAATCTTCATATTTGTTATTGGTCTGTTCAGTCTTGATTTGGTCTTGATAGGTTTATGTTTCTAGGAATTTATCCATTTCCCCTCAGTTACCCAATTTATTGGCATATAATTGTTCATAGTAGTCTCTTTTGATTTTTGAGACATCCACTATAATGTCTCAAACTTCTGACTTTGAGTCTTCCCTTTTTTCTTAGTCTAGCTAAGGGTTTGTCAGTTTTATCTTTTCAAAAAGGCAACTCTTAGTTTTGTTGATTCCTTTCTATTGTTCTATTCTCTATTTATTTCTGCTATAATGCTTTTTTTCTTCTTCTGCTAACTTTGGGCTTAGTTTGTTCTTCTTTTTCAAGTTCCTGGAGGCAAAACCTGGGTTGTTTGGGATCTTTCTTCTTTTTTAATGTATGGGTTTATTGCTATAAACGTCCCTCTTAGTACTGCTTCTCTGCACTCCATAAATTTTGGTATGTTATGTTTTCGTGTTTATCTTGGATATTTTAAAAATTCCCTTTTGATTGCATTTGACCATAGGTTGTTCAAGAACATGTTGTTTAGTTTCCATGTACTTCTGAATTTTCCTGTTTTCTTACTGTTATTAATTTCTTCCATTGTGGTTGGAAATGATACTTGGTATGATTTTGATCTTAAGTTTGTTAAAACTTTTTTGTGACTTTTTTTGGTAATCTCTCTAGGAGAATGTTCCATATGTACTTGACAAGAATGTATATTTTTCTGCCATTGGGTGAAAAATTCTGTATACATCTGTTATGTCCATTTTTTTCCCTACAATATCGTTCAATTCCTCTGTTTCTTTACTGATTTTCTGTCTGTTCTATCCATTATTGAAAGTAGGGTTTTGAAGTCTCCTACAATTATTGTATTGCTGTCAATTTCTCCTTTCAGATCTGTTAATATTATCTTTATATATTTGGGTGCTCTGATGTTGTGTGTATATATTTACAATTGTCATATGTTCTTGTTGAATTGACCCTTTTATCATTATATAATGACATTCTTTGTCTCTAGAGACAGATTTTGACTTAAAGTCTATTTTGTCTGATTTAAGTACCATCACTTACACTTTCTTTTTTTTTTTTTTTTTTTTTTTTTTTTTTGCGGTACGCGGGCCCCTCACCGTTGTGGTCTCTCCCATTGTGGAGCACAGGCTCCGGACGTGCAGGCTCAGCAGCCATGGGTCATGGGCCCAGCTGCTCCGTGGCATGTGGGATCCTCCCGGACTGGGGCACAAACCCGTGTCCCCTGCATCGGCAGGTGGACTCTCAACCACTGCGCCACCAGGGAAGCCCCACTTATGGTTTCTTTTGGTTACCATTTGCATGAAATATCTTTTTCTATCTCTTCACTTTCAGCTTATCTGTGTCCTTGAATCAAAAGTAAGTTTCTTGTAAACAACATACGGTTGGATCTACTTTTTTTTTTTAATCCGTTCAACCCTTCTATTTCTTTTGATTGGGGCATTTAACCCATTTACATTTAAAGTAATTATTGATAAGGAAGGACTTACTTTTGACATTTTGTTGTTGTCTTATAATTCTTTTATTCTTCTTTTTCTTTCCTGCTGTCTTCCTCTGTGTTTCATTTTGTGTGTGTGTGTTCATAGGCTTTGATTCCTTTTTCTTTTGTGTAACTTCTATAGGTATTTTCTTTATGGTTACCATGGGGCTTACAAAAAAATCTATTTATAATAGTCTATTTTAAGCTGATAACTTCACTTGCATACAAACACTCTACACTTTTGCCTCTCTTCCTCTCTGTACTATATGCTCTTGATGTCACAATTTACACCTATTTATATTGTGTGGAAGGATGTTGAATTTTGCCAAATGCTTTTTCTGCATCCATTAAGATGATCATGTGTTCCCCCCCACCCCGTATTCTATTAATATTGTGCAATGCATCAATTTTCATATTTTGAATCAACTTTCCATTTCTGGGATAAATGCCACGTGGTCATGGTGTATAATCCTTTTATATGCTGCTGGATGAGGCTAGAAAGTATTTTGTTGAGGATTTTTGCATCTATATAAGAGATTTGGTTTACAGTTTTCTCTTCTTACCATGTCTTTGGCCTTGCTCTTAGGGTAATACTTGCCTCACAGAATGAGTTATGAAGTGTTCCCTCCTTTTCTATTTTTTGGAAGAGTTTGAAGATTGATGCTAATTCTTCTGTAGACATTTGGAAGAGTTCACCAGAGAAGCCATCTAGTCCTGAGATTTTCTTTGGTGGAAGTTCTTTGATTACAGACTCTTATCTCTTTACTTGTTATAGATATATTCAGGATTTCTATTTCTTCCAGAATCAGTTTTGGTTGCTAGTTATCTAATTTGTTGGCATGTAACTGTCCATAGCATTCCCCTATAATCCTCTTTATTTCTGTAAGGTAAGTAGGAATGACTTCTTTTTCATTTTTGTCTTTAGTAATTTGAGTCTTCTCTTTTTTTCTTGACCTAACTAGAGTTTTGTCAATTTTGTTGGTTTTCTTTGAAGAACAAACTTTTAGTTTTGTTGATTTTATCTATTGTATTTCTATGATCTATTTCATTAATTCTTCCTCTAATCGTCATTATATTTCCTTCCTTAGGCCTGCTTTGGGTTTAGTTTTCTCTTCTTTTTCTAGTTTCTTAAGACCGAAGTTTAGGTTATTGAGATCTTTCTTCTTTTTTTAATGTAGGCATGTATTTTATCTCCTAGTACTTATGCTTTTGTTGCATTCCATGAGTTTTGTATTTTGTGGTTTCATTTCTGTATACCCGAAGTATTTTATAATTTCCCATATGATTTTGTCTTTGACACATTGGTTATTTAGAAGTATGTTAATTTTCACATATTTGTAAATTTCCCAGGTTTCTTCCTATTATTGATTTCTTTTTTTTTCCTATTATTGATTTCTGTTGAATCTTTCTGATTCATTCCTCTAGCTAGAATGTTGTTGAGCCATTCAAGTAAAATTTTCATTATAAGTTATTGCACTTTTCTACTGAAGAATTCACATTTGTTTGCTTTTTATAATTTCTATCTATTGATAGTCTTTGTGAGACACTGTTCTCATATTTTTCTTTAGTTCTTTAAATATAGTTTCCTTTGAGCATATTTTATTTTTTAATTTAAAAATATTTATTTATTTTTGGCTGCATTGGGTCTTCATTGCTGCGTGCAGGCTTTCTCTAGTTGTAGTGAGCAGGGACTACTCTTTGGTGCCTTGGCTTCTCATTGTGGTGGTTTCTCTTATTGCAGAGCATGGGCCCTAGGCGCACAGGCTTCAGTAGTTGTGGTACGTGGGCTCAGTAGTTGTGGCTCACGGCTCTAGAGCACAGGCTCAGTAGTTGTCGCGCATGGACTTAGTTGCTCCACGGCATGTGGGATCTTCTTGAGCTCAAACCTGTGTCCCCTGCATTGGCAGGTGGATTCTTAACCACTGTGCCATTAGGGAAGTCTCTGAACATATTTTAAAAAGCTGATTTGAAGTTTTTGTCTAGAAAGTTCAATATCTGGGCTTCTTCTGGACACTTTCTATTGATTACTTTTTTTCCCGAGCAGGAGTCATACTTCTTTATCTCCTAGCATGCCTCAGAATTTGTCTTTTGAACACTGGATACGTTGAATATTATAATGTGGCAAGTCCGGAAATCACATTCTCTCTCTTTCCTTAGCGTCTGTTATTTACTTAGTGACTTTTCTGAATCCTGTAAAGCTGTATTCTTTGTTTTGTGATGGCACTGCCGTTTCTACTTGGTTGGCTTAGTGATCAGCTAATAATTGTACTCATTTCCTTAAATGCGTGGAACCACAAAATACTGGTCTTTGCTGAGGAATTTGTGTGTGTTGAGGCATACCTTCGACATTCAAGCAGTTTACAACTCTCCCTTAGCCTTCACTGTCTGCTTGTGCAGTCTCCAGGTCAGCAAGAGGTGATAGCCTAGGGCCTTCTTGGGTCTTCCTGAGCATGCACACTGCCTTATGCATGTGCGGCCTTCTAGATTTCCAGAAATATGTTAAGAGCTTTCAAAAACCCTTATGGACATGGCATTCCCCAGCCTTTTCTCCCAAGCTTTTTCATTCATATATTGTTTATCTCAACTGTTATCACCACTGTCTGAAGCAACTAAAAGTTTTTGCCTGTAAATATTACAACAAACACCACCTGTGTAGCAGATCTAGCACTGGACGAGTTCTGAGTCAAGTTGTATAGGGAGAAGCTTCTATCTGTTCTTCCACAAAGCCACCAGACAGTTCAAATAATGACAATTCTTTGTGAATGGAGTCTGTTCTGCTCCCTGAGGTACCTGGAATGTGGGCTGCTATTCTCAAGGCTACTGCTGAGCTGAGGAATGGGGAGATATGGTGATGCACTTTCCACCAGGCTCTTTCTTGAGACACATATTTTTGGAATGAGTGATAAATGGTGGCAGCCACCATTTTGGAAGAATGCCCAGAATATATAGAGAGGCTACATGATTGTGTTCAAGGCAACAGCCTAGCTAAAGTCCAAGCTGACAGCCAGTATTAACCACCAGACATGTAAGTGAATTAAGCCTTCAGTAGATTTGCCATTGAGGAGCCCCAGCTAACACTAACTGGAGAAGGGGTGAGTGTTATCCCCCTGAGCCGTGCTCAAATCGAAATTTCAAGGCTAAAAACAATGTTATTGTTTTATTATTTATTTATTTAATAAAAATGATATGTTTAAGGTGTACAACTTGGTGTTCTGAAATACATATACATAGTGAAATGATTACTACAGTCAAGCTAATTAACATAATCATCTCTTCATATACTTTTTTTTTTGTGGTCAGAGCACCTGAAATCTACTTTTATAGCAACTTTATAGTATTCAATACAGTAATAACTATAGTCATCATATGGTACATTTAGCTCTCCAGACTTATTCATCCTACATCGCTGCAACCTTGTAAACTTTGGCCAACGTCTCTCCATTTTCCCCACCTCTAGCATTGTTCTACTCTCTGCTTCCATGAATTAAACTTTCAGGTTCCACATATAAGTGAGATCATGTGGTATTTTTCTTTCTGTGTCTGACTTATTTCACTTAGTATAATGTTCTCGTTTCATCCTTGTTGTTGCAAATGGCAACATTCCTGTATCACAATAACATTTATATATCACAATTTCTTTACCCATTCACCCATCAACAAACACTTATGTTGTTTGCATATCTTGGCTATTGTGAATAATGCTGTAATAAACATGGAAGTGCAAATATCTCTTTATGACACGGATATTTTTTCCTTTTGATATATTGCCCAGCAGATGGATTGCTGAATCATATGGTAGTTCTATTGTTAATTCTTAAAGGAAACTCATACTGTTTTCCATAATGGCTGTACCAATTTACATTCTAACCAACAGTGTACAAGGGTTCCCTTCTCTTTACATCCTTACCAACACTCTTGTCTTTCTGATAATAGCCATTCTATCAGGTGTGAGGTGACAGATATCTCACTGTGGTTTTTATTTGCATTTTCCTGATGATTAAGGATGTTAAGCACCTTTTCATGTGCCTTTTGGCCATTTGTATGTCTTCTTTAGAGAAATATCTATTCATATTCTTTGCCCAGTTTTAATCAGGTTATTTATTTTGGCCATTGAGTTGTATCTTGTTTTTAAACCATTAAGTTTTATAGTGGTTACTACAACAATAGATATTTGGAATCCACTCAGGTACCTAAAAGAGGAATGCTGCTGTAACCCAAAACCTAAATTACAGATAGTGGCTTTGGGTGGGAGTGTTAATAAAAAAAAAATGGCTTCAAAGATACTCCTAGAGGAAACCTGATGGACCTCAAGGATGCTGTAGTGAGGAATTGAAAGAAAGTGAAAAAATGTTATTGGAAACTAGAGAAAAGGGGACGCTTGTTATATAGTGCTAAAAGTTTACTTTCAGTAACACAGAAATATACATAATAAACTGGATGTCCCAGCTAAGAAGATTTCAAGGTAAAGTGTTCAAGTTGCTGCTTGGGTTCTTTTGCCTGCTTCTAGTAAAATGCAAGAGGAAAGGAAAAAGCTAAAGAATGATTCTAACTATAAAGTAACAAGAGCTTGTTGTTAAAAAATAAATCTGCTATCATTTCCAGATTTTCCAGATGGCAAATATTGTTAACATTAAGAAATGGCTTCTAAAAAAAAAAAAAAAAAAAAAGAAATGGCTTCTGTGCAGAGTTTAAATCCAGTGTGCTGTCAGGAAAACGTAGTGTAAAAATGCAGCTCAGCATATGACTAAAAGACTTTTGATAAAAACACAGAACGGTTTAAGATGATGCTTCAAACAGACAAAAGTCCTTCAAAGGATAGTAGGAGTGTGCCTCACAGACCCTCTCCATTAAACAATAGGTCTTTTAAGGATCTTAGAGTAATTGTTCCGTGGGAGACTTTTAAGAAGCCCAAGGTAGAGAATGGCTTATCATGGCAAGATGTGTGAGCGCTGCTTTTGTATAATGGATTGACTCTCAGTGATTCAGAGTAAGCCCACAAGACTTTTAAGGAAATTGTACCAACAGAAACAGTCAGCTTGAACTGAAAGACACAAAGACATTACAATTCAAAAGAAAATCTGTGGACCCCTGAACTATTAGGAGCAGGAAGCAGGCTAGGAAATCCACTCGGCTGCATCGCCAACCACTTCTTACGTGCAAGGAAGGATTACTCTTAAGTTCAAGAAAATACCAAAAAAAAAAAAAAAAAAAAAAAGTCCAGAGGGAAAAGCCAAGAACTGTGGAGAATCATTCCCAGGCAGTAGGACTAAAGCTCTAATCAGGGAAACAGGAACATGTGCCCTGCTGGATTTCACAAAGGCTATGGGGCAATGACTTCTGTGTCTCCTGTTTTCACTTTTTGAATGGGAGGGTCTATAGCAGTTATCCTGCCCCATCACTGTATGTTGACGGAAGTGGGAAAGATCACTTTTCAGTTCACAGGTCTTCAGATTAAGAACAGTACTTAAGGAGCTGTACTAAGGGAACCACATCCAAGAAGCCTCATCTGCCTCTGGATCTGACGTAGGTCATGAAATCCTAACCCTGAACCTGATCCTGACATCGTAACAAGATGAAAGTCTTTGGGGGAGTCTGGGGAATGATGAAGGTGTTTTACAAGTCGTAGGAATGTAAATAATTTGTGATACACTGTGGTGGCTTTAAACATGTTTGCAAATTCTTTGACACTTCTTTTCTCCCCTTGAATATGGACCATCTTTAGTGACTCACTTCTAATGCATAGAATAAAGACAGAATGCTGATGTATGGCTTCAACTTCTGAGGTTAGGTTAGAAAAGATGATAGTTTCTATTCTACTTGGTTCTCTCTTTTGGGATGCTTGCTCTTGGAATCTAGCCATATTGTAAGGAATCCCAGAGTATATGGAGAGGCCTTGTGCAAGCTTTTGGCCAACAGACTTACCAATGATTCCAGCTGACACCGATTATCAACTTCCAGACAAGTTAGTGATAGACAGCTTATGGATATTTAATGGCTCCTGCCATTAATGAAGACACTGTAGCAAATATAAAAAGTAAATTGGTGGTGGTTGGGGGTAAGAGTAGACAGGAATATTGAACTGAACATATTAAGAAGGCCTCAATTTCTTTACCCGGAATGAAGGGCTTACACTCTATATTCGGGTTTTGTTAGTGTAACTGAAGAACAGACTCTTAAACTTTAATTTAAACTTCATTTGTCATATGTGGCTGGTGGCTATTACATTGGACTGCAGCATTACACAATCTTTTTTTTTCTGTGTCCAAAATACTATGGTTTCAAAATAGTTTGATTCTGTTATTAGCAGGTTTGTGATGTTAAGTTAGATTTCCTTCATTCACTTTATTAGTTTTGAAGCTTTACCAAGGAGAGAGAGTTGGCAGAATTTTGTACTCATATTAGTGGAATACCAAGAAAAGTAGTTGCCATTTTTGGAGTATCTACAATTATCTGTGCACTTTCCTATATATTGGGTTGGCCAAAAAGTTCGTTTGGGTTTTTATAACATTGTATGGAAAAACCCGAACGAACTTTTTGGCCAACCCAATATTATCTTTAATCTTCACAATGACTTTCTAAAGGAGGGGTTACCATTAATTACCATTTTGCAGGTGATGAAACTGAAGGAGTTAATCTGAAAACAAGTTAAGAATTGAGGCAACAGTAAGAAACAGTACCCGGGTGTGTTTGATACCAAAGCACAGATCTTTTCCTTCCATCACGTACTAAACTTCAGCAAAACCTGGATCTGAAACTTGCCTGTTTGGCACACTAATTATGACATTGGAGAAGTTATTAAACCTCTAGGAATATGCCTCTATTTCTTACTCTATAAAATTAGGAAAATGACTCCATGTTGTAGGAGTACTATGAGAATGGTTATGTATGAACGGGCATTGTAAACTGTCAAGTACCTTAAAAATACGTATCTTTAACAAAACTATTCTAAGGAATTGGTGTGTTTTCATAGTACTTCCTCATACTTTTGGAAAATTTGGGCGTTTTCTTTTTTGCTTTTTACCGCATAATAATGCCATCAAGATACCATCCTGCCTCTCCCTTCATCATCAGATTATTCTTAAATTTAATATATGGAGAAAATTGTGTATTTTTATTCAGTATTCAAGTGCTAAGTGTACTTTCCTCCTATGTTTCCAACCAAAAAGATACTCTTCATTATTTTCTATGGCCTTTTAAGATGTTAGCAAACACAGAAAGCTGGTCTAAATGACCCAGAAGCCATGGATGAGAAATGACAGGACCCTACTCAGAGTCCACATCCCACTTGTGCCCAGGGATGGGCCAGGACAAGGCGGGCAGAGCCAAGCCCAACATTTGGTTGCTTGCAGACACCCACGGACTCTCCTGCTGTCAAGTGGCAGAGGACCTGTGGATGGCATCAAAGGTTAAGGTTACATTGAGGGTGGAAGACTCCACAGCTGAGGAGTTTCTGCACCATCAGTGTAGAAGGACTAATACTCACCACTGTAGGAGGACTAATGGTCACCACTCACCAGCATGTGACCATTCTTGATCTTTTCCATAGCTAGCTTCCTCTACATTCTTAAAAATGAAAAACACTGCTTGGTGTTACAGTTCTTTGGGGCTAATAGAAAATACCTGCTTAACTAGACTTGCTTTCTCTCAAAAAAAAAAAAAATCCTTGCAAACTTGTAGGTTTCTCAAATCATCTCTGGGCACATGGAGAGTACTTCGGATTAAAAATATTTGAAGTTAAGGAATTGCCTATAGTGCTTTTTAAAAAATTTATTTTGGATTGTTTTTCTAGTGCCCTACTATTTATTAGTAAGCCATGAGATAATTTAGCGCGCTTTTACATATTTTACAAGTTTACCCTGTTTCCAAAAGTGTTTAGTTTTATTAAGTTGAACCACATGCCATGATCATTTTGTAGGTCAAAGATGCTGAATATCACCCAATTACACTGTGAATAAGAAGTGATGTTCTCTCCTTAGGTAAATGGGTTAGGTTAGTATTTGGTTGAAACACTCAATTTACTTATGTATTTCTACTTACCTTCTGATGCTTTTCCCCGGGTCCACCCTAATTTAATATTTAATTTTTATTAGGATCTCCCTGCCTCTTCACCTTCCTCACCCCATGTAATTTAACAATTATTTCAATCTCTCCTGGAAGTACAGTTTATAAATAAATGGGTTTCTGATAGTTTCAGAAATGTCACCAAATCACAGCACTACAAGTTTAAAAAGGCTATATCCACCGCTGGAAGTAAGCAGTTGTTTTTCCTCTTCCTTCTTGATCACTGAGCTTAGATGTTTCAGAATGTCCTTTAAAAAACTAGGACGACTTAAACTAGCATCCATTTTCCAGAGGATATAAATGCTCTTTCATTCTCCACACAGTGCCATCTGGTGGTTTTACACACAAACCACGCCACTTGCTCTGGGTACAGAACAGCGGCTTCCCATCTGGCTCTCCTAGTGTTTGAAAGTCGTGTATCTACATCTACACATCCTGGTAGAGACCCAGGCCTGACCACGCATTCCAGAATTTGGGCGAAAGGGTTTCTCTTGGAAAAACTCCAGTGAGGATTTTTTGGGCTGTGAGGCCGTGACAACTGAGATTTCTGTGTATATTTGACTCCTTTAAAGAGCTTTTCACTTTCTAATAACATCCTCTAAAGATCTGGAGGAGACAGATATCCCAGAGGAACACCTAAGCTGTCAATATATCCCTTGCCACCAAGGAGAGCCACTGCTTCATCGTGTATCAAATTCAAAGTTCGTTGGTAACACTGTGATTTGAATCAGGGAGCTCCATCATTGGCCCCAATGAGAAGAAGCAATAAGATTTCCACAATAACTTTTCATCCATATGTGGAGCTTTTAGATGTCAAAGGTACCTTAGCTATTTTCTAATACCACAGAATGGATTGACTTGGAGGTCTGACTAAAAGATTTACAGAAAGCTTTACTGTGAAGCTTCAGAATAACATCATTCATGACTTCCTTTCTAATCAGAGGAGAAAAAAATACAATGTTATGGCAAATGACCAGGAGGAGCTCTGTATGTGTTTTCATTTGGTCCATCTTCCTTGGGCACAGACTGGGATGTTGCATTAGGGTGTCTTACTGTGTTGACTGAAGTTTGCTTTCCTCCTCCTTCCTGTCCTCTTCTACACTGTCACCTTGTCAGTGACATGTGATGTCAGCTAGTCAGAACCAGCCAATGAATCTAATTCATTAGCCAACAGCAATGCAGAATAGCTGTGCTAACTCACAGCAATTAAGATGATTGGGTCACATTGTCATTAACTGTTACTGTCAGGGAAAAATTCAGTGAAGAAATAAATCTTGATATGACCTTAGACATGTGGTATATAAAATTTATTGACTTAGAGATGTGTTCATCAACTGGGATTGAGTTATTATATACACTAAAACAACCAGCCAAAAAGAAAAAAACAACCAAACAAACCTAACAAGAAAAAATTTTATTAGGACCATGGTAATGACTTATTTGAGCTTAAATTCTCTCCCAGTGATAAAATGAGAGGAACTAAGAATTTAATAGAGTCTAAATATGTGTGAGCATTTCTAACTCCTGTCCATCTTGACTCAAATAATAATGGATTAATCTTAATTCATCTTGACAGACTCCATAATGCCTCACTACAGAAAGCACCAATCACCTACTTATTGAATAAATACATATTAATTACTGGCAGAAGCTCTGAAACTGGACAATGACATTTTATATTACCAATGTTATTCAGTATTATGTAGTGGGAAGTACACACATGTGAAAAGTTCCCTGTAAATGGCAATGCGTTATTATGAACATTATCACTAATTTAGAATGAATATTAACCATATCATGATTGGAATGACTGTGTCCTAAGAATCCATCTGCTTTCCCCCCTAAGATTCAGGGGATGCTTCTGGCAGGTTGCCAAATGGTTTCCTCTTTTATATACAGAGAACAGGAATTCATAAGTAAATGTGAAAGCAACTAGATTTTTCAGTCCTCACCCAAGATATGTTTTATGGGCAGGAACCCAAGCCATTTGGGCATTTTGGCATTGGGGAAGTTAACGCCCTTTTGTTTTACAGAAAATCTTTTACAGAGAGACTGAAGATATGAGATACATGTATCCTGGAGTTACAAAGATATGCACAGGTCTGGGCATAAAGACAGGAGGTGGGCCATGAACTGATATGTCAATGTAATATATTTCTACTGTTTCAAAAAATAAGCAAATGGAGACATTCTGGAACTGTTGTGAAATGTTCGTTTCCTGCCAGGCTTTTACTGAATGGTAAGCAGTGTTTCTTGTGTGTTATCAGTCTTTTTAATAATAAAAATACTAAAATCCAAAATAAAACATGCCTCCAAACTATTTTTCTATTCTGAAGGCTGTGCTTATTGCTCTAAGAATCAGTTCTGTTGACCTGTAAACATTTCACTTTCTGCTTATAGCAACCAGAACATGTAAGGAACTGGGTAATATTACTACAAAGAGCAGTATCACGGGAGAAATCTTCTGTTAAATAATAAAGTCTTTAGGATTTAAGTCACAGCTCTCAGATGGAGGAGAAGCCATGTGTTAGGTCTGCTTTTAGAACATCTGTCACAAGGTGGAAGGGAGAAGTTCTGCTTGAATGACAATGGTGGCTGTTATTAAATGACACAGTCAGACTGATGCTCTGAACTTTGGCACTTTACGTGCACCGGACATAGGACCACGGGTGTGATGGAGCAACTGTGTACATCTCTTCCCAACTCTGCCTACAGTGGTATCAATTTGGCAGCTGGCAATCGGCCATGTGGGGGCATTTACACCAGAGAAACTGGCAAATGCTACAAATCAGACACCTGTGTACTCCCGCCGCCCCTGGCAACACACACACTCCTCGCGTGGAAAACCAGATGGTAAACATTTACTAGCACACCACTGCCTAGGACTAAAACTGCCTAAACACGTTATTCTTGCTTATGTTGAATCTGTGATTCTATAGGTACAAGAGGGTACATGGTTTTTAACGAGCTGTCTGAATGGAGTCTAGAAATTCTAATCTAAAATGCCACAAATATCTTCCTGTTATCTATATCAGCAGAAACAGTTCAATCTCAGTCAGGGCCAGATTTTATGATCATACGTACTATTTTTATATCAATTGATCCCATTTATCATCAGCCAGTTTTCTGTTTCTATGAGCTTCTGTTAAAATCCCCATTGTAAAACTTATTTCAACTATAAGGTATACTAACTCCGTTTAATGCATCTTGGTTGAAAGCAAATACACACAACTTCATATCTGTTACATTTTTTCCTTGTCTCTTATTAGGGAGACGTTGTTTTCTCTTATGCTCAGAAAGTAAACTTTGTTTCACAATGGTACTCATCTTAAATTCACATGTTTTTTAATAAGATGTATAGGTTTCTGAAATCTATATGAATATAATACACATAGATTTCCCACACGTGTATTTGGAGTAAACCAGGACAATGTGAGTGGGGGAGGGAGGCCCAAGAAACTGTTAGATAAGTTGTTTAATAAAACTGAATGATCCTTTTATTAAAAAAAAAAAAAAATCTCAGTCAGGGCATCCTAGTTCTCAGGATTCTATTTCCCCAGGATCCAAGCCCTCAGTGTAATTCACCTGGCATTGGTCTAATGCCCTAGGATTCTCAGAGTCTCTAAGACAGCCTGGATCTTCTAGAAGTCAAAGGCTGTATTACGAAAAACACTGACAGTTTGATGAAAAAATATTCCATTGATGCCAAATGTTTGTTTGAAAACTTTCTCCAGAAGAAGGCTGTTCCAGAAACTGTATACAGATCATAGATGCCAATGAGAATTTGACTCAATTCAAAATTGTGTTAGCTGACAAAGCTAAAAACATGAACTCCTTTGCTATCCAAAAGCAGTTAGAATGTTTCCAGAGAGTGTAATTAGCTAAATGCTGTCCTTATGTTGATCTATATATGTCTCTATCTCTCATTTTTGTGGCTATGTATTTTCATGCTTCTATCTTACGTTATTTGGCGTTTGTGCTGATTATTCCCCAGCTCGGAGACTTTCTAATTCTTGTGTAATTCATCACACCTCTCACTTCAGGGCTACCTATGTCACAGACAATAAATGTTCTCGGTGATAGTAGTAACATTTTAAAAGACTTCCACAGAATAAGATTCCCTCAGTAACCCACTTCAATTAATAATATTCTTTCTCATTCTTTCCCCAATTCCCTCACACTGAAGCTGATGCCCATTTCTTATTGTTTGGAACTCAGGGGAGAAAGAGAACAGCTGGTCACCATCTTCCATATAATGGCCCTTAATATTCAGGTGTGGTTTACGTTCAAGACAGAAGCTTAGGGCCTAGTATTAGACTGTCTGAATAGGTTTTATTCTTTAAAATTGTTAAAACTGCTATTACCCAGCCTACTGCTCTTTTAAATGAGCTTATGAATTAAGGTTTGTTTTTTTTTTTTCCCCTAGACTAATTTCAGTGTTTACAGGCTAGGAAGTCCAAGTGACTAGATATTTGAAATGTCAGCATTATGATGCTCTTCTGTAGTCTTCATTCACCTCCCTGCCCTTCAGGAGAGTGGCTAAACAATAATTCAGGTCAATTTGTGAAACATGAAACGTACTATCAATGCTGTAGCCCTGAAGAAATCTAGCTTAAGTAGGCTTTCCCCAGGATTTTATATTATTTCTTATTAGTCACATGCTCGATTTCCACTGTAGTTTCTATTAACAGTTTACATGAAGTTGGCATTAATATTTCTTCTTTCTCATATCATTTGGAACCTTTTGCTTCTCATTTATAAGGAGATGCTTTTCCTTCTTCTTTGAATTTGCTGTGTTTAAAGAAGCTGTCTCTATTTCCTTTTACTTCTATTAATTGAAGCTCAGTTCTTAAAAAAGGTTTTCTCATAGTTTTATATAACTTTGTGAAGAAAAATGGTTACTTTTAGTTTCAGTTATTTTAGTTTTAGTTCCAATTTCCCTGTAATTCTCTTGCTCTAGCATTTATCTTTATCAGACAGGGCACTGCAGACCATCAAAAAGTGTTGAGTATTAACTAGGGATCTGTAGACTTGGGATGCTTTTTAAATAGTAGAAGAGACTACCTTATAGCCCCCTTCCCTCCAACAGTCAACAAAACATTTAGCAGTCTGAGGAATGCCAAAGATGTACTTAAAGGAAAAGTACGTTCTGTAGGCAAATCATACTGTTCCTCCTGAAATGTAAAATATTTCTAAAGTAACAAAGAATAAAAGAAGTCCAGTAAACTATCTGAGACTGAAGAAACAATGTGGTTGCCTTTATTCTGGAACATGCCTGGAATTATGGTTGAAGATACAAAAGTCCAAATCTTAGAGCAATTTTTCTTGAGTGGTGCTCATTTGGCGCAATTCCCGGGAGCTTATGACAGAGAATAGAAACTCTAACTTTCGGAACTTTCTGCTCAAACTCTTGTATTTGGAGGATCAGATTACCTAGTCACAAACAGTTTGGTTCTTTTTTACTTGTTATTTTACCACATAGAGAATGAATTTTAAAAGCACATCTAAAAAAAAAAGCACATCTAATTGGCTTCTCAATTTAAGCTGAAATTTATAATATTTTTTGAAATTGTGGCTTTGACAAAGGAAACAAAATCAGTCAATGTTTATAGGCCTATCTAGAAGACCTGTTTCAATAATTTCCACAACATAGTTTACAGAATATGAAATTAGGGTCATATTCAGCCTTTGTTATGAGAAGAGGATGTGCTCATGTTTAAGCAAATTTGGTGCCTCCCACTGGGTTATGTGTCATTTAGTGAGATGTGCTCACTGAGTCGGGGGCCAGATGGTGGATGCAGAAGTCTTTTGCTAGAATACATCTCTATAGAGGATGATGTTGCGTTGGACTTGGTGACCAGGCTGACACTGAATGCAACTCAGTCACGGTATTTAAATCACATTAAGACTCTCTTTTATTTATGGCTCTCCTTGTGATTTCTGTCTGGCTTTATGTTTAATTGCTAGCCTCCATGTGGCGATATGATATCAGTTCTGCCTTTTATCTTTGCCAAAATGAACTCTGCAACCCTTTCTGAGGTACAGAGGTTCCAGGAAAAAAACAGTGTTACATAAACCAATTATAGGTAAGCATAAAATTAATTAAACAGACACCTTACTCTATATGCTATTTTTCATACTCTTGATACCGTTCAGGCTATTTTATTAGTGTTACATGGGTACTATCTGTTATAATTACAGAATTTTAGAGGTAGAAGGACAAGAAATCATACAGTCCACTCTAGTGACTAAAAACAATAGGAATTCAGGGTCTTGTGTTTGGCTAAAGTAGGGAACAACCCAGGTCTAAAAATCAAGTTATAATACTTGGTTTAGTATTTTTTCCACCACTTCCAACTTCCTTCCCCTAACAAACACTTAGACTTCAAATATGCCTTTCATCATTGTCATTGTCATCATCATCATCATTTCACCATCATCAACTGACCACAGTGGGAAAAAATACCATCCATTTTCTTTTATTCAAACTATGGAAAAAGGTCCTCTTGTCTGAACAGTATTGTTCTTCCTTATGGCAGGGGAAAATTGTATTTATTCAGTAAAAGAAAAAGTCAGCTGAAGTTGTATTTGTCATTTGGGTGTTTCTGATAGTGTTATAGTATCAGAGAATTGTGTGAAAATCAGTGGCAATACGGAGAAACAGAATCCTCTTCCTTCTTGCATCAGTTTTAACCATTTTTTCCCCCAGAATACCTCCCGTTCGCTTAGCTCTAGTCCATAAGGAAGCAAAGTTTGTGTTTGTTTTTTTTCTGGTTGGCTCTTCAAGCATATCCACTGGGTTGGGTCTGAAACTGCTCTGAACAAAGTCTCCTTCCTTATACTACCTAGTGCTCGCTGATCTTCGCTTTCAGAAATTAGGCTCTTTGATCTGTTCAGCCTTGTCAAACCTCTTATCATTTTCTCTATGAATTCTATGCAATACATAATCCCTCTAGAGTATTTCTTAGTATAAATATGATTCTGTCCTCTTTCACAGTATTGGCATCAACCTGAAGGACCTGCTATAAGGATTACTATTTACATTTAACCCACATAAAAAGCCTTTTTTTTTTTTTTTTTTTTTTTTTTTGCGGTACTCAGGCCTCTCACTGTTGTGGCTTCTCCCGTTGCAGAGCACAAGCTCCGGACGCGCAGGCTCAGCGGCCATGGCTCACGGGCCTAGCCGCTCTTCAGCATGTGGGATCTTCCCGGACCGGGGCACGAACCCGCGTCCCCTGCATCGGCAGACGGACTCTCAACCACTGCGCCACCAGGGAAGCCCAAAAGCCCTTTCTTGTACTAGGAAGTGGCAACATCCAGCACAGATACAACTGGAGTCATCACAGTCAAAGCTTGGGCCAAAATACTTTATTTACTAAAAGTGATTAGGCCAAAGCCCTAAGACAGATGTCTAGTAAAAGAGATCAACTCACCCCAAAGCATATAGGATTTAAAACTGCTAAGTCAAATCTCTATCAAGTTATATATTTTCTTTAGAACTAAAGAGATAAATGTTTCATATATTATTCCTAAAGGACCAATGGAGTTCATTCATCAAGTTTAGGCCCGTTTGGCAAAATTATTCAGCTTTATGTTTTCTAAGAAATAAAGCTTCGACAGTGAAAAGTCATCACTTGGGAAATGGTTGGATTTTCCTCCCTGGGGATTGTGGTTGACTCCACAACCTCTTTCACCCAGGAAAGGGAAAAGCCAATCACAAGAATCCCTTCCCCTTGCCAGTAACTGTTTAGGAAGGGGCACATGACCTCTGCCATGTCTGCCAATGAGAACGAGGTTAGTCAGCCAGAGTGTTTCTCATGTTTCCTTGCTCTTAAAAACTTAACTGATCCTGAGGATTTACTATTTAAAATTTTCTAAATCAGTAGTTATTTACAGTATTCATATTAAATGTTTAACTAAATTCCTCCCTCCCCAAAGATGACATAAGAAGTGACAAATAAATAATGGATTACAGGCAATTATCTGAGTACAAAGTCCTGCAGAGAGGGCAATTCAGACGAAGAAATCAGGATCAGAAAGTCTTTTCTACAACTCCTTTTTCCTGGACCCAACTCTGGTTCCTGTTTGGCATACTATGAACTTTTACCAGAGAGAGGCAGCTTTGAGCCCCTTACCAATGAATTAAGGTGCAAGGTAAGAGAGAAATGCAAAGCAAAAAGAAACCAAAAATAGGGTTAAAGCCTCAAGATTACAAGAGAGAAAGAGTCTTCAGCCTAGAAACAATTAATTTTAAACTTCAGGTTACATGAAAAACTCCACCTTGTAATACCATGGCCCAGCAGCCAGAACCTGTTACCACCACCACTCGAGAGCAATGAGGGTTGGGGTAGGTTGAAGTCTCTCTTGGAAACTGGAGTGTGCTGCTAATGTGAAACTTAGAATACACTTTGGTTTGGTCTTAATAGTTAGGAGCACAGGCTCTGATGCCAGACTGCCTGGAACTGAATTCCAGCTTCAGTATTTGCCAGTTGTTGGGAAAGTTAGCTCTTCATGCTTTTTTCTCATTGTAAAAGATTATATTTTCTACTTTGCTATGGCAATAAAATAAGATTATTATATGTAAAATATTTGGAACAGTGCCTGGCACATAGCAAGTACGTGATAAATGTTACCTATTATTATAAATGTATGATTATTATATCTGGCTCTGACAGGGAGTTTTGCTTTAAAAGGAGGAGTAGAAATGGGTAGTAGCTGGAGAGGACAGTGGGGGACAAAAGAGGTTTTTTTTTTTAAAGATTGGAGAAAAAAACATAAGTGTGGAAAGTTGGTTTAACTAGGGCTGGGATTTCGCCAACAGTGTATATACAAAGGGAGAGAGGAACAGGGATGAGTGATTACAAGACAGTGATCTTGATAAAGGACTGATGAATAAAATTTGGGTAAGCAGTAAGGGGTAACAAGGGGGATAGTTGATGGAGAGACTGAGAGTCAAATAAAAAGGCGGTAAAATCAATAGATTTTAGGCCCTGGTGGGGCTGAAGAATTACAGAGTCAGAGTATAAGAGAATAGAATTGGAAGGACACGAAGTGGTAATTCAGAGAGTAGGAATATTACAACTGAGAAGAAAATAGGGCTGCAGTTATGGATACGAAGTTTAGGGTACGATCATGCAAGTGAGAAACTGAAATAGGAAAGGATAAATTTGTTATAGAGGTCTTATGATCTTACATGCCTAACCATGGCATAGGGGGGCCCTATACGACCCAGATCTCCATTATTTCTCTAACATCACCTCCTGCTCCCCACTTGCTTTTCTCCAGCCATAGGGGCCTTCCTGTGTACCTTCAGCACACCAAGCATGCTCTCATTTAGTCTTTCACTTGTTCTTCCCACAGCCCAGTACACTTTCCCTCCCTCCCTCCCCATCTTCAGCAATTTGCTCTCATGTCACTTTCTCATGGACATTCAAGTTTTAGGACATGAGAGTGCGAGAGTTTTAGGACATGAGAGTGCAAAGACTGACCTGCAGCTGAAAATCTTCCAGGCTGTGGCATACTGGGGGACTGGTAACTGCAACAAGGAGAAGGAGTGAGTAGTACAGTTTGATGGCATGAGCTTCACAGCTGGGGATGTTTAGAGGAGAGAGGGAGAAAAGTCTGGAAGTAGCAATGAAGAACAAAGCGGATCAGACCTTTCTCTCCTCTCAAGAGTGAGATAAAATATGAAATTTACTGGAAGATCTTATGTAAAGTGAGCCCTGACTGAATCTGTTCACTTCTATAGTATTGGGTTGGCCAAAAAGTTCGTTCGGGTTTTTCCATAAGTTCGTACAGAAAACCCGAACAAACTTTCTGGCCAACCCAATACATACTGCATTTTGTTTGTGTTTTTAATCCAGTAGACCACCCAGAAAATGGGTCATGAGAACAAAACAAAACTTACTGTTGTGCCAGTATTACCATTTAGAACCATTTCATTGGCCTTCTGGGTAAGAAGTGGTCTCATGATCTATGGACCTCTAAAAGAGCTTGTAATATATTATATGAAATAATAGCAGAGGTCTTGAAAAAACCATGTTCACATAATATTTTTCACCTTTGGTAAATGTTTTGGTTCTGAAATGGGCCCAACAGACATTTTAAATTAGCAGCTTGGTCACTTTGAGCAAAGAGAAAGGAGTAACAATAAATGTCACCTTCTAATAGTAACCAAATAAAAAATTAAAAAGCAGAATACAAAATGTAAATCAGAGGATAAAAAATTTACTCATTTTAATCATCTATGTTTTAAATTAACTTCTAAAAAAATAAAATACTTTCATTCCTTATCTATTTCTAAGCATCTTCATGAAATATATATCTAGTGACTGCCGTGAGTAGAAAGCACTGTTGTGCTATTCTAAAAGAACTGACTTATAAGTTATATGCAGAAGAGAAAGATTTGAGGTAGCTAAAAAGAACACTTTTCTGAAGCAGAAGTACCATGTCTTATAACGTGATGTCATAATGGTTTAGGGAAGTAACATTCCATTCCAATTTGCACGAACTATTCTATCAATCAAAAAAAGCCTTTCATGTAAAACTCTCTCTTACAGACTGTGTGTTATACTGAAAAGTTTACCAGTGACTAAGAAATTACTGGGGAAGAGATCTAGGGGAATTAGGAAAGTTATATACTGACAATAACTTATAGATTAACTTCTGAAGTTTGGATTGAATATGCATTGCAGCATCCTCTATTCCCTAAAAACTGTCATAATGAAAAAATTTAAGTCTATAATAGTGTTGGGAAAGAAGAAAGTATATTTGATTAATCATAAATTACGCGTAATTCCTGAAAAAAAAAAGAGGGTAAATGGAATCTGACTGAAGGAGGAAAACTGAGGCCAAACTATGCATGGGAAGGTAGTTACAAAAGGTGGGAAGGATTCCAGATGTTGGGCTACTTTTATAATAGTTCAGCCATGGCAGAGGCATGATATTGCTCTACAATACCAAAAAAGAAACAAAGTCTACACTTCTAAAACACTTGATACTGGTTGCACTCTTTCCTTATAATCACCAGAAACAGGCCAAACTTATAGAACATTTGCAGAAAGGCTAACAAGAAATCTGAAATGTAAGTGAGCAAATAAGCAAGAATTGCCAAATATTTGAGGGAACCAACACCTTGAAAGGGCATCAAACTCAGCAGACAGAACTAATTTCTGAGAAAACCGTTAATAGGGCAAAAGGAGTCTTAAAAACATATACAATTAATATCCTCAGAAGGCCAAGAGGATATCACATCCATGAGACAAATAGGACCTTAAGAAGAACAATTATTTTTATACCTTTTTAAAATTAATTAGAAAGAAAAAATGAGTATAAAAATAAACACACCAAAATACCAAACCTCCAACCAACTCAACGGATAGGCTGATTAGCAGAATGAACACAGCTTTAGAGTCAGTTAGTGTGTTGGAAGAAGGAACTAAGGAATTCTCCCAGGGCACAGTGCAAAAGACAAGGGAATGAAAAATGTAAAAAAAAAAAAAGTAAGAGACATGGAAGACAGATGTAGGAGTTGTAATATCCACCCTAAAGAAGCTAAATCATGATAAAGATATATATATAAAAAATTCTGTACCCCAAAACCCAGAGATTACACACTATTTTTTTTTTTTTTTTGCGGTACGCGGGCCTCTCACTGTTGTGCCCTCTCCCGTTGCAGAGCACAGGCTCCAGACGCACAGGCTCAGAGGCCACGGCTCACGGGCCCAGCTGCTCCGCGGCATGTGGGATCTTCCAGGACTGGGGCACGAACCCGTGTCCCCTGCATCGGCAGGCGGACTCTCAACCACTGCGCCACCAGGGAAGCCCTACACACTATTTTTAAACACATGAGAAACTGGTTAAAAAGAAAATCAAAATTTGAATGTAAGGTAATAAATAAACAACAATGATAATAGCTCTCTCTCTCTCTCTCTCTATATATATATATATATATATACACACACATATATAGATAAAACTTTCAGTAAGTTTAATTAAGTAAAAAAGATAAAGTAGAAGTAAATATTGGGAATTCCCTGGTGGTCCAGTGGTTAGGACTCGATCCTTTCATTGCCGTGAGTTCAATCCCTAGTCGGGGAACTAAGATCCCACAAGCCTCACAGCAGGGCCAAAAATAAATAACTAAACATTAGTTATGTAAGTAAACAATGACAGATATGGAGATTAAATAACTTGTAAGAAATATACTATGTACAAATTATCCCAAATTTTTAGAGTATTTATAAGAAATGTATACTCCTCTAAGAAAATGTAACTAAAATTGGCTCAAAGGGAGGGGAAAAAACCTAACAACCTATGATTATAAACAAAATAGTAAAAGCAGTCAACAAGATCTTTCTCTCCAAAGTTAACAGCTCATATGAGTTTATGAATCAGTACTATCAAATCCTTAAGAAAGAAATACTGTCTATGAAAACTCTTTCAAAGCATAGGCAAATTTAAACTTCTGAACTCATTTTATGAGGTTAATATAACTTGGATACCAAATCCAGACAAATATAGCAGAAAGTATACTAACAGTACACTAATAGATATACATGAAAAAATTCTTCAGTGACATAGAAGCAAATCAAGTTCCTAGTACTAAGCAACATATCATGACTAAGGAGAAATGTAAGGGTGGTCCAATGTTTAAAAGCCTATTAATAGGGCTTCCCTGGTGGCGCAGTGGTTGGGGGTCCACCTGCCGATGCAGGGGACACGGGTTCGTGCCCCGGTCTGGGAAGATCCCACATGCCACGGAGCGGCTGGGCCCATGAGCCATGGCCGCTGGGCCTGCGCGTCCAGAGCCTGTGCTCCGCAATGGGAGAGGCCACAACAGTGAGAGGCCTGCGTACCGCCAAAAAAAAAAAAAAAAAAAAAAAAGCCTATTAATAAATTTTATTAACATCAATATATTAAAGAAGAAGAAATCACATGACAATCTCAACAGAGGCAGAAGAAACATTTTGCTAAGATTGAGAGTCCACTTTCTATTAAAAATAAAAAAAAGACAAACGCATAGAATTCCCTGGCGGTCCAGTGGCTAGGACTCAGCACTTTCACTGCTGTGGCCTGGGTTCAATCCCTGGTTGGGGAAGTAAGATGCCGCAAACCGTGTGGCGTGACCGAAAAACAAAACAAAAACAAACGCAAACACATAAAAACTCTTAACCAATAAGAAACAAACTATTTTTAACTCAATAAATTGTGTCTACAAGAAACTTCCAGCAAAATTATATTTAATGATGAAATGAAGTATCCCAATTACAATCAGGAGCAAGAGAGGAATGCCAGCTATCACCACCGATGTTCAACATTGTACTGGAGATCCTTGACAATGTAAAAACACAAGAAAAGACTATGCATAAATAATTGAAAGTAAGAAATAAATGTCACAATGCACAGATGTTATAACTGGCTACTTAGAAATTTCAAAGAGAACTGATTGAAAAGATATTAGATATATATATAACAGAGTTGAGCAATGTGAAAAGAGATGAATAAGAGTACCATACAGAGAACAGTTTCCCTTTACATCAGCAATTTCAATAAGAAATTTTGGGGAAAATTCATTTACAAAAGCAACAAAAACAAATACATAGAAATAAAAAATATAGACAAAAATATATAGAAATATAGAAAAAAATATAGAAATAAAATTTTTAATGTCCAATGCTTTATAAAGAAATGCTATAAGACATAAAAAATGATAAATGGAATGATAAATGATAAATGGAAAAACATACCATGTTCCTAAAAAGAAAGACTCATATTTTCCCATTCTCCACAAATTGCTTTCCTCCCCAAAGGGGGAGGGGTAAATTGGGAGATTGAGATTAACATACACACACTACTATATTTAAAATAGATAACTAATAAGTACCTACTGTATAGCACAGGGAACTCTACTCAATACTCTGTAATGACCTACATGAGAAAAGAATCTAAAAGAGTAGATATATGTATATATGTAACTGATTCACTTTGCTGTATAGCAGAAACACAACTTTGTAAATCAACTATATTCCAATAAAAATTAATTAAAAAAAATAAATTCAGTGCAGTTCTAGGTAAAATCTCAGGGTTCAAATGGAATTTGATGAACTAGTTCTAAAATACACCTGGAAGGGCTTCCCTGGTGGCTCAGTGGTTGAGAGTCCACCTGCCGATGCAGGGGACACGGGTTCGTGCCCCGGTCCTGGAAGATCCCACATGCTGCAGAGCGGCTGGGCCCGTGAGCCATGGCCGCTGAGCCTGCGTGTCCGGAGCCTGTGCTCCGCAACGGGAGAGGCCACAACAGTGAGAGGCCCGCGTACCGCAAAAAAAAAAAAAAAAAAAAATAAATAAATAAAATAAAATACACCTGGAGGAGAAAAATGCTTAAGAATAGCCAAATTTTATTTTTAAGAAGAAAAAAAGGGGAATGTACCCCATAAGAAATTTAGATTTCCTTTAAAATAATAGCTTATTCACTTAAATCATTCAGTGAATATTGACTTGATGCATAATACATACCAGAACTCTTCTAAGAAAACAGAAGTGAACAAAACATACAAAATCCCTGCTCTCAGAAATTTATTTATATTCTGATTCTGATAACAGTAGACCAAATTAAATAATCTGGATAAATTCTCTCCCACCGGGGTCAACTAAAAAAGTTGGATTAATAAAAACAAAAACATCATATAAGCATTAAAGAAGTAACGAGATGGTAGAGAATTACCAAGTCAAACTAAGAGAAGACTAGAAACTCAGGAGGGCCACCCAATAATGAAACCTTTTATTTTTGCCCTGAGGACACATCCTGTATGGAGGAAATAGTTCTGAAACTAAGTCACACATTCGATGGCCTTGGGGTAGGAAAAGAAAACTACATTCACAGGGTAGAAGGTGAAACCAGAGGTGTGCAAACCTTTCCATGACACAGTTCTTACAATCTGACTTTGGGTCATCGGGATAGTCCAGGAAAACGCAGACCTTGAACTTGGATTAAGGTGTTCGAAACTGGTAGTACCCCTAGGCACCTGACAGAAGTAAACAAAAATCCTATAGGGGACAATACTATCCTAAACTTCAACACAGTTTCCAAATACAATGTTCAGCATATTGTTAAACATATAGGCACATAAGAAAACAAGACACCATGAACAAGAAACAGAAAAAGCAACTATCGATAAACTCAGATCCACAATTACTTTAGATTCTGGAATTATCAGAGGCAGAATATAAAAGTAACTATGTAGACGATATTCAAAGAAATAATAGCCAAGTAAGATACTAGAAACAATAAAAAACGTATCTGGAAAGAACCAACAGAAATTCTAGATCTGAAAAATATCATAACCAGAATTAAGATCTCAGTAGATGAGATTTAACAGTAACTGAGAAAATTAGTAAACTAGAAGATAGGGCAAAAGAAACTACCTAGAATGTAACACCGAAAGACAAAGATAGAAAACAGGGAAGAGAAAGTAAAACACCCAGAGGATGCAGTGAGAAGGATTTAACACACATTAATTGGAGTCCCAAAAGAACCAGGGAGAGAGAAAATGAGGCAGAAATAATAGTTTACAGACAAGGTCGAGAAAATTTCCAGATGCCCAGCAGAGTTCCCAAACTTGACAATAACAAAAGACATTCCCATCAAGCCATTTTATAGCAAAACTTTAGAAAACTAAAGATAGAGACAAATATCTTGAAAGCAGCCAGAAAATACAGGACAGCTTATTTTAAAATGAGCAACAGCTGAACTTGCAAGAATGAGGCAGAACACACTGGATAAAAACTTCAATATGCAGGGGGAAAATAACTGCCAATTTAGATAGAATTCCATACCTGATGAAAATATCCTTCAAGAATTCAGCGAATATAGGCATCTTTGGACAAACAAGAACATCTGAGAAATTCAAAAGGATGTATCTGATTACATTAAGAACTGTTCATCGACAGTCACTATAACTGCAAGTGGAAAAATAGAGTGCAAAGTAGAAGATATCTACAACACATATAACCTAAGAATTAGAGGAATTCCTAAGTGTCAATAAGAAACAAGACAGATACTCCAATATAAAAAAATGGGCAATTTGTCAAGGCATTTCTCAAAAGAGGAAATCTAAGTGGCCAATAAGCAAACATAAAAAAGGATAATCAATCTGATAGAAATCAGGGGAATGTAAATTAAATTCACAATGAAATATCATTGACACTCACCAACTGGCAAAAATTTAAGTCTGACAACAGTATTAGTGAAGGTAGGAACAAAAACTCTTATGAACTCCATGTGGGAGTACAAATGTGTACAATCATCTTGGAAAATAGTCTGTCCTTGTCTAAGAGGCATATATTCTATGACAAAAAATTCTACTCCTTGGCATGTACCCTAGAGAAACTTGCAGATGCCTAAAAGACAGACAAGAAGGTTCATAGCTTCACAGCTCTTAAAAGCCAAAAAACAACCAAATGACGACAACCCAAATGTTTATCAACAATAAACATGAATAATTAAATGGTGTCATATATAGATATGCAATAATATACAACAACGAAAATGAATAAACTACAGCTATGGGAAGAATAGAGATGAAATGCAAAGATAACGTTAACCAAAGGGGGCAAGTCACGAAAGAATACTTGTGGTATAATTCCATTTCTGTAAAATACAAGAACAGGCAAAACTGAACTATATGCATTCCTAGGAAGTCAAACTTAAAAACAGCCAACAAACGATTATTAGAAAAGTCAGAATAATGGTAATGGGAGGGACAGAATTTAACTGGGGTGGAGAACATGGAGGTTTCTGGGGGTGCAGGCAATGTTCTACATTCTGTTCTTGTAGTAATTACAATACTTCTTTAAATGGTAACATGTTTATGAACTTCACCTCAAAAAATAATCTGGCAAGAAGCAATCTGTGCAGGCTTTAAAAATTTGGGGTATTTATAATATTTAAGAAAATTTGGCCTATTAGACTAACAGTTCAGCTTTCCAAATTCAACTAAAATGTGTAGTTGAGTAATCAACTTTGACTTGTGATTTTTAAGTAAAAATGTTACTAAGTTATACGAGGCATTGAAATATTCATGAGACTTTAAGGTTCTACACGTTTATTAAGAGTTTAATCTATTGTATTTATAAGAGATATTTATATACTTCAGAAGGTCTTAAATCAGGGTACTGAGATTCTCAAAATAGAAACAATATATTGACTTTATAAATGAAGTTTAAATTTTTTTTGAAGTTTTGAGTTGTAAATGGGACTAAACATTATCGAAAAGCTCCTTAAAGTATTTGCTGAAATTTGCCAAACTCGTCAATAGAAAAATGAAATTCCAGAGGCTGACCTTAATAGCTTAAGAAAGAACCAACTCTCTAGGTTTATATCTTTAAAAAAACAAATAATAATCTTTTTTACCAATTTGTTCAGAAGAAGCAAAATAATTCACACTATCTCTTCTTCCAACCATATAAAAACAAAAAACCTGTGCCAGAAGATTTTTGGGTATTTGCCTAGAATTATAATAAAAAATATAAACCATTTGACAGTTGATATGGCAACACATAATACTTTTCAAGTAGCTATTCTTTACTTCTTGGGGAGGAAGAGGCGTCACGGCCCATTCTGAGTATCTGAGAAGTGCTATGGAACTCAAAGAAGAATGCATGTTGATATACAAACAAACTTTTGGAATAAATAATAGTCAAAGATCTCTTGAAAGACTACAAAGTATAAAGGCACTTATACTCTCTATTATACCACTGGCGAATGACAAAATCAAAGTTGAAGTTATTTTAGACACATTATCTAGTAAAACATGTTCATATGTATTTTTATTATTTTAAATCAGAAAGTTAATGCCTTTGTGATAAAAAATTAACTTACTTTGTTTTCATTTGTCACTTAAAGATGAGCAAGATACTACTTTTTACCTACTAAACAAGCAAAGTTTTAAAAATACACTGGCAAGGATGAAAGGAATTGTAAGCCATTCTCATAAGCTGCAGGTAGGAGCATAAAGTTATAATGGCCTCCCTGTATAACAATTTGGAAATTCATATATAAAGCCTCAAATGTGTGAGCGATATCCAACTCTTTAATCTACCAATTCTACTACTAGAAGTTCATCCTAACAAAATAATTTTGGATGTGTACAATGTACTGCAAGAAATGTTCGTCAAAAGCATTCTTTATAATTCCAAAATCCTAGAGAAAACATAAAATGATCAACAATGGAGGTGTAAATACTATGTGGTACAATGGAACGTTATGCAAAAATTGAAAGTATATTTAAGAATAATATGTAGTGGTATGAAAATGCTTGTGGATCTACAGCTAAGAGAATAAAGGGTTAATTTCTACACAGCATGATCTTGTGTTTTTTTAAAAAGGAAAAGTCTATAAAATAGAAGAACAAGACTAGAATAGAAATATGACAAATTTTTACTGTGGAGGAAGTCCATTTATTTTTTCTTGTCTAAAACTTTAATAAAAAGGAAAAACCCTAGTTTTTTATTAGATTATTTATTAGATTATATCCCACTCTTTGTTCACCTTGACCTCTGACTTAATGTAAGAATGAGGTATCAATTCTGTAAGTTTTACTTGTTACTGTTGTTTACACCTAAGCAATTAAAAGTATTATTCAATTATTTGTAATCAAAGTAATCAAGAAAAATGAAGGTTGTACCTATGTCTATAATGTAGGCTAAAGAATCGAGAAATTAAAGTTACGAGCTATTGACTAAAGATCAATAACTGAACTTGACTGGCCCTCAGAATAAGAAAACAAGTTCCCATTTTTGCAATAAATTGGATAGCTACCTTCCATACCAGGGGTAAATGCTTAATTATAGTCCATGGTTTGAAATATCACTGATGCTGACTAGTTTTTGTCACATAGAGGCTTTACATCTAGCGTGATATAATAGAAAATAAATATTTGGTCTTTGTCCCTGGCTCCTGGCATACATCTCCTAAAACGCTTGCCATCTCCAGAGTGATGAGAGTGTCTTTCATAAGCTAATGACATGACTGGTGGCTGGGGGCCCCCAGATAGCTTCAGAATGGGAGTGGGTCACCAGAAAGACCAAGGCATGATTAGAGGGTTGGAGTTTTTTGTCCCGCTACCCTGCCGAAACCTCCAGGGAAAGGAAAGGAGCTAGAGATTGAGTTAATCACCAATGGCCAATTATTTAATTAATTATGCCTACATAATGAAACCTCCATAATAACCCCCTAAGGGATGGGCTTCTGGGTTGGCGAACACATCAAGGTGCTGGGAGGGTGGCACACCAGAGAAAGCATGGAAGCTCCATGCCACCTCCTTCCCAGCACACCTTGCCCTATGCATCTCTTCCATTTCACTGTTCCTGAGTTATGTTCTTTATAATAAACTGTTAAAGTCAAGTATTTTTCTGAGTTCTCTGAGCCACTCTAGCAAATTATTGAAACTGAAGAGTGGGTTGTGGCAACCTTTGATTTATAGCCAGCTGATCACAAGTATGGGTGACCTGATACTTGTGAGTGGCATCTCAAGTATGGGCAGTCTTGTGGGACTGAGCCCTTTAACCCATGGAGTCTGACACTAACTCCAGGTAGTTAATGTCAGAATTGACTTGAACTGCTCGACACCGAACTGGTGTCTGGAGAATCAGAAAACTGGTTGTTGTTGGTGGAAAATGCTCAAGATTGAGTATTCAAAGGTTAGTCTATACAATGCAGTACTTAAATTTCAAATAAACTTGGGAAAATGGGATACTGGGATAAGTTATAATATTATTACATTCATAACTATATTGAAACAATATGAGAAACATAACAAGCTGTTAAAAGTAAATGTGTTTCAGAATGAAGGTCATACACAGTCATATATAATGATGCAGATAAACTGTATTCAGTACTCCATCGTGACAAATGTACCCAAAATAGGAATTGACAAAAACTACCAGAATGTAATAAAGATCATATACAGAAAGAAAAAAAAAAAAAAAAAAGTAAATGTGTTTGAGTCATAATACCACAGATTTTCCCCATTTTTTACTTTTTCATTTTCTTAATATTTCTAAAATGAGCATATATTACTATTTTTTAGCGAAGAAAAAAAAATCAAAGCTATATTTTGGACCAGTATGTTTTAACTGTATAGTCCCTGAGAGGTTATGTGTATGTCCTTAAAAGAAACTTTGTCTAATTAAATTACTACTGAAAAACTATCATTCCCTCTAACCCGTAACTAAGCATGTGAAATCTAAAATAGAGATATTATAGCTATGCCATGGTTCTAAATATATTCTAAAGCAGCATAGTGGAAAATACTACTTTTGAAGAAGTTAACTTTTTTTGTCTTGATGCTATTAAATAAATCAATGCTTTTAACAAGATTTTTTTTAAAAAGAAAATGAAGCTCAAATACAAAAGAGGCTCAAACATCTTAGGCAATAATAAAGGAATTATAAAAGAAAATTCAGCAATACTGAATACTGAAATAGTGCATGTTTTAACATGAAACTCTATCATGTAACTTAAGACAATATTTTATAATTTTCTTCCAGTGGAAGCCAAATTAAAATATATCATTAACTTTCTAGTTGCCAAATAAAAGACAAACTTTGCTCCCTAAGAAGTTTTTAAAATTTTGAAACCCAAATATCTTTATTATGAAAAATGTTCTTTGTTTAATTTACTTTTCAGGAATCCCTCTAGCTTACTGTTTCCAATTTGAATTATTGTATTTTGATGATTTAATTCTTTTTATATCCAGAAGGAGAAATATTGTTTTAGAAATAGTTAAACATAAAAAATGTAATCTAGGTTTGCTTATGAAATCTGTGGTCAAACTACCTACTTATATTCCTACATCTTGATAGTTGGCTTAATTAAATCAAAGAACTATAAACATTAGAGTTGAAAGGGGCTCTAGTGATTGCTAGTCTTCCCACCAGGAATCTTTTTTTTCCCCTTAATTTCTGAACTGTACTTGCTATGTAGTAGTATGACTTCCAATGAAAAATATATATTCTATTTAAATATAGAATATATTCATATCAATGAAACTTATTCAGTAAGAGAATACTGGTATACACAGACTTGGTAAATTTTCAGTCAAAAGTTAAGAAATTTGATGTTTTAGTTAGACTCACCATTATAGAGAAGCAAACAGTTTCTATGAGGCCTTTGGAAAAATGAGAATAACTTATAAGTACTTTTCCCCTTATCTAGTAACCCAGGGATCAGGAGACCATTGGTTGGGAATGATCCATTTTGTTCAATTTCCTAATTTTACATATAAAGTATGTGAATAAAGTAACCTGCTAAGTATAAACAACATAAATCAAATGAAACACAACTTCAAGTGGACCATTTCCACCAGTGATAAAAATAAGAAATGTTTCACACTATAGACATTATAACTTTCTTTAAGTCTTTTTTTATTTAGAGATTTTTCTGGTAAGGAGATATACCATAGGAAAGCAATTTCACTGGCAGTGAGGTATGTATATACTCTACCAAAATACTCCTTATTTTAACTGCTCTTAACTTTATTTACATACGAAGAAAAGTATCAATGCATATCCTTGTTTCAACTATAGTATTAGCCATACTACATGAAATAAAATGAAATGGTGCTTGCATACAAAAACTGTTATTTGTAAAGGAATTTAATTTCAGATTAAAATAATTAATTTGCTTTTGGGAAGAGTTTAAAAGGAGAATCACAATTTATCATGACCAAGACATCTGCACCATATTTTCCATTCCTCACAGCACATTTATTTCAGTAATTCCATTATGTCGGTTCTTAGCATGAGCATAGTGTTACACGATTTTCGTACATATAGTCACATCCAAAACAAGTTCTAAAATTTAAATTGTAAACATTCTCATCATATGTAGAAATATTTCAATTGGTGTATTAAGTTTTGCTAACTGATCAAATTTGGAGGAGAATATAAATGAGAAAGCCTATTCTAAACTGTGTAGTGAGCATGTTTATTAATTACATTTCTACAATGTTAAATAAAGTAAGAGGCAAACCTGTCCTGTAAGCATGTCAAATTTTAGGTAAAACATTAAAAAGAAACAAATCTGTTAACAAAAGGATGTCTTGCAATAAAGAACATTAGATTTTTAAAATCTATTATGATACAAAAATGTAAAGGGTAAATAGCATCTTTGTTGACAAAGTAGGAGGTAGCATGGATGCACCACTTTATTGTCTGAGAAATGCAACTGGAGTAAAGAATATTTCCTTACCATGAATAATTTCCAGGACTATGTACATATTTCTTTTAGAAATACTTGTTTAAACAAATCTCCCTCCACTTTTTAGTATAAAAAAAACCGTTCCATGTGATTTTAAAAAAACACTTACACATCTAGATAGAATAGTACTCTGCCCTATTTGAGTGAACAGTCTCAAACTATGAAGTACATGATATTTAATGCCCTAAGTTGAGTAAATTTAGTTAGCGGTTCCTGGTATTATACAAAACACTAAATATATACAAACAAAATATAATATCTTAATTTTCAATGCAAGTCTTGTGGGGAATAAACAGAACCTTGATTCTGGTAACACTGCAGAAAACATAATTTTCCAATAAGTCTGTCTTTAAGTATCCATGTGCAACAGTTTATTAATGACTGCTTACGTGTACTGATCTATCATTGAGTGAACACAGTTAACTGACAAAACGTAGTAAACCTCAGAAACACATCTCCCATCCTATACAAAATATAGAGACTACTTACTGTTTGAAGCACTCAATTTGCTCTGATGTCACTGTCATTCACTTTTCCCCATTTTCCTGCTTTAGTATTTATAAACGGATAATTTAATGTGGCTTTAAAAAAAAGACAAAGAATTTCAAATTTACATCCAATTCAAATTTGCTATTTAAAAGGTTTTCTTGTTCTATGAAGCTGCTTCTGCCATTAGTAGAGAAAATGAAGTTTCTGTAATGGAGGCAGGCTTTTTGAGTAGTGACGTGACTTCCACCATGCCAGCTCCAGTCCGTGGAAGATTAGCGTTTACAATGTGTCGTTGTAAGTGCTTAATCCAGTCTTCCTGAACAGACAATGGTCCACGAAAGACTAGGCCACAAAACCTAGAGAAGAAGTTGGTAACAGTTCTCTTAACATGACCAATTCCCTTTATTTAAAACCAATTCCCATAAAATCCATAAACACAGGAGCAAACTTTACTCTGTATTGGAGATAGTACTTGACAATAGTTTCTAAACACCTATAAAGTCAAAATGCTTTAATATAATATCAAAACTGCCAATTCATAATAACTCCACTAATATTTGTAGAGATGGGAACATTACTATTAGGTTAAAATTAATTAAAAGGTCTTAACATCTATACATCTTAATATATTTAAAACAACTCTTAATTCCAAAATGCACTATTCTTTTCAAAAGACCACTCCCCAATTCAGAATTCCTTAAACTGCATGAAGATGAGTATGGAAGGTGTGAATGAGTTTGTATAGCTACACTTAGAAGTATGAGTGGAGAGAAAATATATTCCCAATAAGCAGGAACTCAAGACAACTAAAAAAATATCAAATTAAACCAAACAAAGCACACAAATAAAACACAACAAAAACAAAAGACACTTTTACAAATCACAGTATCCTAGCTAATGTAAAAACCTTGATTCATTAGTTGTTGAAGTATAGCATATTATGAGCCATATAAGATTTTAAGTCTGTCTCCAAAAGTTCATTTGTAACTTGATTTTTGAGAATGCACCTTCTGCCACAAACTAAAAATCCCGAATAAAATAGCTAATATGTCTCAAAGCAAAATCTGAAGAAACTGAGCAGATTTGGCAATATAGGCATATACCTGCATCGGAGAATGTAAACCTCGTCAGCACCATGAGGTAATGTTAGCATTTTCTTCTTGCTTCCAGATCTTGACCTTGATTTCTTTTGCTTACAATCTAAAGCTAAAAAAGGGAAGAAAAAGACTTAACATTTCTCATATATTCCAAGTATATATACATACTATACTTCTAGGGAGGTCAGACCATCTAAATCAAGTTAGAAAAAGTCGGTATTCATTTGTATTCCCTAAAGCATGCACTAACTTGCAGCTGGTGCTCTAACAGCAGTAATATTATCAGCATACACTCTTCCTGCACTCCTTTTTCAAATAATGCTTTACCATATCAAACTAGAACTGAGAAAATGTAACTAAAATAACTTGAAATGACTAAATTGGTCAATTATTACAGCAATGTAATCTTTTCTCTTATGATCATATATATACATTAACATCTGGTTAAATCTTATTTCCAGGAAAACTATAACCTTTTATGTGAGATCATTAAGTTTGCATTTGATTCCTTCTCCATTAATCAGATCTCACATGCTTTGAAAACAGTAAAAAGTTCAATGAAAAATCAATTTTATATGCCAATTCACTTTGAATTTTATAATAATAAATAGCTCTTAAAATTATATGCTAGCCCTACATCTGAAAGGGCAAACAATGCTCAACTTTCATTTTTAAACTCAATCTGTATTGCATAAACAAGCACATGTTTTATTTTCCTAGAAAACAAATACAGATCCAGATTACCTCACATAAGTTCATAAATAGACCAGAAGTTAACTGCTATTTGTTACGTTTTTTTCCTTTTATATTTTCTCCTATACCTTATTTTAAAAATGTGATTAAAAAGGGGAAAACAAGATTTTTACATTAAAGTGGATCAAAATTCTAGTGCTAACTGTTCTTGAAATTTTTCTGTTACTTGACTTTTCCTTCAATCATTTATTACAAAAAAATCTAATTTAATAAAGAAAAAAGGTATTTTTTATAGGTAGGAATAGACAGGACATAACATTTTATTCTTTGAATAAAACTACGCCATTCCTTTAGACAAAGGGATGATAGTATTCCAGGGTGCTGCTGGTCAATTAGCAGGAAGAGATGGTAAGAATTTATCTCTAGGGATTCAAGGGGGAGGGAAACAAATGTAACAGAAGAGTTGTCCAAATGGCTTTTCTTCTGTTAACCTGTCACATGAAATCCCCTGGAAAAATTCTAGGTAAGAGAGAATAGGAACTAGCTATTCAATGATTGCGTGAAATGAACTGTTCGAAGTCTGGGTTCCAAAAGAATAGATGCTACTATTATAAAACCAATAAACATAGTTTCTTACAGTAGTCAAGTGGCAATGCTAACAGAAATGTCATATAGAAAATTAAAAACCATGAGAAGCCTAAATCTCATTCAAGCCACTGTTTTTCGCTTCCTGTCACCTGCCTCTTTAAAAGTAAAATCTAGGTCTTACAGTCTTTCTCTGTTTATCCTCAGAAGAAGAATCTAATAAGTAAAGAACTATATAGGAAGTCAAGTTAAGTATTAAAGAATGGCTACTTCAAAGTTAAACAACCAAAATCTGGAACAGAAAAATCTTACAAGGTTCTCATTAGTTAGCTCATTCAAGAGTCTGGCACATAGTAGGAACTCAACAAATACTTCTGGAGTGAAAAATAAAGAAAAACCCAGCAATTTAACCTTTGACATTTAGACAGCATATGAACAGAAATCTGTTCTACCGCTATGTAATATAGACTATAGTTCCTGTAGAACATTTCTGTATCATTTGTTTAAATGAATGTTGCTAGCAGTCACACTTAAATTCTTCACTGGCCAGTCTAGCTTCTATGCAGAAACTAGGTTCTTCATAACCAGTAAGAAGAATGAGGTAACACATACTCTGTAGTCAGCACTTTCTTTTTCCTAGTTGCTTTGGTGAGCAATTTGAATTTAGGTGAATTTTAAAGAAATTCATACACTAGAAGTAAAGAGTTTAAGGAACTCAAAGGGCTAAGTGCTACTAGATGTCAGCTACTCTTTCCCTATCTATAAGGTAAACTACACACAATCCCTGTCCCTGTTACGTGGAACAGAGCAAGCATTTGGTATATCATGAGATTACAGATAGAATCTTACTTTGATGAGCTTGCTGGTTGTCAAAATTGCCACACTGTATTCAAATTTCCTTTTAAAATGTAAATAAATTACTGTAGGATACAAATAAAATACATTTTAACAATCCGTTAAATATTTGTTCACAGAATGCTAATGTTAGGTGTGTAAAGCAAATTGAGGGAGAAGGACAGAGGGTGATGGGGAAGCACGCAAAAGAATGTTTTATCAGTTACAAAGCATTTAAGTTACATTTAGATGCTGTGATACTTTAAAAAATGGAACTGGAGGGCTTCCTTGGTGGCGCAGTGGTTGAGAGTCCGCCTGCCGATGCAGGGGACATGGGTTCGTGCCCCGGTCCGGGAAGATCCCACATGCCGTGGAGCGGCTGGGCCCGTGAGCCATGGCCGCTGAGCCGGCGCGTCCGGAGCCTGTGCTCTGCAGTGGGAGAGGCCACAGCAGTGAGAGGCCAGCGTACAGGAGAAAAAAAAAAAAAAAAAAAAAAGGAACTGGAAATGTTTACTCAGGTATAGAAATGTTTTTGACTTTAATCGAGGGAAAAAAATTTTTTTTCTGACTTTTGATACTATATGAACTCTAGAAACTCTTAAGTTTATGGCTGTTTTTATGAATGATCAGATCTAAATTTTAAGTGAGAATACCATAGTTTTTGTAGTAATTAGTATTTGAAGGTATTATGACTTCGGAAAGTAGGACAACTCTGTCAGAATATGATTGAGAATCTCCAGTATCCAGAGTTCCAGATAAGTTTAGGGAATCACATGAACCGGGAATCCTTGGAAACTTGTCCATAAAGTTAAGATATTAAAAACCAGGGGACTCTGGTAATTACACATAAGTATCTCCGTATCTTAATATCTCCATCATCACTTTAAAATTTTTTACCCCTTGAAATGTGATTTATTTTAGGAAGTAAAATATGAATACATTTGACAGGAATAATTTTTTCTAATATCAACATCCAACCATCACCCCTACAATACTGCCCAAAATTTTAGAAAAATCTGTATATAAAAAAAAGAATATTCCAAAATGTTCCACTAAATGAAAAAGATGATGTACAAACATGTCTATTATACAAATGTTCTCATTTAACAGATTTTATTGTCTCTAGAGGGAAAAGCAGTTTTATTCTGGACTGTACCAGGAATTGTTAGAACATTAAAAACAACATCACTAACACAGTCAGTTTTAGTATAATGCGGCTCATCAATATTTCTGACAAATAGCCTAAGGTTTATTGAAGTTGTTTATATGAATAATCTGTCAAATAGATAACTTTATACAAAGCCTTTCTTTACAACAGAATTTTATTTGCACTTACTTGGTACTGTCAAAAATCAAAACACACACATACCGTTTTTCTGTTCCAAAGTATTTTAAATCTAACATTGTTTCTATACTTGAAATTTACAAAAAATACTAGATTAGTTTTAGAAATTCTTAATTTTCTTTTTCTTGAGTATAAATACTTCTTTAGAAATGAATAAACCCAGTTACTCAGATCTTCCTATTTAGGGTGGCAGGACATGTTTAAAGTGATCAATTTTAACCGGAAGACTATAAAAAAAAAACTTTGAAGTTATCTGATTTATAAAAGATCTACATTGCTACTGGTAGTAATATTTTACTTGTAAGAAGAATGAATTGAGCTGAGCTGTAAGGTCATATAAAAATTTTTTCAGAATATACCTTTCAGTAAAACAGCTGTTTTGATCAAATAGGAATGAGACAGAAATACAGCAGACTTATGAGCCCTCAAAAAGAACATCATACTGCTATGCTACGAAATACAACAACAACAAAACAACAATTGTACCTAAAGAACTAAACTGGATCAGCAAAAAGCAAATCAATAAATAATACGACAGATACAAATTCAAATCTGTTTTCTGAGACATTAGTTTTATACATAGAAGAAAAGTAATTTACTTTGGGCTCTAACATAAGTCCTTTTGCCACTTCCACCTTTCTGCCCATTATATACAATAACTGCTTCAATGAATTTCATTTTCTTTTTAATTCACTACACAAATGACCTCAAAGAATGGAGATTTATTTCTTAAAAACATCTGAAGCCTCTATGGTAAAGAACTAACATCATAACTAAATTAACATTCACCACCAAAATACTGTTATTTGCAATCACCCTTCCCTGCCTGTTTAGTCAAAAGCCCTATTTCTTCTGTTTTGTTCCTAACTGGTTGTTGGCATATTTAGGGTAAAGTCAAACTTAGTATAATGGCCAGATTATACACATCCAAAATAAGAGGCATGCTATAGCCCTACTAGAGGGAAGAAAATTTCTTCTCCATCTAGTTGGCCTGTATAAGGTGAGCATGCAATTGTAGCTATGAGCTCATTCAGGAAAACAGTAGCGATAAAAATGACATAAACAGATAAGCCCAACATTCCTACCACCATTATTAACAAGCTGGTGATGGAGACGGTGGTCCCAGTGGCGAGGTAGGAAGAGGATGCATATGTCCCAAGGGGTGCAGAAGTATGAGATGGATAAACAAACTCAATTCTAGTTGCTGCCATTATCCTTCAAGGTTCATAAGCCAAAAGCATATAAAAGACTGTGCCAACAGTATTTTCTTTCCCTCAGCCCCAACTAAGGGGGTGAGGAGAAACATGTTAGCCTGTATAAAATAGGGATGTGGCTTTGGGAAAGTCATTTGTTGAGAAGCTAAATTCTTTGTTCTTCAGTGTATACTTTCCTCTTTGCAAAAAGCGCCTGCAAGACAGACTTTGTGAGTGTTCGATCTGTGCGGTCTTATAGTGTCCCATACTTGGTCTAATGCTCTGCTGTTGCAGTCTTGATATTCCTAATAATTTTTGAACATGAGGTGCTGTATTTTCATTTTGCACTGGATCCTGCAAATTATGTAGCCAGTTTTGGGTCCTGAGTAACAACTACCCTAAATGAGAAAGGCTGCCCTCAGTTCTACCTCTTAATCTCTTGGCCCATAAAAAAAAAAAATACCTATTAAGAGAAAAATTGTTAAATCCCACTCTCTCTATAGCCCATTAAAAATGGAAAGGACGTCCCTACTCCCAACACCAGCTCTTCATTCCTACCTACACTGCCATAATCAAACCAGTCATTTTTCCCAAGATGGACACATAAAGCAGTTTAAGTAGTTTATTGTTATGAAAGCAATGTTCCCCTTCCAATCAGAATTAAACATATAGATACACAATTAGCAACCTCAGAAGCATATTTTCATCATCATTTTCCCTTGATAGTTTCACTCTAAAATTGGATTTGTTTTTAGTACCCTAAGTTACTTTCATTATTTTTGGAGTTTCCATTCTCAATAACTAAAAACAGTAACTAACCTAGAATCACAGGGCAATTATGGCAAAGTTAATTAGGTATAGCATGATTTAACATTCTACCTGGAAGAGAATGAAGTGAAAAATATGTGAAAAGCAGATTTCCTTTGCTGTAAGTATTAAGTTGATGGCTTAATATTAGTCTAGAGGAGTCAGGTAGCTTGAGTCTGCCCTACAAAGTAGGAGGTTGTATTAAGGGTAGCAACAGCTTTATATGCTTGGTTCAAAGAAAGTTATCTACTTGGGACAAGAAAAAGTACATATCGATACATTCAATGTCTAGAAGCCTCTGCTATTTCAAAGTAGAGGGAATGATTAGTAAAATGATACTTTGAGCATTATCAATGTGAAGGGAAAAGCTAAACATAAATATGAAACTTTATCACACATCTTTATAAACAGAAATTGGAGGCAGACTAGGTTTTTTTAGGTTGCAAAAAGCTAAAAACTAACAATCCCCCAGGTATAAGCTGTTTATTGTTCAATTAAGAGTTAACAGGTACCTGTGGTAACAGGTAAGAAAAAAAAACCTTAAAATTTCTCCTTAAGGTAGGTTGGATTTGCATGCTGTTTTACTAAACCCAATAGGCATTGAATATCAACCACTTTTCTAAGACAAAGACATATCTAAAATTGGAATAAACATTAAAATACACAATGGCAAATCTGCTCTAAATCACATTTGTTTAGAATCACCTGAATATAATCACACTCCCTACCCTCTAAAAGTGTATTTCCAAATTACCACTTCATATTTAGTAGAAGTAACTAAATGATTGTTCCTATTCAAAATTAGTTAAGGAAATGACCTTACCTAAAAATTTGTTAACTTATCTTTAATATAATCATGTTCAACTTAAATTAGATAGAGTTCATAATAATCATAAGAGTAAATCTAAATATCACAAATCTATAATCCCAATAGATCTGATTTGGCTTTTTATAATTCTGAAGTATTTTTTTACATTACAGCCAAAATCTGAACTATTAACAAACATGGTGTTGACTAGGTAATTTCTGGTTTAGCTAACTTCCAGCTAAGGCCACAATTGAATATATACTTTAAACACTGGACAGCAAGAATTAACCTTATTCCTCAAACTCCAGACACAACAAAAAAACAGTAAATCCTACTTTTCCACTTCTTACTTAAGTGAGGGACCACCAGTCTCCAGCAAGCCATCTTCTTGCCCTAACCTCCAAAAGAAAAAATCTGTGTATTATTTTATTATTTCCATAAAGTCACTTGAAGTGGATCTGCCTACAGTTTAGGTCTGGCCAGAACATACTTTTTTATTGTAAAATCTACTAAATTTTAATCCAGATTATAAACAGCATTCAAGAGATTCATGTCAGAACATAAATCATAACAAACACAACACTACAACTAAGGATGTAAAGATATTAGACAAGTTAAAAAAATTCAAACATAAATATCCAGATTAAGTCAATTGTTAAAAAAACAAAACAAAACTTGAAAATTGGTAAGTAAAAGAACCAATAGGAACGCTAGGGGACTAGTTAACACTTTTATGAAAAACAAAATATTGGTCAAAAAAGATTATCAAATAGAATTCCTAAGTTGTATAACCGATGACCAGCAAAAGCAGGCATCATAAAATGTAAATATTTTATGCTACAATAGTACAAAACTCTTAGGCTCCATTCTCCCAAAAACAAACTTACTGATTGAGTAAGTGTGATTGTTTGCTTTGTTAACAGTACATACCTAGATGATGTTGTGTTGCTAGATAAATGACAGCCAGAGAAGTAATGAAGCCCACCGTTCTCTTACCAAACACCCCGGTAGCAGACTCATTAACTCTATTGGTATAACCATCTTCCCAATAACAAGGTTTAAAACTTTGACCCATCTCCATCTCTTTCCTCTTATTCCTGTACCTCTAACTAATCTGCCAAGTTCTGCTTACTTAACTTCCATAATATTATCCAGACATTTCTATCCCTCCTTTACATTCCTATTGCCACTATCCTGGTTCAGGACTCCTAAAATGACCTCATCTACAATTTCTCCACTTCCCCACCAACTCCTTTAACTTTTATTTAAAAAACAGTTTTAAAAGCTTCACACAATTTCTTAAAAAAAAAAAAACCTTTACTGGCTCCTCCCTACAAAATTAATTCCAGTATCATGGGTTAGCATTCTAGCATTCTATGTCCTTTACTTGTCCAACTCTATTCCCTTATCTCCTACTTCCTAGTGTTTTCAATAAACTTCCCACACAGTCCCAAGTTGCTCCTTCCCAGGCATGCTCCTTCCCCACCCCTGACCCCCATTTCCATTTCAATTAACTATCTTTCAAGGTCCAAATCAGATTCTACTTCCAAAAACCTTGCTGGGCCCTGGTCTAGCTGAAAATACCTTCCTCTTCATCCTAACTTCCACAGTATTTCATGCACACTTATAATTTGGCACTTAAAATTTGTTTTGTATTAGTTATGCATATATGCGCTTCTACCATATTGTAAGTTCCAATTTATCTCTGTAATACTTAGCATAATACATAAACCACCAAGAAGCTGAAAAAAATGCTTGTTGAATTAGTGAATGAATCAGCCAATCGCTTTTCAGTATTGTTGGCAAATAGCCCGATTTTTGCTGGCATAATACAACAATTAGCATCCGTAAGCGTGACTCTAAATACTCAAATAATTAAATTATATTCAGTCTACTGTTTCGCAAGGCAAAAACAAGAATAACGTTTTAGAAACACTACCATAAAAATGGTTAGGATGAAATCAACTTTGACACTAGTCATCCATTATCCAGAAAATTTACTCAACTTGAACCATTCACTACCTTGCTAATCCTGAATAAATCACACATTACTGGGCAGACAAATACATACAGACATACACTCTTAATGAAGAATAGTACCACATCAGTAAAAAAAAAAAAAAAAAAAAAAAAAAAAAAAAGAAGAAGAATAGTACCACAGAATAAGTTATAGCCAAGAAACTACAGAAACCCATCTTTCACTGTTATGAGAAATAGCTTTTTCAAATACAAATCTGAACACGTCATTTCCTTATTTTAAAAAATTCTTCGATGACTTCTTAAATTTTTTAGCAAGCACTCAAAGCATCAACCCCACCTTTCTGGTGTTATCATCTTCCCAAACACCTACATCTGATTCTCCCAACACCTTTTGAACTCCAAATTCCATCCCTTTATCCCACGCTATGTTGTTCTCTCTACCTGGAATGTCCTACTTCATCTCTTCTGTTTAAAACTACTCAACCTTCACGTTCAGGGTCTAGCTGAAACCTTACAAAGCTTTCTGCAACAGTACATTTGTCCTTGTCCTAACAGATCACCATCATTAAGTTTACGCAGCTGGAGTGCAGGGTCTTTATAGCCTCAGAGCTAGCACAGTCCTGGTACAACAATAAACAGCTAAAACTTTTGTTGCATGAACGGAACTTTTATTTGACTACTGTTTTTATTTTTCCCTCCCACTTTAAACATTGTAAGAAACATATCAGCATGAGCTATCTTTTCTTCCTTTTTCTTTCTTTTTGAGGCTCTACTTAACAAGGCGACAAACAGTAAAAAAAACAGTAGGAAAAAACAAACTCAACTTAATTCCCAGCTCCCCTCGAAAGGAGGCCTAGACTAAACAAACAACTTGAACTCCTAGAGCACATACAGTCAATATACTATTAATGTGTATAGTATCTTGCATAGTTCTCTAACTTTGATAGTTTTGTGTGTATTGCCAATAATGCTTTCCTGAGTTCTTTAATACAGGGTCATATCTCATTATGTATCCCTCATACAGCCTAGTCTGGAGGAATTATCCAGGTATTTGGTTTAATTAGAAGCTGGTTTGCTCCTTTAGAGTTTAATCATAATAAGACTGAAATTTTCTTATACTCTTTCAGGTTGAATGAATCACTATAAAAGGATGTGGTTTCTTGAAGATGCAATATTATAATATTTTAAAAGATACCACAGAAGACACTCATGAAAGGACAAGTAATACACCTTGAAAAGCTTTTACAATACTATTTTTTTCTTTCCCTCACGGCAGAAAGAATTCCTACAGCACTTTCTACAATAAAAGAATTATTTTTCTAGTGGCTTTTATATACCCATTCGGCACCTGGCACTGTGTTATATGTTCATTAGCACTTGTTGTTGCAGGCCCCTATGGCCAATTATACCATTAAAGCTGAAAACAGGCAAAAGATCCCATTAAGTAACACATAATCTACTATTCCGCTTAAAAGTGGATGGTATGAAAAATAAAACAATGACTTCACTAAAAAAGAATGCAGATATATTGCATTACTGTTACTGACTGAAAAGGATCTAGTATCAATTTCTTTAAGTTATTTTTTTCTCACTGGAAAAGTCATTCTTTAATTATAATGACGAGTCTGTTGTTGTAGAACAGCAACCATCGTGTTTTACTTCCAAAATATTATCATGGAAGTATTCTGAAGATAATTAAATGAAGCCCCCCCCACATATTTGCATATGTAAAAATATATTTCCTACATTAATTTTAAGTAGCTAGAAATTTCCAATTTACTTTAAATACCAAAGGTGAGCAGCTGATTGAAAAATATGATCTATAGTTAAACACTTGAATACAATGAGTAAAGAAAATTCACTTGCTGCCACAGAAGGAGTGTTATGATTTCTAAACTATTACTGTTGTTGATTCTAGTCAGTATCAGTTTCTAAAAGAGACACTTAAGGGGAGTGTTTTCAATCTGTGGGTAGTGACTTCTTAGTGGGTAGTAAATCAATTTACTGGGTCATGACCACTATTATTTTTAATTAAAAATAATAAAATAGAAAATATCAGAGTGCATCATACTCAATTCAGGTGAGTGAACGAGTGTGTATATGTATGAATGTGAGTTTGTATACAAGGTCAAGATGTAAAATGGAATTCCAGTAAAAACGTTGAATACCACTGTTATTTTCTTTTCTTTTTAGGAGACGACAGATTGCTATGTTACCACAGAAAAGCACTGTGCAAACATGCATTCAACTTACTGATATATTTACTTTCACAGCATTCTCTCTACTTGGACTTCAATTACTTCCCTTTCTTTACCTGTTAAAAATTCACTGCTACTCTGACCGCAAAATATTTTTTGTTGTTCCTGATTGCAGATTAAGTTGATAGAATACACTTTGCCTTGAATAATTTTAAATATTAAAAAATTTTAATAACCAGGGTGACCCTATAATTTATTGTGCAATCCAGGACACTCGTGAGAGTGAAAGAGGCACTAGACTCCGTCACTCTATTAATAACTTAGTAAATATACTGCCAGTATGAAAAAGATATCATTTAATTAAAATACTATTAAACACAAAAAAGCCAGCAGTTAAAATAAAAAGTCTAAAAGCATTTACTATAAATTGTATGAAATTTCTAATTTTTAATGAAAATTAATAATGTTCTTATTAGACTGTATAAAGAATCAACCAGGAAAAAGAAATCTGTGTGGGCATGTAAAACAATCTAAAGAGAACAAAACCTGAAAAAGAAGTCTTCCAATACTGCAGTCTATATTAACTAGAATAAATTCTTGAATAAGAAGTATGTCTTGAATTTGCAATGTAGGATATAAAGTAAACCCTTTGGAACTAGTCTCTTTAGATAAAAATCCACTAAAGAAAAAACCTCAGTAAAAGAGCTTCATAAATGATTATCCACAACTGAAGGCACATGGAAATTATTAAACAATTCATTTGAACCTGCCCCAAGGATGATAAATAAACTAGGTCAGCGTTGGACAAAATTTAAATATGTGAAGTTTATTCTTTCTTTATTCTTTCTTGACAACTGAACTCTGTTCTAAGTATGGCTACCTCTTCCATGTCTTTAATTCCAAAACTTTCCTACTTTCTTCATTATTTCCTTTTAGTTAAGTTAGGATTTATATCTGTGACCATATAAATTAGTTTGGTGTTACACAGTTCTGGCATTTTAAGCATCTTCTAATTCTTAAAAAAAGAGAAAGATTTCTTAGGGCTCCAGAATCCCAGTTTTGTGTTCTTTACACTTCATTTTTATTTGGCATCTCCTCTTTCTTAGTTTTTCACCAGAGGAAGGCCCCATGGATGATAAACTTCAAGGGATATGTAATGCTTACATATAATAAAACTTTTTATCTGTGGATGATAAGTGCATGTTTCTGGGATGGGGCCCATAGCTTTCAAAGTCTCAAAAGGGTCAATAACCCCCCCAAAGATTGAGAACCATCACATTAGAAGTATTTGAGTCATCAGTAAATAAATATTAGAGTAACAGAGGGGCATCCTTTTCCTTCTGTTCAGGCTGGCTGGAATATTTCTCTTTCTCAAACAGCCACCAGTTCCCAGAGACGAGGCCAGGAGCTAGCTGGTGGTTTCTAAGAAGGCTTGGGAGTTTATTCCATCACAGGTAACCAAGCAGGCCTTTACCATTTCATCCAGGGATATCTAAGCTTTTTCTTCCGAAGTAGGCCACATAATTAACAATTCACATGAATCAAGTCTGCTTGAACCAGGAGCACAGAGGCTTTAGTTCTACTTATTTTCCCTTTATATTGTCTCAGTTTTGTGATATACTTAGATTAAGGTAAGCTTTTTAAAAAATGATTTTGTATTTTAGTCATCAAAACAGCATCTACATATTCTTGAAAACTAATGCCTTTTACTCATATGAATTGATGAATCCCTTATAATAACCCAGTGGAAACCTCCTGGCTAACAGGTTGGGACCATTGCTTTACACCAGTGAAACTGATATGGAAGAAGAGAATAGGCATCTGGAGTTTATAAATATAATACAGAATTCTAAACTTGGGGGCTTCCCTGGTAGTGCAGTGGTTGGGAGTCCGCCTGCCGATGCAGGGGATGCGGGTTCGTGCCCCGGTCCGGGAAGATCCCACATGCCACGGAGCGGCTGGGCCCGTGAGACATGGCTGCTGAGCCTGTGCGTCCGGAGCCTGTGCTCCGCAACGGGAGAGGTCACAACAGTGAGAGGCCCACATACAGCCAAAAAAAAAAAAAAAAAAAAAAAAAGAATTCTACACTTGGAAAACAATAAAGCCCATAAAAACTTCTTACTGCCATGAATAATCAGCAAAAATATCCTTTATGTAGCTCTACTGGTCAAGATTTTGAAAACAAGGGGAAAAGTTTCAGAATTTCTAAGGGAGCATGTGATTTTTATGTTTCTTAAAAGTGAGTAGGGGCTGTGGAAAATACCACCCTAGACTTTCTTCAGCTTTTCATTTCCCTTCTTTTTGCCCTAGGACTGCCTAACACACACTTCATATTTCCTAACACTTCTGATATTTTGGTTAGTATTTAATAACATTTTAAACATAGCATCTCCTTTTCTGATGCCCATAAAAATGTATCCCCATTCATCTTATATTACTTTTTCCCCAACTAATGAAACTTTTTAGATGATAAAGAGTTCATGAGAATGCACCCCTGGTCAATGGAGGGTCATTATCTGTTAGTTATAAGCAATTAATACTATGTTTTGAAGGATTTTCATATGAGATAAAGGCTTTTTTTTTAATGGACTACAAAATCTGGACTGGAGAGATCTACCTTATTGAATATTCATGTAACGTGCCCAAATGGTCAGAATGGAACATTTTCTAAAGTCCTCTGAAATCTATTACAGCCCTAACCATTTCTTGGGTCCCTGCCCTTTCTTTTTTTCCCCTTTCTTTCTTTTTATTTTTTTTGGCCGTGCCATACAGCTTGCGGGATCTCAGTTCCCCGACCAGGGATTGAACCTGGGCCACAGGAGTGAAAGCCTGGACTCCTAACCACCAGGCCACCAGAGAACTCTCCCCTCCTTGCTCTTTCAAATTAGACTCTGCACCACAATGATCCTCACCTTGAACCCAGCTTCATCTTAGGATTTTCAATTGCTTTCATCCTGTATGTGGTAGGTAATAGTGACTAAAAACAAAGATCTATAAGACAGCCCTGATTTGAATTTCAAGTTTGCTACTATTAACTGCATAAGTTTGGACAACTTGCTTAAGTTCTCTAAAGCTCTAGTTTCCTATAAAATGCAAAGAATTATAGTACTTACAACTGAAACGGTGGTTGTGAAGATTAAGTGGTATGCATGTCAGCTGCATAGCATAGTGCCTGACGCATAGAAGTGTTCAATACAAGTTAGTGGTTATGATAACAATAATGATGAGTTCCGGTTTTTACAGTCTCTTATTTTCACTGCCTCCCTGCCTCTAATGTCTGCAATTACCTTCCAAGACTGATGAAGGCAGGAGTAACTGAAATGTCACAGTAGGAGGACTAATCCAGTAAAGTAAAACTCACTCTATTCCCCTCCTTTTAATATAAATCGTCAGCAGTCATCCCTGGTTATTGGTATATAAAGTCAAAGGATACAGCAAAGAAGCAGAAGAAAGAAAGACACTAGTGTGAATACAAGTGTTTCTTTGGTGGCAAGAACATATTGGATGTAAGCCATAGGAAGACATGAGGAAGAACAAAAAAGCTGGGTAAACAACAACTAGAAGAAAGCAGAAGGAAGTGATCTAAAAGAGCAAGAGAAATAAAAAGATTGGAAGGAGAATTTTAGGCAAAAGAATTTTATGTAGATCTATTTAGAAAAGAGAGAATATTTTAAGATGTGAGACATGGGATTTGCTAAAGCAGGGTAGCTTGAAAGGCTACAAACGAAAAGAGCAAGGCATTCTGTAGGGTTTAAGAAGCAGTATTACATATGAGTAAGCTAATAAAATTTTCACAAGCTAGCAGTATGAAGAGGTATCTGCAAGGTTGGGCTAACCAACCAAAAATAACACAGAAATGTGCATGCTAACATTTATGTGCACAGCTATATTTATTAATCCTAAATATAGTTTAGGGGCATTAAAAGAAAAATCTATTCAGTTGTCAACACGGGCCATTATTAAGGCCTGCCCCTTCAAAAAGTTGATCTATAGACTCATGAAGACTCATTAGTTTGCTTAGTTTTCTAATTTAGTTACATATTTGAAATTTCACTATAATTTCTTTGCCTAACAAAGCATTTCCCTAAGCTAGAACTACAATCTTTTTTACCAAAGAGAGGTGTCTTACTAGAATCTACTAACAAAAATAAATTTAAAAATCAAAAATGGTATAATTTAAAAATCAATAATAATAATGTAGACTCAAAAGTTCCACACCTCGATTAGGTTACCTTTTTCCTCAAATCAAGCCATAAGAGCTAAATGAAAAAGAATAACTTGCTTAAAATTATATCCAACAGTTTACAAGTTGCTGAAATTTAATGTTTATTCAGACTCAACTGCTGCTTACAAAAGAAAGCTATAAATATCATCTGAACTAGCACCAGTCTGGTGAGAAAAAAAAGTGTACTGTATCAAACAGACTTGCTGTGTTATCTGTTCAAACATACCTGTACCAGTCAAAAGTCCAGCACTCTTCTTTCGTGCATAAGCGCGTAAGTGGTTGGACAGGCTAACAGCACTTGTAAACGTCGTATTGCAATGCACACATGTTCTAAGCTTCACAGGCATACCTATCATTCAAAAGAAAACTATAATCCAGTTCTCACTTCAAAAAGTGAAATTTTCTTAGGTAAAAGCGTGAAAAAAAGTACCACAATAAAGATGGTTTTAAAAAACGTTCATTGAATTAGCTTAAGATAAGGAGGGGAAATTAAGTTACCTATTATTAGTTTGTAGTTAGTATTTAGAGCCAACCCATGCTCTTTGGAAAGGTAGAAGGAGGAGTGTCTTGAACCCCTGAGCTCCTCTGGATTTAATACCTATTATCACTTTCTTGCAGATTTCTGTGTTACGCAGATCATTTCCTAAACCTAAAATACAATCCTATGATTTGAATAGCACAGTTCTGTTGAGAAGTTTCAAAGTTTACAACATTACCAATAAAAAAAAAAACTAAAAAGTCTAGTTGACAAAGTGGTAATTAAAGTGTTTTACCCACAAAACCTTAAAAGTCTCAATACTAAAAAAAGCCTTTCTGATGAAGGCTGGGAGAAAAGGTGGTAAAACACACCACTGAACAGCTGTTAGACACAACATTTTATTCAGGGCATTTTATGTTCATTACTCTGAATGCACAATCAATAATGAAAGTTAATGATCTGAAGTATTTTGCTAAAATCTTTGTGCTAAATAAATGATCAACAAGATAACATCTTAGTCATCACAGTAAACATGCTGAAACAATACGAAACTCCTAACTTCTCAGACAACCCTCACGCCCCCAACATGTTTCAATTGGTTTCTTCAACATTATTGTGATAGCCACAAATATGCTTTCCCTCTCTGAAGTGTACTATATCTTGGCCAACACAGCTGACACATCTTCCTTACATTTTATCCCTCTGAAAAATGCTGAAAAGTTATCTTTGAAAGACTCTCTTCGTACAAAAGAAAGAGCCCTATTAACCAGAAGCCCATACAAGATAAATTGTTTTTCAGACCACTTAAAATACAAGGCAGTCTTTCCTCAAATCAACACTGCATTACAAATATTTGGAATATCCCAGTGCCTGCCCAAAGTAAACAAACCAGCATTACAGTAATTTTATTCATTATTAATCCATTGACCAGTTACTTTTACCTTAGATACATTCAACCCAGTGCTAAAATTATGAGATCATCTAAATTTATCTTCAACATTCTTAACCTCCAAAAGAAACCTATACAGACACAACATTTCTCTGTCTAAAAGTATAAACCAGACTTAGCAATACCAAATAAAGTATGGCAACTTTTTATCGGCCACATCACTTGCCAATACATACAAAATATTCCTTTGAAAAGGAAAAACTATGGGTGCATAACCACTAAGCTAAACCATCTGTTTTGTTCTACTAGAACACTACAGTAAAATCTAAAACCCCAAATAAATGTTTTCTACTCACAACAGTCCTCCAAAACCAAACTATCCCACAATACAATGAGGAATTGGAGAGGGAGAAGTTTCTTTGGGTTAATCACAACACACAACAGACACCAATCCATTCAGTTTAAAGAGTCTGTTTCGTTTTACCCAAGCAGTAGGAAAACCAACAACTAAAATCTTGAAAATAGTATCACTTTGGAGCACTGGCAAAAATATGACAGCCTTTTTAGTAACACTATGCTTCTAAACAACATCAACCTCCCATCCAAAGAACCATCCCCCGTCCGTGACAAATTTTATTTTTACAGATCAGCTTTTTGTTTTTGCTTTTGTTCTCACCTTGCATTGTGACCAAGAGATGAGGCACAGAGAATTCAGTGCTGATGAACATCAACTGATGATTTATACAGAAATAACAGTATAACCAATCTCTGCTCTGCAAAAAAGCAGCTTAAATAAAAGGATTCTGAAAAAGTATTTTTGACACATATTCCACTAAGGTAAACATTAACTGTGTTTAAATTCTGTAAGATAGTCATAAATGTCCTCTTACCTGAGTGCATAGTGAAGTCCATTTTTTGTGGTTGATACATCAATGGACTATCTTCATTTAGTGGAAGAACACATTTCTGAACAAATCTCTTTCTTGCAGTTTGATTATGGATCTTTTGAGGAGAAATAGAAGAATTCTTTTCTTCTCCCATCCTTTTATTTTTAAGCAGTTCTATCAGTGTAAGAGACTGATTCTTTTTTCCACTAGGCAGTTCTGGCTTTGTTTCATCATATTCATTTAAGAAACTCAGCCCTTCTTCCTCTGATGCAGACACTGATAAAGCTTCAGTCTTTAGGCCATTACGGTATGCTTCAAGAGGTATAACATTTTGAGATAGAAAGTCATCACTTGATGCAAGTTTTTGAGCTACAAATGGTCTAGGAATAATACGACGACTGTTCAATGCCTTTAAGATTTTTTCATATTTTTCTTCATTTTGCATCATCTCATTCAGAACACAGATTGGAGATTTGTGAGCATCCCACTTGGTCTTTCCAAGTCTTTTCAGGTGGCCTCTAACATGATTTGATAATCCAATTTTAGTATCAAACCAACCACCACAGAGCTGACAAGTGTGTTCAGAAGTGGTTTCAGACTTCTCTATCGCTAAAAGAAAAATTTTTTAAGAGTAATATCAGAATTTTTAATAAATTGACCACCTTAAAACAAATTAACTCTGAAATATGAAATTATGTGATTCTAATAAAGGCCAAATTTGAGTAAAACCTTCAAATCCTTTGAATTCGAATATGGACATATTAGCCCAAATTATCTGCATGAAAACTTACCTTTTCTAACTCGCTTAACAGGTGTTCCTGTGCCAGTTCTTTTGAAATGTTGCATTTTGTCACTTGTGGCTATTTGTTCTGGTGATACAACATGACGGGCTTCATAGCTTAATCCTGCTCTGTGAAGATGTCCCCGGACATGATTTGACAACCCAACGCCTGTTTCAAATGTTGCTGGGCAGTAAGGACACGATTTCTTCTCAAGAGACAAATCAGTCCAGTGAAAAACAGAACTATGCTTTGACAATGAAGTTTCTGCATTTTCTAAATGCTGAGGATCATGTATCTCATGCAAAAAGTTATTAGTTCCAGCATCTTCATAATATTCAAAATAAAAGCCATCGTTTTGATCATAACTAAGTGTAGCATTTTCTCCAGGCTCTTGACCTTCCACCTTGCTTTTAAATAGAGGGAATAGGTTTACATGTTCTTGATTAATATCATTATAGGTTTCATCTTCTATAGTCTGTGTAGTGTAGTCACCTAGCTCAACATTGTCCCAGGAACTTTCATCTTCTGTTTCATAGCTATCTTTCTTTTCAGCAGAATTAAGTTTTTGCAGAACAACAACGGTCATTTTATGCAAGAAATCTGGATAGCTATCCAAGTCTTCTCCTCCAACAGAACTTTGCTTCTTAGATTCCTTAACTACTCTCTTTACAGCTACACGCCTGTGGTCTCTGAAGCTTTCTGGCCTTTTGGTATCAGAGTTATGAGGGTCTGAAATAAAACTATTGTTGTGAGAATTACTTGATGAAAACAGATGTAAAGAATTTAACGAACTAGCTTCCTCTTTTTTGAAATGCAGAGGATATGATTCACCTGATTTTTTGATCATCCTGTAGTTTTCATATTTATGTCTATATAAATAGTTGCTATTTACCTTGGCATTAGATTTTTCTTTTGCTGCCTGATGGAAATACTTAGGTTTTTGGTCAACGCTGCTTTTAATCATAACAGTCTTGTGAGGAGAATTGTTTTGATTGCACACATTTACACCTGACTGGGCAATGCTTTTCCGAGCTTTTTGTATTCTGTGTGGCCGCTTGTGGAATTTTGAAAAGTTACTTGATTGTGAGGATGATCCAAATGTTCGCTTTACATCTTGTTTTAAAGCAGAGTTCTTTGGAAATGTTGTTGACTGTTGTTTAGTTAATGGTTTAGGACTATCAGTATCTATAGGTTCTTCGATTATGTTGCTTTTTCTTTTATCAAGTCCAAGAGGACTGCCAAATGAATCAATGCATGATGATGAATGCAAGTACTCCATGTGTTTTTTTAAAATACTCCTGGCTGAAGTAGTAAAAGGACACATCTTACATATATAGGTAGCTGATTTTTTGGATGATCCTATAACGGGGTCCTTCATGAAAGTCTTTTTTTGCGTTTTTCTCTGGGCTACATCAGAACTGACAATAGGGCATTTTACCACTGCTCCATGGGCAATTCCTCGATGGCATTCCAATTCATTTTCTGTCACTGCCATAAAGTTACACTCTTCACAGCAGTAGTACCTTTTATCTTTTTCATGGGTTTTAGCATGCTGCACAAATGTTTTAGGGCAATTGGTACCAAACACACACTGAGGGCATTGTAATCGTGCACTTCTTCCTTCATCCTGAAGTTCTTTCAATTCACGAATTTCCTCCATCAATTTCTGTCTTCTTTCTTGGTGAATAATCATATGCTTTAGTAGTGAGTTCCGATCTCGAAATGTCCGTCCACATTCTCTACAAGCATATGGCCTTGGGACGTTAAGATGCCGAAAGTGACTATTCCCATCTAAATGATACATCATATGCCTGTGGAGATGCTTTTTCTCCCTAAAATTCACATTGCACTTTGTACAGGGGTAAAATGATGGCTCTTCGGTGCTGAAAGTAGCAGGTGACTCGGAATCACTTTCTTCACATTTCTTTTTTAAGGTATTTGAAAGAAAAGTGCCAGTATGAACAGGTGAACTGTCTTCTCCGCACTTATCTGGATTATAAATTAGATGTTGAAAAGTATCCACAGATTCCAAGTCTTCATCGGTTGATTCAGGTTTCACTTTTGATAATGTATATTTCTGTGAGTCTACTGCTTGCAGTTCTTCATTCTGTTCCATAAAGTCTACTTCTAGCATTTTTGATTTATTGGGTACACAGTTAGAATCATTAAAGCAATCCTCAGTATAACGAGTTATCTTGCTTACATCCATTTTTCGCTTTCTCTTTTTTTCTAGACCTACTTTAGAGTGAACTGGAGCTTTATCCACTGTGTCTTCATTCGTCATAAGAAACTGAATGAACTCTTTTTGGGGGTCCCAGTTTGTATCATTTTCTGACCTAAATTCGTCTGTACCTGAGGAAATTCCTGTTAATGTACTGACACAATCATCTTTTACCAATAAATCTTCACTATCCTCACCCACCTCTACTTGATTTATTAAAGTGCTATCTGACTTTATATTACTCCCTACTGAATTCTGAATGTCACAACCAATTGAAGCAGAGGTAGGTAGTTTTTTAATGGAATGGGTTGGATTCTTAGCATGTGCTACATCTGATAACAAAAATAAAACTTGGTGTTGACTTGCTTTCTGTGGTGTAGAGAGCTGAAGATCAGCTGCCACCTTCAAAGTTGAACAAGATTCTGTCGTTGGCTGATCCACAGGCTGTCCAGTGGTTAATGAAACACTGCCTTTATTCATATTGGAAGTCTTAGTTAAGGAGGAGTGTGAAACTGGTCCATTAACAGCAGCTCCTTTAGGCAAGATAAAGTTTTCACTAGAAACAGTAGGAGCACCAGCATGTATAAATAGAGTAGACTGGCCTCCACTTAAGGCTTTTTCAGATTTGTCCTTTGACAGTTCTTCAGGCAGAGTGAATGTATTGTTTTTCTGAAATGATGTTTGACAATCTTTTGGTTTATGAACTCCACTCTCTTTGTCTGATATAAAACTGTTGTCATCTAGGAGTTCTTCTTTAGCACCAGTAATATCGGTGTTTATCTTCAAGTCATCCATATTGTTGGCAAGCCCATTTAACACATTTAGTCTAGAAAATGGAAAAAAAAATTTAGATTTGCATGAAAGAATATTATTAGAACGTATGGAGAGTTAAAATACACATTTTTAGTAGCTTAATTCTACTTTTTATACTAAGATCCCAATAATTTTTCAAGGATGAAGAAACACTTAAAAAAAATTGAAAGATTTTTAAAGGGCTGCAGCGGTTAATCTTTCCTTTGTGCTACGTAACAACCTAAAACTGCATATATACAAAATGTAGGGCAAAGTAACATAAACAAACACACACAGACACACACAATATAAATGAATATGCTACAGACTGAAAAAAATCTAAAATCTCATATACAGATTGCTAATAAGAAAATTATCTCACTTAAGTAGATTTATTAAGGGACATTCTACACTAGAGAATAATGTAAATTGTTAAATATTGCAGAAAAGTAAAAGTTTTGTCACTTAAAAGTCCATTCCCAGAGGACGGTAACAAAATACCAGTCAGTAGAGAAGCTTACTTGAATGTACAATGTGCTATCAACATCAACGGCTAATGTATGAAACGGCATTTTTTTATTTAAAATAAGACTGCTTTGCTCTCAGTGTTTCACATTCTCCTAAAATTCGACTAATTTAAGAAATGTCTCATTCACTGGGTTTCATTCATTGCTTATATAAAATATCCTTCATTCTAAATTAGTAAAGTTAAAATTAATGAAGTTCCATGTTTCTTTAAACTTTCATAACCTGGAACCCCAAATTCTAGGTATTCCCTACAGGCAGTTATCCTATTTATGATCTGACAGTCTACTGCAATAACCTAAAAATTTTTACTCTACTCTGAAACATCATAAATGTATGTTAAGTTTTTAGTTTATTTCATATAAAATGTGGACAATATTTTTCTAGGCATTTTTGATAATATATTTAATCATTATGAGAAGACAGCAGGACATTTTAAAAGGAAAGGACTCTTCTGAAAGTTTGGAAGACATACATACCACGGCTATAATTATTGCCCCTACTATGAAGAGTTTCCTTGTACCCTGTTCTTATTTTGCTCTTAGAAATGGCCACATTATACAGGAGTTGCCTATCTTCTTGGAAGAATGTAAGCTCTTTGAGGTCAGGGATAATGACCTAGTCACCTTCATACCTCTAGAACCTAACAGGATGCTTGGCATAAGTGCTCAGGCAATATTTGTTGAATAAAGGACTAATGTGGTGAATGAATAAAAACACAAACACAACTGCAAAATCAAAACAAAAGTTCCTAAAATATAAGAAGAAAAACAGTTTTCTTCCTATGAAATTCGGATATCTCATTCAAATAATGCAAATTCCATCATGGTTCTGATTTCTTAACTCAGCAGTTTTAGCAACGCCTTCAAAATATCCAATAATCCTCGAGTGCGATTTAAAGAACCCGCTATTTGGCAACCCCATGTACTTAATTATTTGAAGTACTGACAGAAAATTCCATATTTCTTTTCCTTTCGTACATAGTATCAAGTACAGTTTATTCACTCTACAAAGGTTTACTGAGCCCATTCTATGTGCCAGGCACTGCTCTAGTAGCAGGGATTCAGTAGGGAACATGACAGACATAGTTCCTGCTCTCAGATAAAGAATAAGGTCTTCCATTTTTCTTTTACAGTATTTTAAATTTGTATAACAAGTAATATCATTTTAGAACAGCAGGAATTTACAATTGCTATTTAGAAATTAAAACATTTGCAATAAAGTTCATTATTTCTAATATCTTTTATGGTACCAAGTACATACTTTGTAAAACATTAAATCCAGTTAAAGAATAAAAGAATTGCTTCTAATTATTTTCTTATTTCACAACTCAGAGCAGCACTTTTAAATATGATCTTATTCTTTCCACAAGTGTGTTCCTTAATACAACAAATACTACAAGTAAATATTATAAATATCCTTCTTTGGCATTGTTATTTATACCAACAATTATTTTTCTGCCCATCATAGGTCTTAGAATTCTGTTTTGAGATTGGCAAATTTCCACAGAAATAAAAATAGACTTCAAATAACATCATATTCAATGATATCACTCCAAAATGGTGCTAATGCAGCACCCAGCAGGAGTCTCTACATCACACACAGAGAAGTTAAAAATGGGCATCACATAAACATGTGTTAGGAAGGAGTGTGCAAACGTCAATGAAAAGAAAAGCAAACCTTGATGCTATACTATTACCCGTTCCTGACATTTCTAATTAAGTTAGGTAGAAAAAGTAAAATGCCCAAATAGGAACAACCTCATAAATCAGAAATGGATGACAGATTTTTTAAAAAAAACTAGCCTGAAAGACATTTACTTTCTTTTCCTACTTATTATATTCACAGAGGTAGACAAATATATGCTCAATCTGAAAGCCTATATTAGCTTTTCTCAACAGGAAGCAACGTTGCTAACGAAGTGGTAAATTCAGTGTTAATGAGTGGCTTCACTGTTACCACCTCAGAGGTAAAACCTTCCATGTTCCATGTTCCACCCATCTGTTCTGGTGTTAGAGGTTCAGAGATGGAACAGACGCTTCCCATTTAAAGCAACTTCATTGGTACCCCCTGAACAGCAGGGTGACAAACTATGAGAATATCATGTCAGCTTGGAGACTGCATCCTCATTACCAGAATGGCTTTATAAGAGCCTTCCATAAGTTCAAAGTTTGAAGATATCAAAGGGTTTTGCTCAAAAACATAGAAAGAATAACAGATTTTTAAATATACAAAGCACACGTAGTAAAAAGAAAAACAGAAGATCAAATTAAATATTGTGAAAATATAAAATGAGGTCTTTAACAGTCAAAGTTTTCCTTTACATCTACATAGTGAAATACACCTTACTTGCCTCCAAATTGACCATCTCTGCTCAAAAATAGGGGAGTTATTCTTTTTCAGAAAAATTTTTTATTAGCACATTAATATTAAAAATACACTGCATCAGTTTAAAAATATGCTACAAGAGGCTTTTAGCAACAATAAAAAATTCTCCTGGCTTAATTTTCAGAATATATTTCTGTAAATGAAAGTGTTCAAGATACATTTTTTCTTAACAGTATTCAAGACTCAGAGCTATTGCATTGAGATACAATATAGAACAATGGATCATCAAAATGTGTTGCACTGACCCAGAATTTTGACATCAAAAATTATTTCCCTACATTCAGGATGCTTATGGAATATCCAGGCAAGAAAGCATTTGACCTATAAGTTAATTTCACACTGTCTCAAACAGTTTTTCAACCACCTTTATATAGTTAAATATATATAAAAGAGTCATAAATACTAGGTTACATTAATATAACAAAGGAAGGAGCATATTTGAAGGTAGGCATTATTCATTAAGTTTAAAAAGGAGAAACTAATGAATTAAAATAAATTAATGTTATATTGTTTGGCCTCTCTAAATTTCAATGAAATTGCTGTATCACTTAGGATCTTTTTATTAAATGTTTAGATACTATCACTGTGTCCTCCTCCATGTAATCGTATAACCACAATTTTTCTATTAACTGAATTTTAAAATGTTCTTTAAAAAAATTCACATACTTTATGAAAAGCTGCAAATGGAATTTTAAATCTACATAAAACATATTTCACGTTCTGGAAAATCATAATGAGTTCTACAGCTATAACTGCCTGTAGTTATATACTGTGAGCATTAAAAAAAAGTACAAAGGTCAGATCTGTCTTCAAGATGACATCATCACTTATATGCCTCAAGCTAGACTTATTGTCTCAGAAATCTCAAACATCAGTATTTTTGCAAACTATCAGCACTTGCTATAACACCCTCACCACACTACATCTTGAGGTTACTACAGAAGAAATGAGGTGATAATTGCATATTAACATAATTATTCTGTAATCCCTGTGAGCAAGCTTCCTAGGTCACTTAGTAATTCAGATTAGATACAATCTTCCTGTCATCAAATCTATGCTGTCCACTTCCTGTTCATGAATAATTCTGTTCTCATAGAAAATTAGCTTAATTCCATTCTTTTATGTACACTATTAATTGTATTTATTGCAAGTAGGTTAATATTTTGTGGGTACTTATTACATAATACCAACCTCTGTCATGTAGTATAATTTCACAAAAAATATAGTACAATTTGCCCTCACTCTACATTAGTTCATTAATAACTACACTGCATAGCTATAAATAAATTATAATGTTGCCCACTAGCTGAGTTAGAGTTAGGATCTGTCAGATTTTCACAAACCCCATGTTCATTTAAATTATCCTTGAAAACACACGACAACTTCAGTTAGTCATATTTTGAGATTGGTTCAAGAACAGAAAACCATTCACAACTGTCATTCTAATTGCAAAAAAAACCTTAATTAACTGAAATATTACATCTAAAATTACTTCAGTATTTAAGCATATATATACTATACACAATGTACAAATATATATACCTGTCTCACCTAGCATACAATGCAAGTGAAGACAGAGTACGCCATATATAATGATATCATCCAGGTAGTATCCTAAGCTGTATGTCACATTGACAGGAAACTCTAAAAAAATACTGAACAGTTGTAAGGGTACCCAGCATATAACATGAAGAATGAAGAGAAAACCTGGCAAGTTTAATCCCACAATTAGCCAATGCAATTAGCAATCTTCAAATGTTTGAAGGTTTGGCATACAGAAGAAAAAACATATAATCAATATGTTTGAATCATAAAGATGTGGATTTTATCTCAAGATTAAGAAAAACTAGAAACAGGAACCATTCAGCATTTCAATGGGTTGTCTTACAAAAGGTGAACTGAATGGCTCAGCAGGTTGGACTATTTGTCAGAACACTGTAGAAGGAAATACGGCACTGGAGATTGGGTAAGATGATTTCTAAGGTCCTTTCTCATATGTACTATGTATGTTTAATGTTTGGTTATTACACTATTAACATTATTTGAAATAATGAGCTAAAAACAGAAGTTAAATTTATACTATTGAACTTTAAAAATATTCTCTAAATTCAAAATTACCTGAAATAATCCTGTAGTTGTAATATTTGATAAGCTGATTCTTGAACAATGAAATATGGCACTGAATGACTAACACACTGAGGTCACAGAGCTATATGCATCCCGAAAACTCGATGTACAGAGGTTTTTTCTATTGGCAACACCAAAAATAAAAAATAGCGGGAACATTAATAATGCTTTCTTGCCAGCAGCATGTGGCACTGCCATGACAAACTAATGACCTAATTGTACCACCTACCACCAAATTACATTGAACTTGTTGAATAGTTTTGTTCCTGATGCCATGTATTATCCTCATTATTTAATAGAAAGATGTTACAAACAGTAAGGTACTAGCTCATAAATAACGTAATAACACAAAGCGATTCTTGTTGAAAAATACACTAAATACTACACATAGTTTGACACATCTCAAGAAGCTGCTATACGGCAAACTGAAGCAGGTAATGCAAGGAGGATAAAAGAAAGGGGCCCACAGAGGCATAACTTTAACAATCTGGCAAAATCATATAATAATGAGAAGCAACAGTAGTAGAAAAACAAATGGACATTTATTAATAAAAGGTTAATTTCCTAATGAAGAACTTTGTAATTGGAAGAGGCAAGGTAATAAACTGCAGCTGCAACCAAAGGAGAGTGCTAAGTCATATTCAGCACGGAATGACTGACTGTTGTGTTGTTTATGCTTTCATATAGTCAGAACAAGATAAGTGACCATCTCAGTTTTGACAGGGTAAATGACACACATATGCACACAGCTCCAACAAGAACAATTCATGTCTTTAAAAATTAAAATGCGTGATAACTTCCTTCATATGACTTTCAAACCAATCAAACTTTTGACAATTTTATAATTAACATGAGTCAAAAATGTGTCAATTCCACACTACAGAGGTACTGTGTCAACTCTGCCCTCCACCAAAAGAGTATTAAACTGCCATAAATTATTATTTTACTTTGAGTCTTTGTGTTCTTCAGTTTATGATGAGTCTGCTGTTTCTGCTTAATTTTGAGATATTTATTAACCCACCACATCCAATAAGTGCAAAAGAAGTACAAGTGTCAGAAGTCCTAGGAAGACAAAACATATAATTATATTAGAAGTGAAAATAGAGATAATAATACCCGAAGTGGTAAGATAAATATTATATATGCATATGGAATGAACTGCTTCAGAGAAGAAATAATTCTTACGGGCAAAGAGAAATTCACCATTAAAACACTACTGTGCCTATACACTTGACAATAATCAGCAAGAAACAAGGAATACGAGAAAGGAAATTTTTGAGTACAGAATCAGTATCAATGTCAGATGTCTTTTTGCCTAATGGTTATTCAGGGAAGGCCAGGAATTTGTTCAAGAACTCAAAAATTTACAATGTTCTAAGTGCTGCTGATGTAACTTCTGCCCCAGACATATGCGATTCCATAGGATCAAGGTCCATTAGAATAAGCACATCAAAGTTAGTGACATGACTGCAAATGCAAACAATCGTGGCTTTGAAAGAATTCCTTACAACAGTTGAAGAGATAATTTGTGCCTTAATATATAGCGTGGAACATAAGAAATGTTATGCTGGTTTCTTTCTACACTCAAACAATTTTGATAACTCTTTCAAATTCAGAGCTTCAAATATTCAACTGTATGTATTTAAAAAAAAACTTTTGTAGATCTTAATGGTTACGGTAAAATTCTCATTATAAAAGTTCCATTAATTCATCTGCCAATCATATATTAATTAATCATATTTAGGAAACACAAAATTGTTTATGGTCTAATGGGAAGTAAACAAGAACATTCTCACATCTGGAGAATACATTATTTCCCTAAATTACAATTTCATTTTATTGAAAGGGGGGTTCAGATCACATACAAAAAATTCTGTAATTCTGTAATTAACCTTTCACCTATATTATACATTTAAACTCTATTAAGTAAATTCAAATTTATATATATTTAGATGGGAAAGTGGGGCACTTTCATTGAGAACTAGAAAAACAAAAAAAACACAGAAGTTTTATTTTCTACAAAATAATATATTTATTAAACATGAATTCTCTTACTGATATTACCATTTACTCAACTTTTCTTCTTTCCTTTCTCTAAAATCAGCCTACAAAATTCCAATTATCTTCTGAGAAAAATATTCCAAGGTAATCACTACTCTATAATTATCTTCATTTAGGATGGTAAAAAATTCAAATATAAGAAATTTGCTTTCCTTAAAACAAAGTATGCACCTCTCTCATATCACTGTCCTTAAAAAAAAAGAATTATTTTTGTAAAGGCAAATCACAAACCAGCCACTGCTTTTTTTCTGATTTTACATTTGACCTAACAAGTTTTTACTTACTGCATGTTCAATTATAAAACCAGAAGCATTTATTTATTGTGAATTTAAGTAATTACAAAATTTCACCAAAACGTTACAGAAAACACTACATTATATTTAGAAAATGCAAGTACTTATTGATAATCAAATGTGAAGTTCCCTGGTGGTTTACTGGTTTGGATTCTGTGCTCTCACTGCCACGGCCTGGGTTCAATCCCTGGTGGGGGAACTGAGATCCTGCAAGCCGCAGAATTTCCTTCAGGTTTACTCATATGGAGAGAGACTGAGGTCATAGTCAAGAGTAGCAATTTTGAACCATGAGAGACAGAATGTTTGGTTTCCATATTACCAAATCCATAAAACCAAAATGTTATCAATAGCATATTACTGTTTTATAAAAGGAGACTGAAGCATATTTAATATTGAGGTATTTCATGGAAAATTTTAATTATTCATAACTCTAACTATCCAAATGGTATTGTTGGTAGTTTTTTTTTTTTTTTTTTTTTTAACTGTAGTGCTATCTGAGGAAGACTATATAGGACACATAAGTATAAAAAACTGCTATCAATAAAAAGCAATACATTATTTCCCCAGTGAGTAATATGAATTATTTAATAATAATATTAGGCTACAGTTCAGAGGAAGTAGAAGGTCCTATAAAATACCATGGCTAAGAAAAGCCTCACAGAAAAGAGAGAGTTTTAGATAAATTTTATAGTGCAGTGCCAAGACAATCACTCTTTGGAGGCAGACCTGCCTGGGTCTGAGAAATAGCTCCACAACGTCTAGTGTATTAGGACAAAGTTACTCCACTTTCCTTCAACTTCAAGTTGCTTCATCAATAAAATAAGAGTGGAACCTTCTTATAGGATTGTAAGGATTAAATAAGACAATGTACATAAAACATGTAGCAAAGGGCCTGTTATTTAGTAATTACTCATTAAGTGTTCATTCCCCATGACCCTTGCCATTAACTTGCTTCATGTACAGAATGATGACACTGAATTTGTGTACTGCTCCTAATGATAATGGAGACCCTCCCTTACAAGCAGAAATGTATTCTGGGAGGAGATACCTGAGAACTTACACTACTCCCAGGGTATAATAAACAGGATAAATAAGCAGAAGATAAAGAGCCATAGGAAGAAGCATATCTTAAGAGTTGCTGGTGCTAGAACAATACCACTCTTGTGGGATAAGGCAGGGCTTTACTGTTCAATAAGCAATAAAGAGGGGAATTACAGTGCATGACCCAGTGCTCTAAGGAAAAAAGATGTGAAGTGGCCACTCAGGATTCAAGAGTTTCTAAGAGTTCCTGATCCCTTTCAGAATATCAAGGGTATGAATTTATCTTTCTCTCTTGTAAAATGCCAACGAAATGAAAGTAGAAGGACTAGACCAGAGAGACATATGTAGACAAATAAAACCATAAACCTGAACAGTTATAGACAAGGGCTCTGGAAAGAAACGAGCCCACAATCTCAAATAAAAAAAACAAATAAACAAAAGAACTAAAAACAGATTTTATACAAAAGAATAGGAATCAGAATAGCATCAGGCTTTTCACCGTCAAGACTATTACATCAATGGAGCAATAATTTCAAAGTTTGGAGTTAAAATTACTTTGACTATATTGATACAATCCTATTCAAAGACAAAGTATACAACATTCAGGTTGAGGGCACACAGTGTGTAAGTTTACCACTTACCTGTCATTTCAGAAAAATTTTCCCAAAAGGTTGTGTGTGTGAAGGGATCTGAAATTCGTGTGCTAAGTGTATTTTACAACAACAAGGTTATGAATACTTATTAATAGTGATTGAAATACAAATTTAAATGTCTGTTAAAATTAGAAGGTTAACCACTAGAAGAATAAAAAGAGAAAGTAAATATACTTAATATCCTCAGATTCTATAAACTATTGTATTTTAAAGAAAGAAGTACAGTAGCAGTAGGCTGACAACTTTGAAATAAAAAACTACTAAAAAAAAAAAACTCAAAAAACAAAAACAACTCTCAACAGGTGAGGTGAAGAACAGAGTGAATAAAGCTGATGAAATGAGGTATTCTTCCAATAGAAAGATTTTTTTACAAGGGAGTAGGAAGAGCGTTAAAAAAAATAACAGAAAAGAGACACAAAGTCTAGACCCCACAAATTATAATGAGTAGAAATTATAGAAGAAACCAGGGGAACAGGGAAGAGGACACAATAGAAAAAAATTTCAGAACTCAAGAAGCACAATCTTCAGAATAATAGCATTCAATGAGTGCTCAGCAGGATGAAGAAAAAGACATGTCACTTGAGAAGTCCTGGGGGAAATTTCAGAACTCTAAGAATAAAAGGAAGAATTCTACTCATTTCCAGAAAAAACAAAAACAAAAACAAGACTATCTACAAAGAAACAAGGATACACAATTCATCACCAGTAGTGTCATCAGGCTTTTGAGAAAACATTTTTAAAAATCAAATTTATTGGAAAAAATTACATAAGTAGAACATATTTGTTGCAATCTCCTCTACCTTTCCCACTCTATCCCACTTCAGTTACCAATGTAATAGTCTGGTGTATCCTACTACTCCTTTTTCTTATTCATATAAACATATATACATATGTATTTGTTTTGTGCTTACCTTCACAGAAATGGTATTATATTATATACATGCTACAATAAATATCCTTGTATAGACAGCCCTATAGTCATGTTTTTATTTTGATAATGTAGATCCTTTAAAATTGCACGTGAATTTTTTTAGTTTAATATACATTTTCAAATCATTTCCCTAAATCTCTATCAATATGCACGTCTACCTCCAATGTATAAGAATGTCTGTTTCCCCATATTCTTACCATTTTTGCCAGTATCATGGTGAAAGATGTGAAAATACTTTTTAACCCAGAATTCTATAACTAGCTAAACTAGCATTCAAGTATAACAACAAAATATAGACATCATTGGACAAACAAGGATTCCAAATGTTTATCACCTACAGATGAGAGAATTACTCAAGAAGATATTCAGGCATAGATAGAAAAGAATATGTGAAGAAGAATCAATAAACATTAGTGAGCAATTAAACTAGTAAAACATGCAACTAAATCTAATAACTGTTGACAGTTGTTCAAAAAGGATTCCTATGAAATGAGAAGCATGTATTCTTTTTTGTTCAGGATAATCATGCTGGATCAGAGTAACTTGTCAGACTGACTGGAAGTGAACCATAGATAGACTCCTGGCCTGCACCTGAGTGCCCTCCTAGTTAATAATATGGGAAAAAAGATCCCCAAAAGATTTCAACATGGGAGTTTTGACTACCGGAAAATGATCAAAAGAAAATCTTTTAAAAGTATGTTAAAATGTTAAGGATAACCAACTAAAATAGTGAAATAAGATATATAATTTCAAATCTATAGAATTAAAAAATGGAAAAAAATTGATCCAATATAAAAAGTAACAACAATGGAACAAAGCAAAGAGAAAAAAAGCAGAAAAAATCCAAACATATCGGTATTCAGAATAAATTTATTCAGAATAAATGTGAAAAGTTCATATATTAAGAAAAAGGCATTCATATTTTTGTTTTAAGTATAGAATTAACATATAGAAACAACATAAGTATTCTATATGTTGTTTATAAAAAGGAAGATAAGGTGATGAAAAGATAAACTAGGCAAATGTTAATGAAAAGAAAACAGATGTCTCTACTACCAGGAAAGTCAAATGGAATTTAAGGCAAAAGCACTAGACCTGCTAGAAATGAATATTATATATTAATAAAGTACATGATCCACCAAGAAGATATATTATTCATGAGCTCCTATGCATACAACAAAGTACCTACAAAATATATAAATTATAAACTTACAAGTATTAGGAGAAACTGACAGACAGTCACAAAGGGAAGCTTTAAACACTTCTCCCCAAAAGTCAAAAGATCAAGGAGAATATTCTAGTTTTCCTCTTCCAAGATCATCTTTCTCTCACTTTATGAAAGAAAGATTCCCAAACACAAATCTGCAACTATCTCCATCTCCATCCGTTGTTCAGGCCAATAACCTTCGAGTAATCTTCCTTATTCTCTTTAATTCGCACTTCATATCCAAACCATCAGGAAATCCTATTGCCATCATCTTCAAATTACATCCAGAATTCAATTGCCTCTCACTACTGCTACACCCAGGTCCACTATTATCTCTCCCCTGTATTATTTCAAGGGCTTCCTAATCTGGTCTTAGTGCATCTACTCTTGCCCACCCACCATCTATTCTCAACACTGCAATCAGAGGTATCATTTTAAAACCTAAGACAGATCAAGTTCCTCAAAACCCTTCAATAGCTCCCTGTTTTTCCCTCAAAGAAAAAAACCCCAACATCCTTATAATACCCTGTAAAAGGTGCTATGAAGATCCTTCCCAGTAACTCTTTTTTTTCTCTTTGACCTCATTTCTTACTCCTCTCCCTAACTTGCTCACCCAGTTCCAGCTATGCTGGCTTTCTTACTATTCTTTGAACATTCTCTCCCACATTAAGGCCTTAGCACTGACAATTACTCAAGCTGGAATGCTCTATTTCCCAGGTACTCTCATGGCAAACTTCCTCATTTAATTTGCTTTTGCTCAACTATTTTCTCTTGAATAATGCCTGCCTGGACCACTTTGGTTAACATTACATACAAAACTCACTCACTTCCCTATTGCTGACATTCTTAAATACACTTACACTGGTTTACTCTTTTTCCTCCCGTAACATTTATCACCTTCTTAAATACTATGTAATATATTTACTAATTACAGTTATTGTTTGTGCATCATTCCCATAAAACTAAGTTTCAAGGGCACAGATCTTTGTCTTGTTAGCTGAATATTTCATGGATCTAGAAGGGTACCACCACCCAGAACCTTGATATTGTACATTGCTCTGATGTGTAAAAACTTCTGGGGAACCAAATAAAAGGTTTGAGAATACCAGATTTTCTTAGGGAGAATGCCATGGCAGCAAAGCAAACGATACAGAAAGGCCACATAGTCTCAATTCACTGAAAAACAACTCAAGGCAAGATTCCAGTGTCTGTTTCTCACTCTACCTTCTTCCTCTCCATACCTACTTTCCCTTCCCTCCCCAATCCCCAGTCTTAGAATAAAAATTCAGAAATGTGAAGGTTGCCAACAATGACACGTATGATACGTGAACTGAATTTAAAAAGGGAAGCTGTTCCTTGGTGGCGCAGTGGTTCAGAGTCCGCCTGCCGATGCAGGGGACACGGGTTTGTGCCCCGGTCCGGGAGGATCCCACATGCCGCAGAGCGGCTGAGCCCGTGAGCCATGGCCGCTGAGCCTGCGCATCCGGAGCCTGTGATCCGCAACAGGAGAGGCCATGGCAGACGTTTTCTGTAAGCTGAATTAATTAAATCTACAGTGCAAAGATTTTGAAGAAATTAGATTTAAAGCATGTATACAATATATAAGCATTGATAAATACTTTCACTTTGTGACAAAAATTACAAATGCAACTTAAAAATGCCACAGTTTGTCAAAATTCTTTTAGAGGACATTTCAAAGAAAAATTTTGAAGACCACCGATCAAATATATAGAGAACTCTACACAACAATAAACAGACATTTTTATTTCAAAACACGTATTTGTAAAACACAGATTTGTATAATCTGACTATATATTATAATGACCACAGAGAAATTTCCAACAGAGATGGAAGTCACATAGAGCACATTCTCTGGCCACCATGCAACAAAACTAAAAATTAGATACAACTAAGAGTTAATTAGTGAACTAGAAAAAGGTCAGAATAAAGTACCCAGAATGAAGCAATGAGAGATAAAAGGATGGAAAATGAAGACAGGAACCTGAAAAAGGATACAATGAAAAGATCTAGCACACATTTAATGGGAATCCTAGAAATAAAGGAGAGAGAAAATAGGGCAGAAGCAATGCTTGAAGAGATAATGGCTGAGAATCTTCTAAAACTGACAAGAGACATCAAGCTGTGGTTTGTGGAAGCACCAGGAACTCCAGAAAGAAAACTACACCTAGATACATCACAGTAAAACTGATGACAATGAAAGACAGTTAGAACATCTTAAAAGTAGACACAGAAAAAAAGAATAACTACACAAAGAGACAATAATTAGAGCGAGAAAGAAAAAAAGCAGCTCCTAATGTCCGAGAACTAATCTGATGCTTTCAGCTAAATCATATTGTTCTCCTGTTGAACATAAAAATATCTCACAGAATATTGACTTCAGACAAGGTAACTGTGTAACACAAACTACCAAATAGCGCCTTCCCTTGCTAAATGAGTTGATTAGCTACCTTCTTTGCCAACTATGTTTATCTCAGCTTCAGCCTGCCTTCCCTACAGATGAGATTTATTAAGAGGGCAATCTCAAGATGAATGAAAACAAAACACAACATACCAAAATTCATGGAATGTCGCAAAAGCAGTATTTGGAGGGAAATTTATAGCTGTAAATACCTACATTAAAAGAGAAGAAAGATCTCAAATCTATTACCTAACTTTATACCTTCAGGAACTGGAAAAAGAGCAAACTAAACCCAAGCCAGAAGAAGGAAGGAAATAATAAATATTAGAGCATAGATAAGAAAATATAAAAATAGAATCAAATAAAAAGTTAATTCTTTTAAAAGATCAAAAAAATTAACAAAGAAATTTACTAAGAAAAAAAGGAGAGAAGATGCAAATAACTAAAATCAGAAATGAAAATAGGGACATTACTACAGACTTTAGAGAAATTAAAAGGATTATAACAAAATGTTAGAACTGAATACTAACAAATTAAATAATTTAGATGAAATGGACAAATTCCTAGAAACACAAATTACCAAGCCTGACTCAAGAAGAAACAGAAAATCTGAACAGATTTATAATTAGGTAATGAGACTGAATCAGTAGTCAAAAACCTCCCAAAACCCCCCAAAAGGAAAAGTCCAAGACTAAATGCTTTCACTGGTAAATTCTACCATTTAGAGAATTAACATCAATCCTTCACAAGCTTTTCCAAAAACAGAAGAGGGACTACTTCCTAACACATTCTATGAGGCCAGCTTTACCCTAAAACCAAAGCCAGACAAAGATACCAAAAGAAAATGACAGACTGTTATGAAGAGACGCAGAAATCCTCAACAAAGCTACCAAGCTGAATCCAACAGCACATTAAAAGGATTATAATTATAATTGAGTGGGATTACTCCAGGAAAGCAAAGGTGGTTCAATATAAGAAAAGCAATGTATTATATTATAGAACAAAGGAATAAAACTACACAATCATCTCAATAGACGCAGAAAGACCATTTGACAAAATCCAACACTATTTCATGATTAAAAACACACAGCAAACTCGAATTAGAAGGGAATTTCCTTAACATGATAGAAGGTACCCATGAAAAACCCACAGCTAACATCATACTCATCAATGGTTAAAGACAAAGTCTTCCTCCCAAGACAAGGCTGCCTGCTTTTACCACTGCTATTCAACACTGTACTGGAAGTCCTAGGCACAGCACTTATGCAAGTAAAACAAGTAAAAGGCATCCAAATTGGAAAGAAGTAAAACTACCTATTTGCAGATGACATGATTCTATACACAGGCATGCCTTGGAGATACCGGGTGTTTGGTTCCAGACCACTGCAATAAAGGGAATACTGCAACAAAGAGAGACAAGACAAATTTTTTGGTTCCTCAGTGAATATAAAAGTTATGATTACACTACACAGTTGACCCTTGAACAACACGGGTTTGAACTGCACAGATCTACTTATAAGCGAATGTTTTTCAATAGTAAATACTACAGTGCTACTTAATTTGAGGTGGGTTGAATCCGTGGATCCGGAACCTTGGATACGGAGGGCCGACCATAAGTTATACTTGGATTTTCGACTGTGCAGATGATGGGGACCCCAGTCCCCTGGCTTTTCCAGAGTCTATTACAGTTGATTAAGTGTGCCATGACATTATGTCTAAAAAAAAACAACGCACATACCTTAATTAAAAATACTTTATTGCTAAAAAATGCTAACCATCATCCAAGCCTTCAGCAAGTTGTAATCTTTTTGCTGGTGGAGGGTCTTGCCTCAGTGTTGACGACTGCTGACTGATCAGAGTGGTGGCTGCTGAAGATTGGGGTGACTGTGACAATTTCTTAAAATAAGACAACAATGAAGATTGCTGCATCGATTGACTCTTTCTTTCATGAACAATTTCTCTGTAGCACGCAATGCTATTTGATAGTTTGAAATATTCCAAGAATTACCAAAATGTAACAGAGATATCAAGTGAGCAAATGTTGTTGGAAAACTGGTGCCAACAGACTTGTTCAACACATGGTTGCCACAAACCTTCAATTTGTAAAAAAATGGAGTATCTGCAACACAATAAAGTGAAGTGCAATAAAACGAGGTATGCCTGTATAGAAAAGCCCACAGATTCCACACAAAAAACTTACTAGAGCTAACATAATAAACAACTTCAGCAAACTTGCACGTATAAGATAAACAAACATAAATCAATCGTGTTTCTCTATGTCAGCAATGAATGATCCAAAAAGGAAATTAAGAAAATTCTATTTACAAAAGCATTCAAAATAAAATACCTAGGAATAAATGCAACCAAGAAGGTGAAAGACTTATACACTGAAAAATTACAAAACACTGCTGAAAGAAATTAAAGAAGGCCTAAATAAATGGAAAGGCATCCCATGTTCATGGATTAGAAAACAAGATATTGCTAAGATGACAATACTTCCCAAAGTGATCTACAGATTCAATGCAATCCCTATCAAAGTTCTAATGGTCTTTTTAAATAGAAACGGATAAGCTGATCCTAAAATTCATACGGAACTGTAAGGGGGCCTTAAGAGCAAAAACAACAATGAAAAAGAAATAAAGTAGGGGGACTCATAATAACTTTAAAATTTACTACAAAGCTATAGTAATCAGTGTGGTACTGGAATAAGGGTAGACATATAGACCAATGGAATAGATGTGAGAATCCAGAAATAAGTCCAAACATCTATGGCCAACTGATTTTTTTTTTTTTTTTATGCGGTACGCAGGCCTCTCACTGTTGTGGCCTCTCCCGTTGCGGAGCACAAGGTCCGGATGCGCAGGCTCAGCGGTCATGGCTCATGGGACCAGCCACTCCGCGGCATGTGGGATCTTCCCGTACCAGGGCACGAACCCGTGTCCCCTGCATTGGCAGGCGGACTCTCAACCACTGAGCCACCAGGGAAGCCCTGGCCAACTGATTTTTAAAAAGGTGCCAAGACCATTCGATGGGGAAAGAACAGTCTTTCAACAAATGGTGCTGGGAAAACTGAACAATCACATGTAAAAGAATGAAGCTGAACCCCTGCCTCATTTCATCTACAGAAATTAAATCAAAATGAACCAACAACATAAACATAAGAACTAAAACTGCTATTGCTCTTAGAATAAGGCTTAGGGATGGATCTTTATGATGTTGGATTTGACAATGAATTCTTAGAATTGACACCAAAAACATGATGAACAAATGAAAAAAATAGATAATTTGGACTTCACCAAAACTTCTGTGCAAAGGACATTATCAAGATATATTTGGTAAGGGTTTAATATCCAGAATATATAAACAGCTCAACAACAAAAAGAAAAAAAACCCAATTTTTAAAATAGGCAAAGGACTTAAATCGACATTTCTCAAATGAAGATCCACAAATGGCTAACAAGCCCATGAAAAGATGTTCACTATCTTGGTCATTAAGAAAACTCAAATGAAAACCACAATAAGGTACCACTTCACACCTATTAGAATAGCTTTAATTAAAAAAAAAAAAAAAAAAAAAACCCAGGAAAATAACAAGTGTTGATGAGAATGTGGAGAAATAGAGACCCCATACATTGCTGGTGAGAAACTGAAACAATGTACCCGCTGTAGAAAACCGTTGGGCGTTCTTAAAAAAGGTAACAAAGAATTACCACGTAACCCAGCTATTCAACTCCTAGATATATATCCAGGAGAAATGAAAACTTACGTACACACAGAAAATTGTACATGAATGTTTACAGCATCATTATTCATAATAGCCAAAAAAAGAAACGAAGTACATACTACAACTTGGATGAACCTTGAAAATATGCTAAGTGAAAGAAGTCAGACATAAAGAATCATTGTACGGTTCCTTTCATTTGAAATAGCAAGAATAGGTAAATCCATAGAGACAGAAAGTAAAGGGTACCAGGTGATAGTGGAAGGGGGGAATTGGAAATGATTACCTAACGTTTACAGGGTGTTGAAACACCTTTGAAATGAGAAAGGAAAGTATATTGTGAATATACTAAATACCACTGAATTGTACACTTAATATGATTAACTGCAATGTTATGTAAATTTCACCTCAATTTAAAAAAAAAAGATGGCAGTCAAATGTGCCCATGTTCTGACAACATCTAATTTAGAGCAAACTTCTACCTTGTTAGCTCCTCTCTAAAATTACCCAACCAAAGTCCAATCCTATAATAGGTTCTAATACCTTCTTAAAAAGACACCCCCAAATTCCCTATACTATGAAGAATCTTTCACTTCAACAAGTAAAAACCAAGTTCAACTATAGGTGTTCTTTGCTGGTCTTTTTGGTTGGAAGATGTTGACAGGAGTAGCACCTGATTTCTCAACAGAAACAACAGAAGCCAGAACACAAAGGGATAATAGCCTAATTAAAAGAAAATGATGGCCAAGCCGGCATTCTAACCAGTAAAAAACTGTCATTCAAAAGTGAAGGTGAGGGCTTCCCTGGTGGCGCAGTGGTTGAGAGTCGGCCTGCCAATGCAGGGGACACGGGTTCGTGCCCCGGTCCGGGAAGATCCCACATGCCGCGGAGCGGCTAGGCCCGTGAGCCATGGCCGCTGAGCCTGCGTGTCCAGAGCCTGTGCTCTGCAACGGGAGAGGCCACAACAGTGAGAAGCCCGCGTACCGCAAAAAAAAAAAAAAAAGGTGAAGGTGAAATACAGAACATGACCAGAAAACAAAAACTGAGAGGAATTTCTCAGCACAAATCTATACCAAAGTATATATTAAAGGGTATTCTTCAAAAAAGGGAAATGATTGAAGGTGGAGAACTCAAGATGCAGGCAGAAATAAGAAGCACTAAAAATGTTAACTTGGGTAAATCTAAAATACTGACATAAAATAATGATGATGTCTCATGGCGATTAAAATATATATGGAGGGGCTTTCCTCGTGGCGCAGTGGTTGAAAGTCCACCTGCCGATGCAGGGAACGCGGGTTCGTGCCGCGGTCCGGGAGGATCCCACATGCTGCGGAGCGTCTGGGCACGTGAGCCATGGCCGCTGAGCCTGCGTGTCCGGAGCCTGTGCTCCGCGGCAGGAGAGGCCGCGGCAGTGAGAGGCCCGCGTACCACACAAAAAAATAAATAATAAAAAATTAAAAAAAAACATATATATGGAGTTAAAAACAGGTGAGTATTATAGCAAATAAACCGAGCAAAGGGTGAGGGGGGTGATTAATGGAATTAAAGTGTTTTAGGTTCCTCACATTGTCTGGAAAGATATAAGGTAAATTAATTAGACTCTTACTGGTCAAGGATGCATGTTGCAATCTCTAGGGCAACAGCTCCCAAAAGTGTGATCTGTGAACCCCTGGGGGTCCCTGAAACCCTATCAGGGGATTCTCAAAATCACAACTGTTTTCATAATATTACTAATAAGACCTTATTTGCCTTTTTCACTCTCATTCTCTCACAGTGTACAACAGAGTTTTCCAGTCTATACGACTTGTGCTATCTCAATGGATTAAAGCAGAGCAGGTATGAGAATCCAGCTGTCTTCCATTAAACTAGACATAAAAGAGATTTGCAAAAATGTAACACTATTCTCACTAAATTTTGTTTTGGAAAGTATATTTTTCACAAAACTATATTATTTATGTTAACATTTAATAGGATATTCTTGTTCCCCAAAAGTATGTTATTTATGTAAATATTTAATAGGATATTCTTGCTCCCCAAAACCAGATTAAAAAAAGGTATTTTTAGAGTTTAAATGGATCTTGAGAATACAGAGTTTGAGACTCAGTGACCTAAATAAATGAAAGGATATGACATTCATGGATTGGAAGATTTAATAACATAAAGATGTCAACTCCTTCTCAATTCAATTTTTGTAAAACTGACAATGTGACAGTAAAAATTTATATGGAACTGCAAAGAGCCAAGAAGAACAAGGTAGGAAAACTTGCCTCATTGAACATGAAGACTTGTTATAATGCCATGTTAATTAAAACAGCATAGTTTTGGTGCAAGGGTAGATAAAGTAGACCAATGGAAAAAAATAGAGCTCAGAAACAGATTCATACATATATGGTCACTTGATTTATTACAAAGTTAATACTGCAGAGCAGCTGGGAAACAATCTTTTCAACAAATGATGTTGCATAAAATGTACATCCATTAAAAAAAAAAGGTGACCTCTATATATCATATAATATCTAGAATAAGTTCTAGGTAGAAGGTAAATCTAAATGCATCATAAACAACATACAAAGTAATATACAATAATCAATTCTAGATAGAAAGTAGAAAGCAAAATAATAAAGCCTCTAGGATAGTGTCTCTAAACCTCATCAGCACTAGTGAACCTTTGGGCTAAATTAACTTTTTTGTGCATTGTAGAATACTTAGCATTCTGTGCACTGCAGAATGTCTAGTAGCATCCCTAGCCAACCCACTAGATGCCAGGAGTACTCCACCCACCCAGTTGTGAAAACTAACAATGTCTCTGAACACTGCCAAATGTCCTACCCATGGGGTGGAAGGTGTGGGATGAGGGCAGGGTGAAGTGCCTCTAGTTGAGAACCACTAGAGGATACATAGTAGAAGGTAACATAAGAGAATATCTTCATTCATGTTCTTGGAGCAGAGAAAGACTTCTTAGACAGGACACAAGCAGCATTGACTATAAAGGAAAACAATGATAAATCAGACTACACTAAAATTAAGACCTTCCTTTCATCAAAAGATAACATTAAGAGGGTGAAAATCAAGACAAAATGGATATTTTTTTTAACATATGTAACTAACAGAAGATTTGTATCTAGCATATATAAAAACTCCTAAAAACAGAAGGAAAAGAACTGTTCTTTCCTACTGTTCCTTTCCAGTAGGAAAAAAAGGGCTCATCCATAAAATATGTAACTCCTATAAATCAGTAATATAGAAAGCTAAATAGTAATAATAGTAATAATAATACTAAATACTACTACTAATAAAATAGTAATATTTTATTAAATATTAAATAGTAATATTAAATAGTATTAATATTAAATAGTAATATTAAATAGTAATAATAATAAAAAAGAGGATATCCAAACGGCCAATAAATTCAAGAAAAAGTACTCAATTTCATTTGGAATCACGGAAATGTATCCTTCAGAAGGGCTAAAATTTAAGAGGCTATTAATACCAAGTGTTGGTGAGAATACAGAGCAATAGGAATCCTCATATTCTGTTGATGGGATAGGTACAATGACTCTGAAGACAATTCTTGCATTATCTTCTAAATTTGAACATACATACACCAATGACCCAGTTATTCTACTTCTGGTATATATCCCACATAAATGTTGCACATGTAGCCCATGAAACATTTACAGGAATGTTCATGACAGTATTACTCAGTCCAAATGTCCAACACTAAAAAGATAAATGGTGATAAAATAGTACAAGGGAGCTACAGTTATATTGGTAGCTGATAACATACATGAATCTCCCAAACATGACAGAGACAAAATGCTACTACTATATAATTCTATTTTTATAAAAGTCCAAAAACAGGTTTAAAAAAAAAGCTACCGTAGTCGTTACTCCAGGAAATGGGAAAGGGAGAATGCTTGGGAAAGGAAGCATAGGAGGCTTCTGGTTGCTGGCAGTATTCTATTTCTTGATTTATGGTGGTCATGGAGTGTTTACTTTGTGACGATTCACTCAGCTGTATACTTAGTACAGTTTCCTGTATGTATTATATTTCAATTTTGAAAAAGACATGGGTGGGGAATTCCTGGCGGTCCATTCCCTGGCGGTCCAGTGGTTAGGACCTGGCACTTTCACTTTGGGGGGGGCCAGGTTCGCTACCTGGTCGGGGAATTAAGCTCTGCAAGCCGCGTGGCACAGCCCGGAAAGAGAAAAAAAAAAAAAGAAAAAGACATGGGGCATTACCTTTTATATGCTGTATATGCAACCCAGAAAACAATAATTACACAAATACTTTAGCTTTATTGTATTATATATCAATTGTTTAGAAGTAAAAATCATGTCTGGGGACATCATAACTTTCCACATCTTACACTTCAAGATCCTTTGCCTAATTAAATAAAACAAATAAAATATATTAAAAATGACTGCCTGAGTTTTTAGTATGTTGCAGGAAGACATAATAAAATATACTTTAAATTTGTTTTCCTACATCTGTCATTTATTTTGATCACCTAAAAAAATCTAATATCTTAGTTTTATATAAGACAAAATAAAATACACATCTTAGAAAATATTAATATTAAAGGGAAGTTGAAGATGTTTGTTTCTAATATTAAAAATATATTTTTCTAAAATTTAGACACATAGAGGTTTAAGGCAGAATATAAATAATGCCTGGACTAAATAAAGGAGGTTTCTATCAAAAATCTGTATGCTTTCCCTCCCCATCAAACTAAGGCTTGGTTTGTTTTTATATTCCATATGACATTTTAATAAAATGCAGTTTTACAACACTAATTATTATTTTATTTACAAAATAAGAACCAAACATTTATAATATTAAGTTGCTTAATATCAAATAGATCCCCTCTGAATTTAGTCATTTAAGTGGAACGGCGTACAGTTAACGGCAGACAATCTGATTCATTTTTAAGCCAAGTAGTGCCACCAAGTGGTAACAAATTATTTTTCCAAAATACTATGCAGAAGCAATAGAAAAGGTTATAATGGAATACAATACTGGAATGGAAAAATCAATCTTAATAAAGTAATAAATTAAAGTAAATAAGATTGTGAAATATCTTGGTATAAAAGTTTAAAAACAAAACAAAATAGGTCAATCTTTTAAGAAAACAGTTGTATGTATTACTGAGATGGTCTTACAGTTTCAAAGTTAAATTTTTCATAGAAAGTAAGTAACTATGAATATAGTGCTGTAGACTTTACTTTTTGCTGCTCTTTTTAAAAAAATTTTTATTGGAGTATAGTTGATTTACAATGTTGTGTTAGTTTCAGGTGTACGTTGCTTGTTTTTTAATTCCATATTTTCTTAAAAGACTTAAGTTGCTCTAGAAATTAATAAAACACATACAGTAAAAGACCCGAAGGTTTCATAACAATCTGCTACCCTTGTAAGTGTTGGGAGAGAGTGAGGAGAGTCAGAATAGAGAAAAAAAGAAACTTTTGCTTTTCAGTTAATACCTGTATTAGTTTGCTAGCAGTCCTGTAACAAAGAACTACAGACTGGGTGACTTAAGGCTAGAACTCCAAAATTAAGGTTACAGTAGGACTGATCCCTTCTCAGGGTTGTGAGGAAAGGATCTATTTCAGGTCTCTCCTTGGCTCATACGTAGATCATCTTCCTATTTTGTTTCAAACTGTCTTCCCTCTATACCTGTCTCTGTGTCCAAATTTCCCCTTTTTATAAGGACACCAGTCATAACTGGATTAGGATCCACCCTAAGGACCTAACTGTAACTTGATTACCTCTGTAAAAGACCCTATCTCCAAATAAGGTACTACTCTTAGGTATTGGGGATTAGGACTTCAACATGTGAATTTGGGGTTTGTATAGGGGGTAGGAAATTGAAGCAGCAACACTACTCTTCTGTATTTGTGTATTTTTGATAAGACTATATTTTTATTTTAAAAGAAGACAGAAATAGCTCTTAAAAGTTGTTAAATGACAGAATATTTGTGATATTGTGACTTATAATAAGGAACATGTATTTGGTCTTCCCGTTTCTGGCACAGAGTTCCTAAAATCCTTCATTTCCTGTCAGGAGAGCTATAAAGGTGTCTTTTGTTATGTTAATGGAGACTTCTGGCAAGCACCTAAGAATGGGGACTGATTGCCAGAGGAGCCAACTGTGTGATTTTGTACTTTCAGCCCAACTCCCCTGACCTCCAGGTAAGGGAGAGGGGCTGAAGGTTGGATCAATCACCAATGGTGAATGATTTAATCAATCATGCCTATGTGATGCAGCCTCCATAAAAACCCAGAAGGATGAGGTACAGAGAGCTTCTGGGTTGGTGAACACATGGAGGTACTGGGAGAGGGGCTTACCTGAAGATGGCATAGAAGCTCTGAGCCCCTTTCCCACCTACTTACCCCTATGCATCTTTTCCATCTGGCTGTTCCTGAATTATATCCTTTTATAATAAAGTGGTAATCTAGTGAGCAAATGGATTTCCTGAAGGTCTGTGAGCCACCCTAGCAAATTAACTGAACCCAATGAGGGGGTCATGGGAAGCTCTGATTTAGAGCCAGTTGGCCAGAAGAACAGGTAAAAACCTGGACTTGAAACTGGCATCTGAAGTCCAAGGACAGGGTCGTGACAACCTCCAAACTGTAGCCAATTAGTCAGAAGCATAGGTGACAACCTGGGCTTGCAAATGGCATCGGAAGTGTGTGTGTGTGATTGGGCAGAGGGGGAGTGTAGTCTTCTGGACTAAACCCTTACTGTGGAATCTGATGCTGTCTCTGGGTAGATAGTGTCAGGACTGAGTTGAATAGTAGGACACCAACTGGTATCTGGAGAAATGCTTGGTGGTGTGGGGCAACCCCCCTCCCCACTCCAATCACTGGAATTAAGTCCAGAAGTTTAATAATACTATTTTAATTTCATGAACAATTACCAGCAAAAGAAATTACTAAATTTTAGTATAAAGCTATATATATAAAATATCAAAGTGATAAGTGTTATATAGTTCACATCCAACCCAACTATAATGCACTTAGTCCTAGACCTCATCTCCTAACACTCTCCCTCTTCTCACTGTACCTCAGCTACACTGGCCTCCTTGCTCTTCCTTGACCAGGCCCCACATACTCTGTACTTAGTACTTAGTGTTCTCTGCCAGGAATTCTTCCTCCAAATATATGTGATATGTGCAGATCTGTTCCTTCAGTTCCAGTTATCTCCTCCTCAGTTCTTCTTAGACCATCCTTAATAACATAGCACTCTCAGTCTCTCTTTATCTCCCCATCTGGTTTTACCTTTCTTACTAAAAGTAAGTACTAATACAGTACTTACTAATACCTGAAAGATGATATAGTTATTTGATTATCTGTTTTCTCTTCCCAACTACAAAGTAAGCTCTTTGAGGGCAGAGACTTATGTTTTGTTCACTGATACACCCCTGTTATCTAAAACAGTACCTGGAGTGACTACTTTTTTGTGTGTACTATCATAAGCAGAAAGAATTTTACAAAATTAATGCATCTGCGCTTTCTAAATGGATCTATTTGTTCCTTTCTAACCAATTCTTCACACATATCGGCAGAGTGATCTCTTCAAGTTCATTACTCCTCTGTGGAACACAACGTTTTCCTCTGTCTCAAGACAGAGGAAACCCCAAATCTTTTAACATAGCTGAAATGGCTTTGCTGGGCCCTGCCTACCTCTCTAGTCTTGTCACACACTTTCCTCCTAACAGTTCTCAGGGATTCAACTACATTGGCCCTCTCAAATTTCCCAGCATATTCCTTCTCATCACAGAGCCTCTGCAGATGGAGTTTCTTTGGTCTGGAATCCTCTGCTCTCCTCTCCCCAGCCCTCTATCACATAAATTCAGTTAACCATAGCTCATAATTTTCCTTCAGATCAAAGCTTAAACATCCCTTACTCTAGAAAGGTTTCCTCAAACACTCTGTCAAGTTCCTTTATCATATGCTTTTGAAGAACTGTTCCTTTCAGAGCACTAATATCTTTCAAATATTCAATTGATATTATCATTGTTTAATGTATCTCTCCCACTGAACTGAAGTTCGAAGAGAACATGCACCATGTCTTTTGTTATATACACTGTGTTTTTAAGCAACTAGAATGTGCTTGAATACTAATGAAGAGATACAGATAAAGTAGACTAACTATAAGTGAATAATAAAGCCTGCAATCAGTCAATTTTGGTAATTAAACAAAGCAAACTTTCTTTTTATTAACTTCAATTGTCTTATCTAGACATACTGCATGTTTCTGAGTACCTTTCCCTAGCCATCATTGTGTGCACAAAAGATAAAAGCTTATTTAATATTTCTACTAATTTCTATTAGTAATTCTACTATTTCTACTACATATGAATAATATAAATCTCTACAACATTAACTGTTCTATCATTCACTTTCAGGTGCCTAAACAGTAACTATCTCCAGATTGACTTGTATAAATTTGGCATATACTACAAACATTTACTGTTTCTTTATGACAATATCATAATGATAATTAAAATGGGTCAAAATGAATTTTTAAAACAAATTTGTATCATAAATGATATAAAACAAGGCTATAACTCTCTCCCAGATTTACGACTTTTGTTCTAAGTACTTTAATATACCTCTTAGATGACACAGATGCATACCTACTTGCCACAGCAAACTGAAAGTTACATATCTGACTTGATGCCTTACACCTTGTTATTACACTCTAAGAGAATGGTTTAAAATGGTTAGAAAAAAACAATTCCAAATAATTTCATTTAACTCTTTAATTCAGTTACATAGGAGAACACTTGAAACTTACTGTTATAGACTGAATTACGTCTCCACCCCACCTCCCCCCGCAAATCATATATTGAAGCCTTAAGCCCCAGTACCTCAGAATGTAGTCATATTGGAGACAAGCCCTTTAAAGAGGTAACTAAGTTAAACAGAGGTAACTAGGGTGGGCACTAATCCAGTCTGGCTGGTGTCTTTATAAAGAGAGATTAGGACATACAGAGAGACATCAAAAATGCATTGCACACAGAACAAAAAGGGAACCCTTAAAAAACTGTTTAAGTAACCCATCATAAGACAAGAAAAGAGTAACAACAACCAGAGAAAACATCAAAAATTACCTTAAATGTAAATAATCTAAATATATCAAAAGAAAGAAAATGACAGAGTAGATTAAAAAAAACACAACCTTACTATATACAGCTTACAAGAAACTTATTTCAAATTCAGTGACATAAGTAGGCTGAAAATAAAAGAATGGAAAAAGATATGCCATGCAAACACTAATATCTGGTAAAACAAACTTAAAAACAAAGAAAATTACTAGTGATCAACAGGGACATTAAATAATGATAAAATGATCAACCCACCAGGAAGACAATGATCCTAAATGTGTTATACCAAACAACACAACCTCAAAATACACTAAACAAAAACTGATAAAACTAAAAAGAAACAGACAAATCCACAATTGCTGCTGGAGACTTTAACACTCTTCTCTCAGCAACTGATTCAACTACTAAAGAAAATCAGCAAGAATATAAAAATATCTGAAAATGATCAACCAACAGGATCTAACTGAAATACTTAAAACATTCCAACTAGCAACAGAGAAATAGATATTTTATCCAAGTGCCTATGAAACATTTATGAAGATAGACAATACCCTCAGCAATAAAACAAACCTGAACAAATTTAAAAGAATGGTAATCAAACTAGAAACTGGTAATGAAAAAATAAAAGGAAAATCTCTATCAACTGAAAATTGAACAGCATACTTCTAAATAATCCATGGCTCAAAAATTCTCAAAGAAAATTTTAAAAACGAGAACTTAGGGCTTCCCTGGTGGCACAGTGGTTGAGGGTCTGCCTGCCGATGCAGGGGACACGGGTTCGTGCCGCGGTCCGGGAAGATCCCACATGCTGCAGAGCGGCTGGGCCCGTGAGCCATGGCCGCTGAGCCTGCGCGTCCGGAGCCTGTGCTCCACAACGAGAGAGGCCACAACAGTGAGAGGCCCGCGTACCGCAAAAACAAACAAACAAAACCGAGAACTTAATGAAAATGAAAATACAACTTATCAAAATATAAGAGATGCAGCTAAAGCAATGCTGACAGGGAAACTTAAATTTATACCATTAAATGTTACATTTGAAAAGAAAAAGAAGAGCAGAATAAATCCAAAGCAAGCAAAAAGAAGGAAATAATAACAGCAGAAATAAATGAAATTGAAAAACAGAAAAATCACTGAAACAAAAAGCTAGTTATATGAAAAAATCAATAAAATTAAAAATCTTCCAGCAAGAATGATAAAGATTAAAACAAAATTTGTCAATTTAATAATGAAACGAGCTATCACCATAGACCCTATAAACATTTTAAGGATAATAAGGGCATACTATGAACAACTTACAAACATAACTTTAACAATTTGATTAAATGGCCCAGGGAGAGGAACCAAAATGGCGGAGTAGAAGGACGTGCTCTCACTCTCTCTTGAGAGAACACCAGAATCACAACTAGCTGCTGGACAATCATCGACAGGAAGACACTGGAAATTACCAAAAAAGATACCCCACATCCAAAGACAAAGGAGAAGCCACAATGAGATAGTAGGACGGGCGCAATCACAGTAAAATTAAATAACATAACTGGTGGGTGGGTGACTCACAAACTGGAGAACACTTATACCACAGAAGTCCACCCACTGGAGTGAAGGTTCTGAGCTTCCCAACCTGGGAGTCTGGCAACGAGAGGAGGAATTCCTAGAGAATCAGACTTTGAAGCCTAGTGGGAATTGATAGCAGGACTTTGACAGGACTGGGGGAAACAGAGACTCCACTCTTGGAGGGCACACACAAAGTACTGTGTGCATCGGGACCCAGGGGAAGGAGCAGTGACCCTGGGGGAGACTGAACCAGACCTACCTGCTAGTGTTGGAGGGTCTTCTGCAGAGGCGGGGGGTGGCATTGTTTCACGGTGGGGACAAGGACACTGGCAGCAGAAGTTCTGGGAAATACTCCTTGGCGTGAGCCCTCCCAGAGTCTGTCATTAGCCCCACCAAAGGGCCCAGGTAGGCTCCAGTGTTGGGTTGCCTCAGACCAAACAACCAGCCAGAGAGACCAAACAACCAGTGGGAGAGAACCCAGCCACACCCATCAACAGTCAAGTGGATTAAAGTTTTACCGAGCTCTGCCCACCAGAGCAACAGTCAGCTCTACCCACCACCAGTCCCTCCCATCAAGCCTCTTAGACAGCCTCATCCACCAGATGGCAGAGAGCAGAAGCAAGAACTACAATCCTGCAGCCTTTGGAACAAAAACCACATTCACAGAAAGATAGACAAGATGAAAAGGCAGAGGGCTATGTACCACATGAAGGAACAAGATAAAACCCCAGAAAAACTAAATGAAGTGGAGACAGGCAACCTTCCAGGAAAAGAATTCAGAATAATGATAGTGAAGATGATCCAGGACCTCAGAAAAACAATGGAGGCAAAGATCGAGAAGATGCAAGAAATATTTAACAAAGACCTGGAAGAATTAAAGAACAAACAAACAGAGATGAACAATACAATAACTGAAATGAAAACTACACTAGAAGGAATCAATAGCAGAATAACTGAGACAGAAGAACGGATAAGTGACCTGGAAGACAGAATGGTGGAATTCACTGCTGCGGAACAGAACAAAGAAAAGAGAATGAAAAGAAATGAAGACAGCCTAAGAGACCTCTGGGACAACATTAAACGCAAAAACATTCGCATTATGGGGGTCCCAGAAGGAGAAGAGAGAGAGAAAGGACCAGAGAAAATATCTGAAGAGATCATAGTCGAAAACTTGCCTAACATGGGAAAGGAAATAGCCACCGAAGACTGGGAAGTGCAATGAGTCCCATAAAGGATAAACCCAAGGAGAAACATGCCAATACACACAGTAATCAAATTGACACAAATTAAAGACAAAGAAAAATTATTGAAAGCAAGGGAAAAACGACAAATAACATACAAGGGAACTCCCATAAGGTTAACATCTGATTTCTCAGCAGAAACTCTACAAGCCAGAAGGGAGTGGCATGATATACTTAAAGTGATGAAAGGGAAGAACCTACAACCAAGATTACTCTACCCAGTAAGGATCTCATTTAGATTTGATGAAGAAATTGAACACTTTACAGAGAAGCAAAGGCTAAGAGAATTCAGCACCACCAAACCAGCTCTACAACAAATGCGAAAGGAACTTCTCTAAGTGGGAAACACAAGAGAAGAAAAGGACCTACAAAAACAAACCCAAAACAATTAAGAAAATGGTCATAGGAACATACATATCGATAATTACCTTAAACGTGAATGCATTAAATACTCCAACAAAAACACACAGGCTTGCTGAATGGATACAAAAACAAGATCCATATATATGCTGTGTACAAGAGACCCACTTCAGACGTAGAGACACATACAGGCTGAAAGTGAGTGGATGGAAAAAGATATTCCATGCAAATGGAAATCAAAAGAAAGCTAGAGTAACTATACTCATATCAGATAAAATAGACTTTAAAATAAAGAATGTTACAAGAGACAAGGAAGGACACTACATAATGATCAAGGGATCAATCCAAGAAGAAGATATAACAATTATAAATATATATGCACCCAACATAGGAGCACCTCAATACATAAGGCAACTGCTAACAGCTATAAAAGAGGAAATCAACAGTAACACAAAAATAGTGGGGGACTTTAACATCTCACTTACACCAATGGACATATCATCCAAAATGAAAATAAATAAGAAAACAGAAGCTTTAAATGACACAACAGACCAGATAGACTTAATTGATATTTACAGGACATTCCATCCAAAAACTGCAGATTACACTTAAATCTCAAGAGCGCACGGAACATTCTCCAGGACAGATCACACCTTGGATCACAAATCAAGCCTCAGTAAACTTAAGAAAATTGAAATCATATCAAGCATCTTTTCTAACCACAACGCTATGAGTTCAGAAATGAATTACAGGGAAAGAAACGTAAAAAACAGCAACACATGGAGACTAAAAAATATGTTACTAAATAACCAAGAGATCACTGAAGAAATCAAAGAGGAAATCAAAAAATACCTAGAGACAAATGACAATGAAAACACGACAATCCAAAACCTATGGAATGCAGCAAAAGCAGTTCTAAGAGGGAAGTTATACAAGCCTACCTCAAGAAACAAGAAATATCTCAAGTAAACAATCTAACCTTACACCTACATGAACTAGAGAAAGAAGAACAAACAAAACCCAAAGGTAGCAGAAGGAAAGAAATCATAAAGAACAGTGCAGAAAAAAATGAAAAAGAAACAAAGTAATAGGAAAGATCAATAAAACTAAAAGCTGGTTCTTTGAGAAGATAAACAAAATTGATAAACCATTAGCCAGACTCATCAAGAAAAAGAGGGCGAGGACTCAAATCAATAAAATTAGAAATGAAAAAGGAGAAGTTACAACAGACACCGCAGAAATACAAAGCATCCTACGAGACTACTACAAGAAACTCTATGCCAATAAAATGGACAACCTGGAAGATATGGACAAATTCTTAGAAAGGTATAACCTTCCAAGACTGAACCAGGAAGAAACAGAAAATATGAACAGACCAAATCACAAGTAATGAAATTGAAACTGTAATTTAAAATCTTCCAACAAACAAAAGTCCAGGACCAGATGGCTTCAAAGGTGAATTCTATCAAACATTTAGAGAAGAGCTAACACCCAACCTTCTCAAACTCTTCCAAAAAACTGCAGAGAAAGGAACACTCCCAAACTCATTCTATGAGGTCACCATCACCCTAATACCAAAACCAGACAAAGATACTACAAAAAAAGAAAACTACAGACCAATATCACTGATGAATATAGATGCAAATATCCTCAACAAAATACTAGCAAACAGAATCCAACAACACATTAAAAGGATCATACACCATGATCAAGTAGGATTTATCCCAGGGATGCAAGGATTCTTCAATATACACAAATCAATCAATGTGATACATCATATTAACAAATTGAAGAAGAAAAACCATATGATCATCTCAATAGATGCAGAAAAGGCTTTTGACAAAATTCAACACCGATTTATGATAAAAACTGTCCAGAAAGTGGGCATAGAGGGAACCTACCTCAACATAATAAAGGCCATATACGACAAACCCACAGCAAACATCATTCTCAATGGTGAAAAACTGAAAGCATTTCCTCTAAGATCAGGAACGAGACAAGGATGTCCACTCTCACCACTATTATTCAACATAGTTTTGGAAGTCCTAGCCATGGCAATCAGAGAAGAAAAAGAAATAAAAGGATTACAAATTGGAAAATAAGAAGTAAAACTGTCACTATTTGCAGATAACATGATACTATACATAGAGAATCCTAAACATGCCACCAGAAAACTACTAGAGGTACTCAATGAATCTGGTAAAGTTGCAGGATACAAAATTAATGCAGAGAAATATCTTGCATTCCTATACACTAATGATGAAAGATCTGAAAGAGAAATTATGGAAACACTCCCATTTACCATTGCAACAAAAAAACAATAAAATACCTACAAATAAACCTACCTAGGGAAACAAAAGACCTGCATACAGAAAATTGTAAGACACTGATAAAAGAAATTAAAGATGATACCAACAGATGGAGAGATATACCATGTTCTTAGATTGGAAGAATCAATATTGTGAAAATGACTATACTACCCAAAGCAATCTACAGATTCAATGCAATTCCTATCAAATTACCAATGGCATTTTTTATGGAACTAGAACAAATCATCTCAAAATTTGTATGGAGACACAAAAGACCCCAAATAGCCCAAGCAGTCTTGAGGGAAAAAAACGGAGCTGGAGGAATCAGACTCCCTGACTTCAGACTATACTACAAAGCTACAGTAATTAAGACAATATGGTACTGGCACAAAAACAGAAACATAGATCAATGGAACAAGATAGAAAGCCCAGAGATAAACCCACACACTTCTGGTCAACTAATCTATGACAAAGGAGGCAAAGATATACAATGGAGAAAAGAGAGTCTCTTCAATAAGTGGTACTGGGAAAACTGGACACCTACATGTAAAAGAATGAAATTAGAATACTTCCTAACACCATACACAAAAATAAACTCAAAATGGATTTGAGATCTAAATGTAAGAGCGGACACTATAAAACTCTTAGAAGAAAACATAGGAAGAACACTCTTTGACATAAATCACAGCAAGATCTTTTTTGATCCACCTGCTAGAGTAATGGAAATAAAAACAAAAATAAACAAATGGGACCTAATGAAACTTCAAAGCTTTTTCACAGCAAAGGAAACCATAACAAGAGGAAAAGACAGCCCTCAGAATGGGAGAAAATATTTGCAAACGAATCAACGGACAAAGGATTAATCTCCAAAACATATAAAAAGCTCATGCAGCTCAATATTAAAGAAGCAAACAACCCAATCCAAAAATGGGCAGATGACCTAAATAGACATTTCTCCAAAGAAGACATACAGATGGCCAAGAAGCACATGAAAAGCTGCTCAACATCACTAATTATTAGAGAAATGCAAATCAAAACTACAATGAGGTATCACCTCACACCAGTTAGAATGGGCATCATCAGAAAATCTACAAACAACAAATGCTGGAGAGGGTGTGGAGAAAAGGGAACCCTCTTGCACTGTTGGTGGGAATGTAAATTGATACAGCCACTATGGAGAACAGTATGGAGGTTTCTTAAAAAACTAAAAATAGAATTACCGTACGACCCCGCAAAATCCCACTACTGGGCATATTCCCAGAGAAAACCATAATTCAAAAAGACACATGCATTCCAATGTTCATTGCAGCACTACTTGCAATAGCCAGGTCACAGAAGCAACCTAAGTACCCATCGACAGACGAATGGATAAAGAAGTTGTGGTACATATATACAATGGAATAATACTCAGCCATAAAAAGGAACAAAACTGAGTCATTTGTTGAGATGTGGATGGATCTAGAGACTGTCATACAGAGTGAAGTAAGTTAGAAAGAGGAAAACAAATATCGTATATTAACGCATGTATGTGGAACCTAGAAAAACGGTACAGATGAACCGGTTTGCAGGGCAGAAGTTGAGACACCGATGTAGAGAACAAACGTATGGACACCAAGGGGGTAAAACCATGGTGGGGTGGGGATGGTGGTGTGCTGAATTGGGCGATTGGGATTGACATGTATACACTGATGTGTATAAAATTGATGACTAATAAGAACCTGCAGTATAAAAAAACAAACAAACAAAACAACTAATATTAAACTTTCTTTGAGTTATTTGTATGGAAACATGTTAATATAAATGTTTCAGACATTACATGAGATTTCTAAAAATCTTATATGTTCTGGTATAATGTTATAAGTCATAATTCTAGTTATTACTTTAAAATGTATATCTCAGAAATAACCAAATTTCCTTGTCAAGTGTATTATGAACTTTCATCAAATCTTTAACCGTAGTCATTTTTAAGTGTTTGTCATCTACAGACAGTTCTAGGTGTACTCTGATGCTTTTGCAAAAATGTTCCTATAAAAGGGTTTCATCTTCAAGGAATTCATGGAAAGTACTCTGACAATTACAGGTTTCTGGTAACTGACTATACTGCTGAACTGAATGAATAAGCATTTTCCGAACTCTAATGGAAAACTGATGATTTCATAAAAGTGCTAAGAAAAGATCAAGATGAAAAACAAACTAATTACATGGGACTGAGTGAACTGATGAGGATAATTATAATGTTTTTGACTTTCTGTTTGAATAAAGAAAAATTCCACAAGGACTCAGAAGCAAAAAATATACAAATCAATTTTCAATGCAAAGTAAAGGAGCTGTTACAGTGGAGGATTAATGGACTAAATGTCAATATTATGACATAGTATGAGTGTGTTTCGTGTTTGGTAATCGCAATCATTGTTGCTTTTGTTGTGGTAAAAAAAAAATGGCCCAACATCTTGAAAAACACAACCAACCACAACTCACTAAATATGAAATTAATTTTTAATACCCCAATAACTCTTAAGGGCATTGAATTTAAATTGTAAAACTCCCCAAAAAGAAATCTCTAGGCCAAGATGGTTTCACTGGAGAATTACAAATTGGAAAATCATTTAAAATAACATGAGCATATCAATTGAAAACCCAACACTCATTCATGATAAAAACTCTCAACAAGTGGAATAAAGGTAAACTACTTCAACTTGAAAAAGAGCATCTAAAAACACCTATTGCTAACATTATATTTAATGGTACAAAGACTGAATGCTTTCCTCCTAAAATAAAATCTTCTAAAGGCAAGAATGTCCAGCCTCACCACACTAATCCACAATAATTAAATTGAAAAATTCACTAGTGGGCTTCAAAAGTAGATTTGAGCAAGCAGAAGAAACAATTACTGAATGTGAAAATCAGTCAAATGAAATTATGCAGTCTGAGGAGTAGAAAAAACAATAAAGAGAAATGAACAGAGGTTAAGAGACCTGTGGACACCACCAAGTGTACCAACACATTTATAATGACAGACAAAGAAGTACAGGAGTGAAGAGGTAGAAAGAATATTTCAAAAATTAATGGCCATAAACATCCAAAACCTGAAAAGGAATGAATCTAATCAAACAAGGAATACAACAAACTCCAAGTAGGATAAATAGAAAGAGATCTGGACTAAGTCACATTAATATAAAATTGTCAAAATTCAAAGACAAAGAATGAATAATAAAAGCAGCAATGGAGAAGCAAGTGATCGTAGATAAGCGGTCCTTATTAAAAGGTACTTTCTCATCAGAAACTATGGAGGCCAGAAAGCACTGACATGATATTTATAAAGTGCTGAAAGAAAACACCTGTGAACCAAGAATTCTATACCTAGCAAAATTATACTTCAAAAATGAAAGAGGAATTAAGACAATTCCAGATAAAGAAAAGCTGAGAAAGTTTATCATTGGTAGACCTGCCCTACAAGAAATGTTAAAGGGAGTCCTTCAGACTGCAATGAAAGGATACTTTATGGCAACTCAAAGTCATAAAAAGAAAGAATAATGAAAGGCAACTCTGCAGGTAAACATAAAAGCCAGTATTAATATATAAAGATGTAACATGGGACAGTAACAACAAAACAGAGGACCAATGGAACGGACTAGAAACAGAGTTTTTACACTATTGAAACAAAGTATTAATTTAAACTAGATTATTATAAGTATATGATATTAATTGTAATTGTCAAGGTAAATACAAGAAAATAACTGAAAAATACACATAAAAGGAAATGAGAAGTCAAAATGATACACAACAAAAAGATAAACACAAAAGAAAGCAGTAATGGATAGAACAACAACATAGATTATCAATAAGGAAATAGAGAACAACATTATAGACCAGTAGGTCCTAACAGACATACACAGAATAATCTACCCAAGAACAACAAACATTCTTCTCAAGTGCACATGGAACATGCCCCAGGATAGACCACATGTTAGGCTATAAAATAAATCATAACAAATTCAAAAAGATGCAAATGACACAAATACCTTTTCTGATGAAATGGAATCAAACTAGAAATTAACAACACAAAGAAAACTGGAAAATCCACAAATCTGTGGAAATTAAACAACACATTCCTAAACAGCCAATGAGTCAAGAAAAAAGGGAAATTAAAAAATACTTTAAGAAAAATGAAAGCAGTACTAAAAAGTAAGTATACAGATTTAAGTACTTCCATTAAAAAAAAAGATCTTAAATCAACAACCTAACTTTACACCTCTAGAAATTAGAAAAGAAAAACAATAGCAGAAGAAAATTAATAAAGATTAGAGCAAAGATAAGTGAAACAGAGAACAGGAAAACAAGGGGAAAAAAAAGGATTGACTTTTTGAAGGGATCAGCAAAATTCACAAGTCCTTAGCTAGATTAACTAAGGAATAAAAGAAGACCCAAATAACTAAATAAGAAATGAAAGGGGACTTAAAATACCACAGAAATAAAGAGGATTATAAGAGAATGCCAGGATCAACTGTACACCAAAAAACTGGATAACCAAAAAGAGATAAATTCCTAAAAACAATCAACCTCTGAAAATGGAATCATAAAGCAATAAAAAATTTAAACAGATCCATAACTAGTAAGGAGATTAAAGCAGTAATCAAAACCTTCCAAGATAGAAAAGCCCAGGACAGGATGGCTTCACTGGGAAGTTCTACCAAATGTTTATAGGAGAATTAACACCAATTATCTTGAAACTCTCCCCCCAAATTGAAAAGGAAGCCAGCATTACCCTGATACCTAAGCCAGACAAAGACACAAAAAAACTACAGTTCAATATTCCTAATGAATACTGATGTTAAAATCCTCAACAAAATACTAGCAAACTGACTGCAACAGCACATTAAAAGAATTATTATACAACCAAGTGAGACTTACTCCTGAAACACAAAGATGGTTCAACATGTAAAAATCAATCAATGTAATTGATAAACTAAATTATCAATGTACTATGATGTAATACACTACATTAACAGAACAGACAAAAACATGATCATCTCGATTGATGCAGAAAAAAACATCAGACAAAACTTGATACCATGTAGAAGGAAACTACCTCAACATAATAAAGTCCATTTCTGAAAAGCATACAGATAATATCATGCTAAATGTGAAAGACTGAAAGCTTTTCCTCTAAGATTAAGAACAAGACAAAGCCGTATGCTCTTGCTACTTCTATTCAACATAGTACTGGAAGACTCAGCAAGAGGTATTAAGCAAGAAGAAGAAATAAAAGACATTCAAATCGGAAAGGAAACCAAAATATTGTCTCTATTCACAGACAACATAATCTTATGTAAAAAACCTGAAATATATCACAAAAAACTTTCAAAACTAATAAGCAAATTCAGCAATGTTATAAGATATAAAATCATCATACAAAAATCAGGTGTGCTTCTATACGCTAACAATGAACAATCTGAAAAAAAAAGTAAGAAGACAATCTCATTTATGATAGCATCAAAAAGAGTAAAATACTTAGGAATAAACTTAACCAACGAGATGAAAGACTTGTACAATGAAAACTACAAATACTGCTGAAAGGAATGAAAGAGAACAATAAACTGAAAGATATCCAGTGTTCATGGATTGGGAGACTTATTTAAGATATCCAAACTATCCAAAGCAATCAACAGATTCAATTTGATCACCATCAAATTCCCAGTAGCATTTAATTTTTTGCAGAAGTAGATAAATTCATCCTAAAATTTATATTAAATTTCAAGAGATCCCAAATAGCCAAAGTAATTCTGAAAAAGAAGAACCAAGTTGCAGGTCTCATACTTCCTGATTTCAAAATATATCACAAAGCTGCAGTAAATAAAATATTCTGGTACTGGCATAAAAACAGACAAATAGACCAAAGGAATAGAAGAGAGAGTCCAGAAATACACCCATATATATGGTCAAATGATCTTCAATAAGGATGCCAAGACCACTCACTGGAGAATGGATAGTATCTTCAACAACTAGTGCTGGGAAAACTGGATAAACACAAACAAAATGATGAAGTTGGACTCATCTCATACCATATACAAAATTAACTCAGAATGGATCAAAGACTTAAATGTAAGACCTAAATCTATAAAACTCCTAGAAGAAAACATAGGGGAAAAGCTTCATGATATTGGACTTGGCAATGATTTCTTGGATATGACACCAGAAGCAGAGAAAACAAAAGCAAAAACAGGCAAATAGAAGTACATCAAACTTAAAAACTTCTGTGCATGAAAGGATACAATCAACAGAAGAAAAAAAAAGGGCAATCTCCAGAAAGGGAGAAAATACTAGCAAGTTTTATATCTGATAAAGAGTTAATATCTAGAATATATAAAGAACTCATAAAACTCAATAGCAACAAAAAACAAACAACCCAATTACAAAACTGGACAAAGGACTTGAATAAACATTTCTCCAAACATGATCTACAAATAGCCAACAAGTATATGAAGATGCTCAATGTCACTAATTATCAGAGAAATGCGAATCAAAATCATAATAAGGTATCACCTCGTATCTAGTAGGATGGTTCAATCAAAGTAACATATGTTGATGAAGATGTAGACAAAATGGCAATGGTGTGCACTGTTGGGATTATAAAGTGGTGCAAACACAGTATGGAGGTTCCTCAAAAACTTAAAAATATAACTATCATATGATCCAGCAATCCCACTTCTAGGTATATATCCAGAAGAAATTTTAAAAGAGCCTTGAAGAGATATTTGTGCACCCATGTTCATTAACAGCACTATTCACAATAGCCAAGACATGGAAGCAACCCAAATGTCAGTTGACAAATGAATGCATAAAGGAAATGCGGTATGTACACCGAATGGAATATCATATAGCCTTAAAAAGGAAGAAAATGTTGTCACATGCTACAACGTGGATGAACGTTAAGGACATTATGCTAAGTGAAATAAGCTAGTCTCAAAAGACAAATATTGGTGATTCCACTTGTATGAGGTATCTAAAGTAGTCAAATTCATAGAAACAGAAAGTAGAATATAGTTACCAGGGACTGAAAGGAGGGGAAAAAGAGGGAGTTGTTGTTCAATGGGTATAGAGTTTCAGATTTCCGAGATGAAAAAATTCTGGATTAGTTTCATAACAATGTGAATACACTTAATACTCTGGAACTGTACACTTAAAAATGGTTAAGATGGTAAATTTTATGTTATATAGGGTTTTTTTAAACTACAATTTTTAAAAGGGCAGTAATAGAGGAAATAAGGAATAAAAGTTATAAGATATGTATACAAAAAACAGCAAAATAGCAAAAGTCCTTACTTATTAGTAAGTACTCTAAACAAAACTCACCAATGATAAGGTAGCAACTGGCATGATTTAAAAAAATGATCCAACTATATCTGTTCACAAGACTCACACTTAATGAAATACACAGGATGGAAAGTGAAAGGATGGAAAAAGATATTCCACGCAAGTATCAACCAAACAAGAGCCACAGTTGCAATACCAATATCAGACAAAATAGAATTCAAAACAAAAACTGTTACAAAAAACAAAGGACATTATATATTGATGAAAGGGTTAATTCATTATGAAAATCAACAAGTATAAACATATATGTGCCTAACAATCAAGACCTAAAATATATGAAGAAAAACTGACAGAAATGAAAAAAGACAGTTCTACAATAATAGGTGCTGGATACATCAATACCCCAGTTTCCTAATTATGGATAGAAAAATCCAACAGAAGATCAATAAAGAAATAAATGGCTTCGACAACAATATAAGTCAGCTAGACCTGACAGATATACACAAAACATTCCACTCAAAAAGAGTAGAATACATATCTTCTCAAGTGTACATGGAACACTTTCTAAGACAGACCATATGTTAGTCCATAAAATAAGTCATGTATTAAAAAGAGAGAGCTCATACAAAGTATCTTTTTCGACTACATGGAGTAAAACTGGAAATTAGTAATAGAAGGAAACCTAAACAATTCACAAACAAGTGGAAATAAAAAACACCTTCTTAAACAAGCAATGGACCAGAGAAGATCTCATGAGGGAATAAGAAAATACTCTGAGATAAATGAAAATGAAAACACAATGTATTGAAACTTATGGGATGCAGTAAAAGCAGTATTCAGGGGAAAATTTATAACTATAAAAGCCTACATTAAAAAAGAAACATGTCATACCAATAACCTAACTTTACACATCAAAGAACAACAACAACAACAAAACTAAACTGCAAACTAGCAAAATGATAGAAATAATAATGATTAGAGTGAAAATAAACAAAATAGAGATCTGAAAAATAACAGAATCAGTGAAACCAAAAATTGGTTCTTTGATCAATAAAACGGAAAAAGCTTTAGCTAGACTAAGAAAAAAAAAAAAGAAAACTCAAGTTACTAAAATTAGAAATGCAAGAGGGACACTACTACCAACCTTATGGAAGTAAGAGGGGTATAAGAGTATACTACAATCAATTGTATACTAACAAGTTAATAACCTAGGTGAGATGGACAAATTCCTAGAAACACATGAACTACCAAAAATAACTCAAGAAGAAACAGAAAATCTGAAAAGACCTATAATAAGTAAAGAGATCGATTCAGTAATAAAAATCTCCCTAAAAGAAAAGCCCAAGACCAGATGGTTTCACTAGTGAACGGTTCCAATCATTTCAAGTGGAATTAATAATCAATCCTTCTCAAATTTTACCAAAAATAGAAGAGGAAACACTTTCCAACAACACTATAAGGCCAGCATTAAACTGATTTCAAAGACATCATGAGAAAAGAAAACTAGTGACCAAGATTCCCTATTAATATGGATGCAAAGATCCTAAACAAAATACTGGCAAAATAAATCTATAACCTACTAAAATGATTATGTATCATGACCATTTGAGATTTATCCCAGAATTCAATGGTAGTTTAATATAAGAAAATCAACCAATGTAACATACCACATTAACAGATTGAAAAACAAAAACCAATAGAGCATCTCAATAAAAGCACAAAAAGCATCTGACAAAATTATACACGCTTTCATAACAAAAACACTTAATAAAGTATGAATATAAGGGAAGTTCCTCAACCTGATAAAGTCTATCAATGAAAAACCCACAGCCAACATCACACTTTATAGTGAAAGACTGAAAACTTTCCCACTAAGATCAGGAACAAGACAAGGAAGTCTGTTCTTCCCACTTCTATTCAACACTGTATAACAGGTTGTAGTTAGGGCAAACATGAAAGAAAAAGGAATAAAAGGCATCCAGATCGGAAAGAAATAAACTATCTCTACTTGCAGCCTACATGATCTTATATAAAGAAAACCCTAAATAATACACACACACACACAAAACCTATTAGAGCTAATAAACAAGTTCAGAAAAAATGGCAATATACAACATGAATATAGAAAAATCAGCTGCAATGAAAAATCTGAAAATGAAATTTTTAAATTCCATTTACAATAGCTTCAAAAAGAATAAAATACTTGAGAAAAATTTAAATAAAGAAGCAAATTAATACACAAAAAACTGAAAAACATAGTTAAAGGAAATTAAAGAAGACATAAATAAATGAAAACACATCCTGTATCTTGTGTTCATGGTCTGGAAGACTTTATATTGTTAAGATGGCAATACTACCACCTAAAAGCCATCTACAGATTCAGTGCAATCTTCATCAATATTCCAACAGTGTTTTTGTCAGAAATAGAAATGCTGATCCTGGGGCTTCCCTGGTGGCGCAGTGGTTGAGAGTCTGCCTGCCGATGCGGGGGACACGGTTCGTGCCCTGGTCCGAGAAGATCCCACATGCCGCGGAGCGGCTGGGCCTGTGAGCCATGGCCGCTGAGCTTGCGCGTCCGCAGCCTGTGCTCTGCAACGGGAGAGGCCACAACAATGAGAGGCCCGCATACTGCAAAAAAAAAAAAAAAAAGAAAAAAAAAAAGAAATGCTGATCCTAAAGTTCATATGAATTTGCAAGGGATCCCAAATAGCCAGTACAACAATCTTAAAAAAGAAGAACAAAGAGGACTCAATCTCCGAAATCAAATCTTACTACATAGCTACAGTAATAAATGTGGTACTGACATAAGGATATACCAATAGAATAGAATTGAAAGTATAGAAATAAATCCATTCATCAAAGGCCAACTGATTTTCAATAAGGGCACTAAGACCACTGAATGGGAAAAGTCTTATCTCTTCAACAAATGATGCTGGGATAACTGGATATCCACATCCAAAGGAATAAAGTTGGACTCCTACCTCATACCATATGCAAAAATTAATTCAAAATAGATCAAAGACCTAAATATAAGAGCTAAAATTATAAAACTCTTAGAAGAAAGCATAGGAATAAGTCTTCGTGACCTTGGATTTCACAATGGATTCCTAGATATGACAAAAGCAACAAAAAACAGAACAATAAATTGGACTTCATCAAAATTGAAAACTTTTGTGCATCAAAGCACATTAAGAAATGAAAAGACACTCTACAGAGTGGGAGAAAATATTTGCAAATTATTTTTCTGATAAGGGTCTAGTCTCCAGAATATAAAAAGAATCCCTACAACTCAACAACAAAAAGATGAACAATCCAATTTTTTAAATGGGCAAAGGACTTAAATAGACATTTCTCCAAAGACAATCTATAAACGGTCAAGAAGCACATGAAAAGATGATCAACCTCATTAGTCATTTAAGAAATGCAAACCAAAACCACCATAAGACACCACTTCATACCCACTAGGATGCCTATAACCCCAAAATTGAAAAATAATAAGTGTTAGCAAGGATACAGAGTAATAGGAATCTTTGTACATTCCTCGTGGGAATATAAAATGGTGCAGTCACCATGGAAAAGTGTGGCGGTTCCTCAAGAAGTTAAAACTCAGAATTATCACATGACCCATTAATTCCACTTCTACATATATATAGAAAAGAATTAAAAACAGATATTCAAACAAAGGTACACAAATGTGCACAGCAGCACTATTTACAATAGCCTAAAAGTGTAAGCAACCCAAATGCCCATCCACAGACCAGACGAATGGATAAAGAAATTAGCATAGTCATACAATAGAATGTTTCTCAGGCATAAACAGGAATAAAGTACTCATCTGCTACAAAGTGGATGAGCCTAAAAAACATTATGTAAAATAAACATGACACAAAAGGTTACATACTGTATGATCTTATTTACATGAAATATATAGAATAGGGAAAATCACAGAGATAGAAAGCAGATTCATGGTTGCCAGGGGCTGGGAGGAGGGAGGAATGAATAGTGACTGCTTAATGGGTACAGGATCTCCTCCTTGGGAGTGTCGAAGTATCATGGTTGCACAATATTGCAAATTCACTAAAAGGTCACTGAATTTTATACTTTAAAATTAATAATGTATTTTAGGTGAATTTTCCCTCAAAGGAAAAAAAGCAATTGCATTTCTATATACTAACAATGAACATACAGAATCTGAAATTAAAATCACAACACCACTATCAATCAATCCAAATAAAATGAAACACTCAGGTACAAACTTAACAAAACATGTAAAATATCTGTATGTTGAAATTACAAATGCTGATGAAAAAAATCAACCTAAATAAATGGAAGATAGATTGAAGACTCAATATAGTAAAAGATTTCAATTTCATTCTTCCCAAATCAATCTATAGGTTTAATGCAAATCCTATCAAATCCCAGAAAAGATTTTGGTAGATACATGTAAGCTCATTTTAAACTTTATATGAAAAGATACAGGCCTTAGAATAGCTAAAACAATCTGTAAGAATAAAGTGGGATGAATCATTCTACCCTAAATTAAGGCCTATTATACAGCTACAGTAGTCAAAACAGCATGCTATTGGATAGACATATAGATCAAAGGAACAGAGCTGAGAACCCAGAAATAGATCCACACCAGTATGCCCAACTGATTTTCGACAAAGATCCAAAAACAGGTCAACAGAGGAAAGGTAGCCTTTGCAACAAATGGTCCTAGAGCAATTAGATGCTCATAGGCAAAGAAAAAAAAACCTTGAATTAAGTCTTACAACTTGTAAAAAATTAATTTAGAATGGATCACTATGAACTTGGATGTAAAATGCAAGTCTATAAAACTTTTAGAAAACAAAACAAAACAAAAAACATCTTCGGGATCTAGGGTAAAGAGTTCTTAGACTTGACACCAAATGCACAATTCAAAAAGAAAATATTGATGGGCCTCTCAAAATTTAAAACTTCTACTCTGCAAAGGACCGTGTTAAGAAGATAACACAAGGCACAGAACAGGAGAAAGCATTTACAAGCCCTGTATCTGACAAAGGACTAGTGGGTAGAGTATATAACTCTCAAGACTCAATATAAAAAAAACAAAAAAACCCAATAAGAAAATGGGTGAAAGACATGAACGGATATTTTGCCTAAGAGAATATAAAAATGCAAATGAGCACAGGAAAAGATGTTGAGCATCATTAGCCATTAGGGAAATGCAAATTAAAAGCACACTGAGGGCTTCCCTGGTGGCGCAGTGGTTGAGAGTCCTCCTGCTGATGCAGGGGACACAGGTTCGTGCCCCAGTCCAGAAAGATCCCACATGCCGTGGAATGGCTGGGCCCGTGAGCCATGGCCGCTGAGCCTGAGCGTCCGGAGCCTGTGCTCCGCAACAGGAGAGGCCACAACAGTGAGAGGCTCGCGTACCGTAAAAATAAATAAATAAATAAAATAAATTTAAAAATAAATTAAAAAAAAAAAAGCACACTGAGATATCACTACGCACCTTTCAAAATGGCTAAAAAAAAAAAAAAAGTGACATCTACCACCTAATGTTGGCAAAGATGTGGAGAAACTGGATCATTTATACACTGCTGGAAAACAATTTGGCCATTTCTGATAAAACTAAACATGCAACTAGCATGCAACCCAGCAATTGCACTCTTGGGCATTTATTCTACAGAAATGAAAACTGATGTTTACATACAAACCTATACACAAATGTTCATATTAGCTTCATTCATAATACCCCCAAACTGGAATTGACCCAGACGTCCTTCAATAGGTGAATAAACTGTGGTACACTGACACTGTGGAATACTACTCAGAATAAAAAGGAATGAACGAATCGATGTACACAGTAGCTTGTATGAATCTTGAGGGAATTGTGCCGATTGAAAAAGGCCAATACCAAAAGATTATATACTGTATGATTCCATTTGTACAACATTCTTGGGATGACAAAATTATAAAAATGGCAAACAGATTACTAGTTACAAGGGATTAGGGGACCAAGGGAAGGGAAGCAAGTTGGCTATAAAAAGGCATCCCTCGGGGTTCTTGTGAGGGAAGTGTTCCATAACTTGACTATATCAGAGTCAGTATCCTGGGTACGATATTGTATTGCGGTTTTTGCAAGATGTTACCATTAGGTAAAGGGTACAGGGATCTCTGTATTATTTCTTTTAACTGCATGTGAAACTACAGTTACATCAAAATTAAACTGCCCTCTTCAAAAATGCCAAGATCATTAAAGAGAAATAAAAGATGATATAAAGGACATTACTGAAACAACTGGTAAAGTTTTAACATAAGCTATGGATTAGATAGGACAATAATACTGCACCAATGGTACATGTCCTGACAGAGTCCTTATTTTTAGGAAATAGATACTGAAGTATTCACAGATAAGTGGACATGATGTCTGCAAATTCGTCTCAAATAGTTCAGGAGAAAAGTGACAACAAATAAATACGGGTATAGATACAGATAAAGAAAACACAAATAAAGCAAATGTCGCAAAATGTTAACTGGTGAATCTGGGTATGAGTACAGAGGAGCACTTTATACTATCTAGTAACTTTTCTAAGTGTGAAAGTGTATCAACATTAATGTTTTTAAAATTATCAATGAAAAAAAAATAAAATAAAATTACCAATGAGAGTAGTTGGGCAACAATACTGTATTATTGCTCCAAAATAATACCTTCTCCTGAGGGTGAAGGAGAAATGAGTGAGAGTCTAAATGAGATAAGACTACATATTTGATTGCACCTTTTTACGCATGGTTTCTTTTCTTCATAGCAAAATTATTCCACAGCTCTTATGAGAGGCAGTATAAAAAGCCTTTAAGAGCACAAACTCTGAAGCCAGACTACCTGATTCAATTCTCAGCCCTTCCACTGCTAAGTCAATTAACTCATTGTATCCCAGTTTTTTTACCTGAAAACTGAGGATTGAGTTGATATTTTATAAAGTACTTATAACAATGCCTGGCATATAGTAAGCACTATACAATGTTAAATAAAAGAAATCTGGGCTTATCATGGTTTTGGTTTTAATCAATCATTTTAAAAATATGCTTGTTTGTCAACTGTGGAGACAGTAAACACTCTATAAACTTTTGTTTATGAAATAAATCTAAGGTTATCATAGTTTAAGTTTTAATCAGTCAGTCAAAAAATATAAGAGCCTATCACCTGCCAATGGTACTGTAGGAGATGTTATTATTTAGTATCTTATTTATTATCTTGTCATGCTTTTAACTCATTGAATCAATAGGTTATTCAGTTTACAATCATCACAGATACACAGAGAAAGTAACTTCCTAGGGACTTTGTCCTCAAGACAGAGCCAAGATTTAAGTTGAACTTTCTTGGATGAGTTAAATTTCAAGGGTACAGATGAACTGAGGGTGAGAGTGGTGATATGAGTAACTGTGAAAGTGTCAGGATTTTCCAAGAACAATGATAATCAATTAGGCTACAGCAAAATGTTTATTTAAAAAAATAGTAGGAGATGAAACATTAAAATTGACTGGAACATGAATTTGAAAGCTCTTGAATGTAAGATCTAAAAATTAAAATTTGGGGCTTCCCTGGTGGTGCAGTGGTTGAGAGTCCGCCTGCCGATGCAGGGGACGTGTGCCCCGGTCCAGGAAGATCCCACATGCCACAGAGCGGCTGGGCCCGTGAGCCATGGCCGCTAAGCCTGCGCATCCGGAGCCTGTGCTCCACAACACGAGAGGCCACAGCAGTTAGGGGCCCGCATACCGCCAAAAAAGATAAATGAATAAAAATTAACATTTATCCTTAAGGAGTTGTTAAATGGTTTTTTTTTTTTGAGCAAATAATGTAATTAGGGTAACTTCCTAAAGAACTGAATCAAATGATCTTACAGAAATAAAATGAAGTGAGCAAAGACATAGCATTCTCAGATGAATACAATAGAGAGGATAAACAAAACAGCAATGGGAATGGAAAGGAAAGATACACATTACACTGACAAGGTAAAAGCAAAAAGACCTAGTAACTGACCGAATCTTTAAGACAGAAAGTAAGCAATGTAAATATTCAGAGGGATTTTGGTCTCAATGACAAGAGAATGGGGCGCTAGCAAGAACAGGTTTTGAGAGTAAAGGTGACTAATTCAGTTTAAATATGGTGATGTTAGAATACACAAATGAAAGTATCCAAACTGATTGTGATTTTAGTAGAAGACATGTTTCAATAATGTCATTAAAAATATTTCTGATTAGGGCTTCCCTGGTGGCGCAGTGGTTAAGAATCCACCTGTCAATGGAAGGGACATGGGTTCAAGCCCTGGTCCGGCAAGATCCCACATGCCGTGGAGCAACTAAAGCCCGTATGCCACAGTAACTGAGCCTGCACTCTAGAACCCGCAAGCCACAACTACTGAGCCTGGGCGTCACAACTACTGAAGCCTAAGCGCCTAGAGCCCGTGCTCCACAACAAGAGAAGCCACCGCAGTGAGAAGTCCGCGTACTGCAACGAAGAGTGGCCCCTGCTCGCCACAACTAGAGAAAGCCCGTGCACGGCAATGAAGACCCAACACAGCCAAAAATAAATAAATAAAATAAATAAATTTAGTAAAAAAAATATTTCTGATTAGAAAGTGAAATATGTTTGTTGGAATGGAAGGAAGGCAGTATAAATATGAATGGTTACAGGGTAATTTAAGGGGGGCAATATTACTCAAGTAAAAGAATAATCTTTTAAGTTGGAAGAACTAACTTGTCTGCCACGCCTGTCATTTGACTAAAAATAAAATTTGATTAGATATTAAACGTTATATGTAAACATTGACTGATTATTCAAGAAATGCTTATTGAGTTTCTCTGTGCCAAGAACAGCTCTAGATGGTGATATACAATGGTGAACAAAGTAGGCGAAGTCCTACTGTCACATATACCTTTTTTCCTAATGATTTGCTGAATCACAATTAACCTAAAGACTTCATGACCAGGACCTTCCCTGGTGGTCCACTGGTAAAGAATCCGCCTACCAATGCAGGGAACACGGGTTTGATCCCTGGTGGGGGAACTAAGATCCCACATGCCGCGGGGCAACTAAGCCCGCACACCACAACTACTGAGCTCGCGTGCCTCAATGAGAGAGCCTGCGTGCCACAAACTACAGAGCCCACGCACTCTGGAGCCCGCGCACCACAACTAGAGAGAGAAAACCTACATACCACAACTAGAGAGAAGCCAGCGTGCCACAACAAAGAGCCCATGTGTGCTGCAATGACAGATCCCGCATGCCTCAACAAAGCTGCTGCGTGCCACAACTAAGACCAGACGCAGCCAAAAGAAAGAAAATAAATAAATAAATATTCAAAAAAAAAAAGACTTCATGACCATTTTAACCTAAACTTTGTTACACAGGCCGGAAAATATCTAAATTATCAAATATCAGAGTTCATATTTAGCTAATATGTATTAGACACTATTAATGGAAATCCAAGATTTAACACATTTAATATATCCTTAGGCTATTCAAGTATCTTTGGTAAGACTATTGCCATCGATAGTATGATTAATTGTTCATTAACGGTATTAAATCTTGTTTAATTAAGAGTAAGAAGAGACTAGAATCTAATAAAAACAGCAGCTCATAAATTTATACGGAGCAACTCATTTTCAACAATCTTTAGGTCAACTGAATAGCTCATATATAAAGATGCTTTGTAATATCTTGCAGAGAGAGACAAAACAAAAAATAAATTTGTGAGATATTATGAAGATTTAATGCTGATGACTCTCAGATCTCTTTAAGTTACAGGTCTCCTGCATCTAACTGCCACCTGACATTTCCACTCAGATGTCTTGAGCTACTTCAAGCTCAATGTAACTAAAATTTAGCTCTTGTTCTCTATAAACCTGCTTCTTCTCCACCGTTCCTATCTGTGAATATCGCACGATTGCCAGGCCAGAAACATGGATATCATCCTCAACTCCTTACTTACTCTCCTACCACCAATTCCTTTACACTTCATCACCAAAGCTGATCTATTTTCTTGTCTAAATCTCTCTCAAATCCAACTACAGCTTTTCCATTACAACCACTCTAAAGTCAGGCCAGCAGCCTCCCCCTACAAATGGGTCAACCTGATTCCAATCTAGCTTCTCCACTAATTTGTTCTCCATTTTAATTCTCCACAGTTCTAAAACCCTGATCTGATCACATCACGTCCTCACACTTAAACTCCTTGAATGGCGTCTCATTACTCTGTTAATCCAACTTCCTTAAAGTGACTTATAAGACCCTCAATAAAAGAGCTCAAGACTTACTCTGTCTTATCTCTTGACACTAGCCACTCCTCTCAGCCTTACTGCACGTAGAACACTACACTCAAGACATACCATATTTCTTTCAGTTCCACCAATCTTCCCTTTCTCTTACCTCTCGTCCTTTCCATGTGCCACTTCCTCTACTAACAACAGTCTTTCCCCAACTTTTTATCTTGACAAATCACCAAAAGTTCCTCCAAGTTTTAGTTTAAGTGTCACTTCTTCTGGGAGGCCTTTCCATATTTCCATTTAGTCATTCAATAAATCTTTATCATTTAATAAACATACTGTCCTAAGTGCTTATATATCAATAAATAAAACAGACATGGTCTTTGTAATCCAGGACACAGACTATCACAACATTAATCACATTTGATTGTAATTACATATTTAGTCATCTTTCCTCCTCAGACTAGTAACTAGTATCAAGTATGAGCTACAACCAATTTAACTATAGCAACCAGTGCATAAAACACTGAATGAATCAACAAAACATTAAACAGATATTTACCATCGCGTGACAGGCCCACAGTCCTCAGCCTAGCTAGAAGACTCTAAAAGGTTTCAAATGTCTGCTTTAATGGTCATCTCAAAAGAACAGTAGATCAGAGGTCAGAAGACAGGTTCTAATTCCATCTTTGCAACTATCTACCTGACCTCAAGCCAGTTGTTTTTCTTTTCTTATTATGAACCTCATACCCTTAAATGTAATATTATAATATTTAAATTAATGATCAGTATGGAGCCTTTTACAGTATAATTTATTTCTTGGTGGGTTCAAAATCAGACTTGGTAAAAAAAAGTTTGAAAAAGCCAAACAAGGAAGTAGTTCAAGCAATGAATTCCTAGGCTGTAGTAAATTGTAAACTTGAGTACACTTAAGAAAATATCAGTAACTCTGACAATATGGACATCCAGTTAAATGAAACTGTTTTACAAAATAATTTCTGGAAACTAAAATAAGAGCTTCAGTTTATACCCTCTCTGTCCATATTTTCCCAAGGTCATCCTACAATCAAAATTCTATTCTTTCCTTCAGGGTACAATTCAAATATCACCTTTTCTATAAAGCCTTTCTCATTATCTTCCTTCAAAATTCCCTCCTTAGTCCCACTATACTCCCCTATACATACCAGTCAGTATTCTGTTCATGACATAATTAATTATACAGAACTGAGATTCTAATTACCAATGCATACTTAACATATAGCATAGTGCCTAGAACGTTAGGTTTCAATAAAGGCTTACTAAATGCCTTGTTTTATTTAGCACCTTTATTTACAGTTTAGACCTACTATAGAAGACTAAACTACAGCAATTCCAAAATTGTTTGGTCTGACAGGACAGTTTTATGGTTTACTGTTTACATATTTGAATGACGTTTGCCACATTTTTTTTTTTACTGCTGAAGGCAGCAAAAAAATGATGACAAACAAGGAAAGTTTTCAAATGCTTGAGTTCCAACAGACAACAGATTTTGGCAGCATGCTATTAATCTAGACTTAATTTACCTAATACTTAGTAATGGCTTTTATTTTCTTTCTACAGACTATGCTAACATTAGTTTGTAGCAAACTATAAAGAAATTCATCATAAGAAAATAGTTATCCTAAATAAATAGCTTTATGAAGGGAACAAAGAAGACAATCTGGTTATTCAATATTAAGTAACTGAAGGCAGTACATAAAACATGAAGATATGTTAATTGATGGATTTAACAATAAAAACAAAATCTTTTGCAAATTATATGTTCTCAATGGATTAAACTATGATGAAGGTGATATTTCAAGCCTTTGAGAATCTCACAAAGAAATGCACAGTCAAATAAATACCACTTTTCAATGATCAGACTGGCAAAGATTAAAACACTGGTTAATATTTAGCAGGGTCTGGGAAAACAAATATTCTCAAAAACTGCTAATAGAATATTAAGTGGTACAATCTCATTTGCAGTATATATATCAGAAATTAAAGTGTACACATCCATTGACCCAGTAATCCATTGCTACAAGTTATCCTATAGACATTCTCACACAATCACAATGATATAGTTAAGAATATTTACTGCAGCACTGCTCTAGCAGCAAAAAAACCCCTGAGATTTACCCAAGTGTTTATTAAGAAGGAAACAGTTATATTACATGTAATGCATATATGAAAAAAATGTCCAAGACATATCGGAAAACAGTGACAAAACAAGGCAGAATACATACCAGCCATTTTGGACAACTTATGGGGAGTACAGGGCTGAGCGAAAGGAGAGTTTTACTTCTTATTTTAAATATTTCTGTACTGTCTGCTTATACATATAAGCATATATGGCTTTTATATAAAAAGATAAAGCTTTGAAAATACTAAATGTTACTTGGCAATATATTTGGAAAAGGCTGAATGTACATTGTGCAATCTTATCTAGAATTAGAAACAAACAATTACATTAATTAAAAAGTTTTCTTTTTCACAGTACAACAAAGGGAAGCACATCTACAGTACTACTAAAGAATGGAAGCACGGAAAGGTTAATTTGGAAATTAATGAAATTAAACTAATATAAGACATTCATAAAGAACTTTAAATCCCTGGATTCAGGAATTCTGCAAAATAAAAAAGCTTAGCAGCATCTGACTGTGTTAAATATTGAAGTACAAAATGAAGAGGAAGTGTCTGAAACCGAGGTATACCTGTCAGCCTCTGAGAAGAAAAACTAATCTAAAATCTCTTAGAGACACATAAGTCAAGCAATCTCAAGGGTAAACTTCTCTCAATACTCAAATTTTATCAACAAGAGAACTAAACACACTCTACATCCAGGATGAGATAAAAGAAATAACCAAGGTTCTACATTTGATAAGAATCTGTGTCTAAGAAAAATCCTTGCAGGGAGACAGAAGGAACAGCATGAGATGGGGTCAATGCCCAACTCTGCGTTCAAGCTTTATGGTAGAAGCTGCAGAGAGGGAAAGCAACAAATTGATCCCAGTAGGGAAGAACCTCTCCTTGCTTTGGACTTGCTAGAAGGCAATAAAGCTTCAGGCATAAAAACCACCCAGGTGACTACGATAGCCAACCCAACTAGCCCAATTCCAAACCTCAAAGAAGAAAACTAGCGCAAAATGCTTTAAAATTTTTTTAAAGTTTCATTTCTTAAGAAAGCATATTGTTTATATAAATTACAGATCTATAATGATAAAACATAATTTTAAAAATACTTCTCAGCAAACAGCAAGCTTCCTAAGCTATAGGAATCAAAAATGTTACCATTCCAGACCATGATTCAATTTTTTCCTCCACTCCAACAGTTTTTTACCCCCAGGAAAATGAGGAAAAGTTTTCTTCACTTCTTAAAGATGTGACCAGTCTTCTTAATCTTCTACTTGTATTAGTCTAACACATCTTTTAAAATCTTTAAATGAAAGAAATAACTAGTAGGAACTCACAAAGAGAATACTTCTAGTAGCAAATACTCCAATTTCCATAGCATGGATTAATGCCTTTATTTGGAAAGAGTAATCAAAATCAACAACACTCAATCTTCCTTAAGGTCTGGACAAAGAACATTATTAGCCATTTTATTCCAACTGGACTGAAAGAAGACTAGGAGGATATTTTATTTCCCTTTCCAAAATGCCTATAATGTTACTTTTGGATTGCCTTCATTGGCTCCTTCCTATAGTCCAACAGCAACTGAAGTGCCAATGCTCTCATCCCATTCCAGCCAGTACTCTGAACCCCTAGTGTTAGAGAGAGAATTCTGTTGGCTGTTCTATGTTTAACAAATCACTAAGTATACACAGTACTCTGGCACTGTGCTACTAAGATAAATAAGACATGGATGGTATCTACCTTCAAAGAGCTCACAGTCTAGGAAGGAAAACAGACTACTGCAGTATGGCCAGGTCTGGCTCAAAGGACAAGATGATGCTTGAGATGGACTATTTCAGGAGATTAGCTGACAACCAGGAGAAAATATATTAGCAGTTGGGGAGGCAAGGGGGTAGGAAAGAGTGACAACATATACACAGAACTAAAACTAACACTATGAACATCATATTTGGTTTATTCAGATAATTCTCGGCATTCTGGAATAGCTGCAGTGAGATCATTATATACCACGTTATGAGTTTACATTTTATTGTGCAGGTGATGGGGGACAATGAAGGAGACAACTAGACGAAGGAAAGCAGTGTAGAAAGTTGGCAAGTGAGGTCAGAGTCATGGAGAATACAATAAACAAAATTATAGAGAAAATACATAAAAATTTGTATTATGTTCATACAATGGAATATTACTCAGCAATAAAAAATAATAAACTACTGGTACTCATAACAACATGGAGGAAACTCAGAAACATTATGTTGAATGAAAAAAGCCAGATACAAAAGAGTACATATTATATAACTCTATGTACATAAAGTTCAAGAACAGATAAAACTAAGCTATGCTGACAGAATTCAGAAAGATGCTTACCTTGGGGGAAAGGCTATTGGATTGGAAAGGAAAGGGCACGAGGAACTTTCTGGGACAATGACAGTGTTCTACATCTTAAATTACATTGGTGGTTATACATGTGAACATATACATAAAAACTCATTCAGCTCTATACTTTAAATTTTGTACATTTTACCATACATAACTTAATAAAAATGTAAATTATACCTTAACCAAAAAAGAAAAGTGATATATAATTGTGCTGGAATAAAATCAGAATAAGTTAAACCAGTGTCACCCCATGAGCAATATCTAACTTGTAAGACATCAGAACAAACCTTCTAATAGACACCATACTCAACTAGCAAACAAAAATCACTAGAAGACTTTAAGTACAAAAATCTAGCTTCTTCTCCCCTTCAGAAAGATATACAGGCAAGTGTTCCTTATAATAAATGCTGTGAAAATAAAGTTTCTAAAGAAAAAGAAATAGCTCACTATTAACCAAAAAAAAAAATTTTCTAGACAGCAGTACCTGCCTTATAGGAGGTACCATAAAGATTAATAAGGCGTGAGAAGCACTTAATACAATAAGTATTCTCCACACTACCACTACTATTATTATTACATAATACCAATAAAATGGAAACTTTCCTTCAGATTATGCCTAAACCACTAATTGAGAATACACTATTTAACTGCACATTATTCAACTACAGCACTTCTCATCCTAGGCTTTTTTTTTTTTTAACCATTGAGATCAGCAAGTTCTTGACAACTGAAACATCTAGTTAGATTTAGAAAGACCCAACTTAACTGCAATGTAATCAAAGTATTCTTTTTTAATCTGTTTATATCCTGAAGCCATGTTCACTTACCAACAGATAGTAAATGCACCTTTTTAACATTTCAAAAACTTATATTATTAAAAAAGCAATCTTTCACATATCAGACCAAAAGTATATGATCACAATTCAATTTTCTGAAGTCAACAGTCTTAAAAAATGAAAATAAATCAGAATGCTAAATTAGAAAAGTCATTCAGTAGAGATACAAAAAATATTAAAACAATCATTTATAACTCTGAACATTATATTAACATAAAGAAGTCATAATTTGGCAAATTTAAACAACTGTAGAAGTGCTTTCTTTGTTAATGGAAATAAGAAAGTAAAACTTACAAAAGCAAAGACTACTCAAGTACTATAACCCACTCAGAAGGGAACACTGAAGTAACCTAGCAAATCTCTTACTGAACTGGTTTCCGAGTGGCTAAACCAAACATCAACTTGATTTCTGAACATGTTTAATAGTCACTGGAAACTGCATACTTTAGTTTCACAATTTGACAGCTGTATTTTCATTTCTATCAAATCAACTGGACCAAGTGCATCAAAAAATTGGTTCTTTGTATTTCAAAATTTAATTTAAAAACTCATTGATTTTGGATTTGGAGGCACACTTTTTAAACATAAATTTTTTGTATTATTCCTACTTTGATATGTAATATTTAACAAAGTTGTCTTCTACTTACCTTGATTTTGTCTTGTTAACATCTCGTTGCAAGAACAATCTCATTCAAAATTAAATCAAACCTGAAAGAATACATGTAAAGGCAATCATTTAGTTTTTTTCCTTCAGGTATGAATAAATACATCTATGATACACTATTCTTTTAAATTAAAAACTATAAATTGAGTTATTACAGTAATCTTCAGGAAACTATTGCTAAGTACCATTTTTGGAGGAACAATCATCTATTCAAATGAGAAACAAACTTTTTAGTTCTCTTGTTTTCATTAATATTAATAGTATGGCAATAGTATAATTAAAATTATTACTTGTTAATAAAACACACACTTCTATCTATATCAATGTTTATCTAATATTATTACATACATACCAAAAAATACACCAAAAAGTTGAAGAAAAAAAAAAAAACATGAGAGATGGCATAAAATTGTATGTTAATAGCCATAATAATGGCTAACGCTGATTAAATACTTACTAAATGCCAGGAAAGATTATTCTAGAGAATAGTGTATACTGATACTCTCCTGCTTCCTCAATTTAGCCTTCAATCTAGTATAAGGTGACCTCCACCCCAACACTCCACTGAAAATTTACTTGTCAAAAATCTACCCACCCCTAATTGTATCACACTTCACAAATGATGAAACTCAATATACCTTACCCGGAACTCTACACATCACCTTTCCCCCATTCCTAAAACCAGGTTGTTACTCTTCTGAATTTTTATTCTCAAAAAATGGCACCACCATATCTACTACTATTCTCACCTAGATTACTGTAACTGTTCTATTTCTAGACTCACTATCCTCTCAAATTCATCCTTCCCAAAACTATGTAAGTAATCATTTTGCAATGGCTACCCTGAAGACATCACATCTATGCCTCAAGGCCTTCAACAGTACTCATCAATGACCTAAGCTTCATCTATTTATCCCCAATCTTTACTCTCCCCTTCATTCCACGTTTCTACTATACTAAACCCCTTCAACTCCCAGAAGAGCCCATATGCTCTCTCAGCTTTCCTGCCTTTTCACATGGTGAACTATACCTACTTTCTATCTCTCCTTAACCTTGCTAACACCTTTCTACTCGTTTTTCGATATTTAGCTCAGTCACCCTGGCAGATCCTTCTTTAACTTCTTCAACTATGTAAAGCTGTGTTTCTCAATTGTGATAGCAACTAGTGATAGCTCTATATCAATTCTGTTTACCTGTGTGTTTTCTGAGCTACAATGTGGACACACTGAGGAAAAGAATTCATTTATCTCACTTTAGCACTTTCACTGGATAGCACATAATAAAAGCCTAACAATGTAGGCAGAATGAAAGATTACAAATTTTGTATTGTATCCCCAAATGTACACAGGGATACAGAAGATAAAGTAAAATTCAGGCTAATGAGTTTATCCACATTTTCAAGGACTAGAGAAAAAATTCATATCACTTCTGGATCCCAGTAACATTACTTTATAAAATGACTACATCTAAGTAAAATACAACTGACAAAAGTTAGCCCAGGGCAAACTTTTATTGAGTAAATGAATTAATTTCACTGATTATCAGTACCAAGAATTGGTACAAAATGTTTGTATCTCTACAGAAAACAAAGTTTGTGGACAATAAATCCTACACTAATTTTAGTATTAGCATTAAGCAGAAAAACTTTGGAGAGGATAGGGAATATGGTTTTAATACTGATAATGTCAATAATCTAGAAAAGTGTTTCTCAAACTTCAGGGTGCATTGGAATGACCCAGAGGGCTTGTTATGCAGAGATGGCTAGGCCCTACCTTCAGAGTTCCTGATTTGGCAGGTCTAAGACTGAAGCCTGATCATTTGTATTTCTAAGTTCCTAAAGTGATGCTGATGCTGACACTTCTGGGACCATCCACTGAGAACACAGGCCTAGAATTTTTTGCATAATGTCTAGAAGAGATGAGAATATTCTGCCACCCACTGCCACCAGCCTTTACCCACCCAGAACTAGATACTGAGACCTATTACAAACTATAAATCAAAGTGGGAACATCAGAAGTCTACTATGAGTTGCTCAGTATGATAGGCTAAAAAATGGTCCTACAAAAGATATCCACATCCTACTCCCTCGAACCTGTAAATTTTACTTTATATGGCAAAAGAAAAAAAAGTGTCTTTACAGATGTGATTAAGTGAAAGATTTTGAGATGGAGAGATTATCCTGGATCATCTGGATGGGCCCTAAATACAATCACATGTATCCTTATAAAGAAGGGGACATGGAGACACCTGACTATACACAGCGAAGGTAAAGACAGAGCAGAAAGAGATTTGAAAACACTGGCCTTAAAGACTGCAGCCAAAGCCAGGAATGCCAGCAGCTACCAGAATTGAGACAAGGCAAGGAACAGATTCTCCTATAGAGTCTGGAGAGAGATCATCACTGCTGACACCTTGATTTCTGCCCAGTGATAGACTTCAGACTTCTGGCTTCCAGAACTGTGATAGAATTAAGTTTCTATTATTTTAAGCAACCTAGTTTTTGATAATTTGTGAGAGCAGCCTAGGAAACTAATATATTAATGATGATGGCAGGTTTTCTGGGAGATAAATTAGAAGCACTACATAAAAGATGCTATGGACTGACTGAACTGTGTCCCCATAAAATTCCCATGTTGAAGCTCTAACTCCCAATGTAACTGTATTTGGAGATAGGGCCTGTAAGGAGGTAATTAAGGTTAAATAGGGTCATAAGGGTAGGGCCCTAATCCAATATGACTGGTGTCCTTATAAGAAGAGACAGAGACACCAGGGATGCAGGCTCAGAGGAAAGGCCGTGAGAAAACAGCCATCTGCAAGGAGACAGGAATCAGTGGAAACCAAACCTAACTCTCGAATCTTGGACTTCTAGCCTCCAGACCTGTGCGACATTAAATTTCTGTTGTTTAAGCCACCTCGTCTGTGTTTTTTTTATTATAGCAGCCCTAGCCGACTAATACAAAAGGAGGTACATGTTTGCACAACAAAGTGAATGTACATAATGCCACTGAGCTATATACTTTAAAATGTTTAAAATGTTAAATTTCATTATATGTACATTTATCACAATAAATAAAACAAAAGCATACACAAATACTACACACAATAACTAACTTTGACTTTAGCTGTTTAATTTTTTTATCTTGTTCTGCTCACAGTTATATTTCAAAGTCTGGGGGGAAAAACCCACTTTTAATTGTATCTGTTCCCCAAAGAGACAAACCAGGCCATTTTAAACACTATATTTTTTTAAAAGGTGGATTTTATAAGGAAGTTTGATAGAAAGTTCCTTTTCAATCCATACCTTAAAAGTGTAATATAATTAGGATATTCTTTAGGTGAATACTGGAAGGGGGATACAGAAAAGAGAAAACACTTAAAGTAACTGATATAACTGGTTTTACCTCAAAAGGTACATTTTAAAGAAAACTGCAAACTAAAATGTCAAATATATCTTCCCCAAAACCCATAATCCCAGTCTAATCATGAGAAAAACATCAGACAAATTCCAGTAGAGGAAAATCCTACGATATGCCTAACCAATACTCCTCAAAACTGTCAAGTCATCAAAAACAAAGCCTTAAAGAGCCTAAAGAGAAATGACAACTAAATGTAATGCAGTATCCTAGATGGGATCCTGGAAGAGAAAAAGAACATCAGGTAAAAACTAAGGAAATCTGAATAAACTATGTTCTTTAGTTAATAACAATGTAACAATATTGGTTTATTAACTGTAACAATTGTACCAGACTAAAGTAAGTTGTTAATAATAGAGAAAACAAAGTGTGCATGGGGGAAGAAGGACAGTGTGAGAAGCCTTTGTATTATTCTTTTCAAATTTTCTATAATTCTAAAATTTCTAAAAAGTAATATTGGTACTTCCTTGGTGGTACAGTGGTTAAGAATCCGCCTGCCAGTGCAGGGGACGCAGGTTCAAGCCCTTGTCTGGGAAGATCCCACATGCTGCAGAGTAACTAAGCCCATGTGCCACAACTACTGAAGCCCAAAAACCTAGAGCCCGTGCTCCGCAACAAGAGAAGCCACTGCAATGAGAAGTCCGTGCACTGCAATGAAGAGTAGCCCCTGCTCGCTGCAACTACAGAAAGCCTGTGCACAGCAACAAAGACCCAACACAGCCAAAAATAAATAAATAAACAAATAAATTTATTTAAAAAAATAAATAAAAAGTAATGTCTTCATTTTTCAAGTATTTTAAATATATTGAAAAGGCATGAACATATTTTAGAAAATTAAACACTGACAAATTAGAAAAGTCTTCAGAATTAAACCCTGAAGTAAACATAACACATCAAAAATATGTATAAGGTAGGCCACAAAAACAAGTCTTAACCAAATTTAAGACTGAAATCATGCAAACTATCTTCTCTCACCGCAATGAAATGAAACTAGAAATCAAAAGCAAAAGGAAAACAGGAAGATCCACAAATACAAGAATGAAACAACTAACTCTTAAACAACCAATGGGTCAAAGAAGAAATCTCAAGAGAATTTAGACAATATTAGGAGACAAATAAATATGAAAACACAACATGTCAAAACTAATGGGATTCAGTGACAGCAGTACTAAGAGGGAAGTTTATATGCTTACATTAAAAAAGGAAGATCTTAAATCATCAACTTAACTTTATACTTAAATAAGAACAAGCTAAACCAAAAGTTAGCAAAAGGAAGGAAATAATAAAGAATAACGCAGAGATAAAATAAAGAACATAAATGGGGGAAAAATCAACAAAACCAAGAGTTTGTTTTTTAAAAGATCAACAAAATTGCCAAATTCTTAGCTAGACTAAGAAAATAAGAGAGAAGATTCAAATAAAATTACAAATGAAAGAGGGGACATTACAACAAATGCCAAAAGGATTATAAAACATTACTATGAACAATTAGCTGCCAACAAATTGGACAACCTAGAAGAAACAGATAAATTCCTAGAAACACATGACCATGATGACTGAATCAGGAAGCACTAAGATATCTGATCGGACCTGAAAGTAGGTAAGGAGATTGAAGCAGTAATCAAAACCCTCTCAATGAAAAAAAGAAGAACCAGATGACTCTACTGGATAATTCTACCAAACATTTAAAGAAGAATTCTCCTCAAACTCTTCTAAAGAACTGAAGATAAAAGAACATGCACAAACTCATTCTCATTCAGGGTAATGAGGTCAGCATTACCCTGATACCAAAGCCAAAGACACAACAAGAAAAGAAAACTACAGACAAATATCCCTGATGAATAGCAGCAAATATCCTCAACAAAATACCAGCAAACTGAATTCATTAGCACATCAAAAGAATGATACTCACCATGACCAAACTGGATTTATTCCTGGAATGCAAGGATGGTTCAACAAATAAAAATCAATTGATGCAATACATCATATTAACAGAAGGAAGGATAGAAACCACGTGACCACCTCAATTGATGCAGAAAAAGCATTTGACAAAACTCAATACCATTTTCCGATAGGAACATGCAATAAGCTAGAAATAGAAGGAAACCACTTCAACATAGTAAAAGCCACATGAGAAAAGCCCACAGTTAACATCATACCCTACAGTGAAAGACTGAAAGTTTTCTCTATAAGAGCAAAAAGAAAGTAAAGATGCCCACACTTGCTACTTCTACTCAACACAATATTGGAAGTACAAACCAGAGCAATTAGACAAGAAGACAAAATAAAAGGCACACAAATTGGAAAAGTAGAAGTAAAATTACCTGTTTGCTGATGACATGCTCTTATACATAGAAAGTCCTAAAGATTCTTTAAAAAATGTTAAAAATTCTTTTAAAAATGTTAAAACTTCTTTAAAAGATGTTAAAACTAATAAATGGTTTCAGCAAAACTGCAGGATACAAAACCAATACACAAATATCAGTTGTGCTTCTACATATTAACAATGAACAATATGAAAAACAAAATTATGAAACAATCCCATTTATAATAGTGCTGGGAAATAAACAGTGCTGGGAAAACTGGATCAAAACATGCAAAAGAATGAAGTTGGATCTCTACCTAATATAACATTAAAAAATTAACTCAAAATAGATCAAAGACATAAACATGAGAGCTAAAACTTTGAAAAAAAGGCAAAAAGCTTCATGAGATTGAGTTTGGGATATGACACCAAAAGCAGAGACAAAAAAAGCAAAAACAGACAAAGTGGACTACCACAAACTTAAAAACGCCTCTTCTTCAAAGGAATCAATAGATAGAGTGAACAGGTAATCTACAGAATGGGAGAAAATTTTTACAAATCATATACCTGATAAGGGGTTAAATATCCAAAATATGTAAGTAACATTTACAACTCAACAACAACAAAAAACCCAAAGCAACCTGATTAAAAAAATGGGCAAAAGATCTGAATAGACAAATATCAAAAAAACATATACAAATGTTCAAAGAGTATATGAAGAGATGTTCAAGAAAAATACAAATCAAAACCACAATGAGAGGGGCTTCCTTGGTGGCGCAGTGGTTGAGAGTCTGCCTGCCAATGCAGGGGACACGGGTTCGTGCCCCGGTTCTGGGAAGATCCCACATGCCGCGGAGCGGCTGGGCCCGTGAGCCATGGCTGCTGAACCTGCGCGTCTGGAGCCTGTGCTCCGCAACGGGAGAGGCCACAACAGTGAGAGGCCTGCATACCGCAAAAAAAAAAAACAAAAAAAAAACCACAATGAGATATCATTTCACACCTCAGTAGAATGGCCACTACCAAAAGAAAAGAAAATAATAAGCTTTGGAAAGGATACAGAGAATTGGAACTCTTGTGCAGTGCAGGTGGGAATGTAAAATGGTGTAACAATTACAGAAAATAGTATGGCAGTTCCTCAAAAAATTAAAAACAGAATTAGCATATGATCCAGTAATCTCAGTTCTGGGTATATACCAAAATAGTTCAAAGTAGGATCTCAAAGAGATATTTACACATCCATATTCCTTGTAACATTATTCAAGAGGTGGAAACAAACTGAATGTTCATCAACAGATAAATGGATAAAGGAAATGCAGTATATACATACAATGGAATATTATGTAGTCTTTAAAAACGAAGAAAATCCTGTTACATGCTATGTCATGGATGAACTTGAGGGCATTATGCTAAGTGAAATGAGCCAATTACAAAATAACAAATATTGTATGATTCCACTTGTATGAATTATCTAACATAGTCAAGATAACAGAAAAAACAGGTAGAAAGGTAGGTGCCAAGGGTTAAGGATGGGGCAGGGGGGGATAAAATTAGTGTTTAATGGTAGAGTTTCAGTTTCACAAAATAAAAAGTTCTAGAGATCTGGCTGCACAGTACAAATATTCTTAACACTACTGAACTGTACAACTAAAAATGGTTAAGATTGTAAATTTAATGTTGTGTATTTTACAAGTTAAAAAAACAAAGAAATATCAAGAAAAAATTACATACAAGGGCCAAGATGGAATAGCAAGGATTGAAGTTGCCCTCCACCTGAAAAGCCTAAGGAACCAAAAAATATATATGAAATGAAAGTTTTCAGGTATTAGGCAGTCACTGACGGTGAACCCTAAAAGAAGAGAAACAAATGCGGTGAGCCTTCCAACATTCCCAACTTACCACCTGAAGAAAATACAGCCCCCCAGGGAAGAGCTACCCAGGTAAAATATGATGGTCTCCCTGAACTGAGGAGACTCAGCTGGAAGTCCAACGAAGCCATGACAGCTAGAGATTGCAGGGCAGAATACTGGAGAGAAGACAACTGCACAGAGCTACCACACCCTTAAGTATTCAGCTGCATAACGATTAGAACAAGCCTGTGTGGAAACTACCCAAGGTGAAGGAAAGAGCCACTCAAAAGGATGAGAGGGATTATTGCCCTAGTCTCACACAAAGTCAGAAATAATGCCTATTCCCTTTAGAAAGAGTATAAAACCTCTTAAGTCAGGCAGCACTAACTATAGCAACCCTAGATTAAATGCTTTTGAAAGACAGACCCAAAAGGGGAATGTAGCTGAAGAGGGAAGAATTACAAAGTGGCAAGAGGAAACTTTCGGGCGTGATAAATGTATTCATTATCCTGTTTTGTGGTGTTGACTTCCTGAGTGTATATATATGTATCTCAAAACTTATCATACTGTACACTTTAAATATGTGTATTTCACTGCATGTCAATTATATCCCAATAAATCTGTTTTTAAAACTTCAATTACAACAAAACAACCAACCCAATTATAAAATGGGCAGAAGATTTGAAGCAGCACTTCACCAAAGATACATGAATGACAAGTAAGTACATGAAAACATGCTCAGTATCATCTGTCAATAGGGAAATGAAAATTAAATCCACAACAAGTTATCACTACACAACTACAAGAATGGCTAAAGTTAGTAAGGCTGACCATACCAAGTGAACATGTGAAGGAACTGAAACTCTAACTCACACATACAGGAAGATAAAATGGTACAATCACTTTGTAAAAACAGTTTCAACGTGTCTTTTTTTTTTTTTTAGTATTGTTTTTTAAATCTTTATTGAATTTGTTACAATATTGCTTCTGTTTTATGTTTTGGTTTTTTGGCTACGAGGCATGTGGGATCTTAGCTCCCTGACCAGGGATCGAACCCACACCCCCTGCACTGGAAGGAGAAGTCTTAACCACTGGACCGCCAAGGAAGGCCCAGTTTCACCATTTCTTAAAATGTCAAACATACACCTACTCCTAGGTATTTACCCAAAGAAATGAAAGCATATGTTCACACAAAGGCTTACATACAAATAATCACCTTCATTTGTAATAGCCAAAAGCTGAGGGAAAAAATGTCTAGCAACGCACTAATCCTTAAATCATATCTGTAAAATGGAATAAGTAGAATTTAACTAATGACACATGCAACACAGATGAATCTGAAAATAATCATGCTGAGTGAAAAAAAAAATGCAGACAAAAAGATTTCACACTGCATAGCTTCATCTGCATAAAATTCTAGAAAACTCAAACTACTCCATAAATGACAGAAAGCAGATCGGTCATTGTCTGGGCATTAGGGGAGGAGCAATAAATAGGAAAGGATTACAAAGGGGCACAAGGAAACCTTTGAGGATAAAGGATATGTTTATTATCTTGTAGTGATGATTTCATGGGTGTATATAGATATCAAATCCGTTCAAACTGCACACTTTAAACATGTGATTTATTATATGTCAAAGGTACTTCAATAAATCTATTTAAAATATCAGAATATGCAAAGAATAATAAGCAGGGAAAAAATAAAGTCAAATCTCAAATTAAGAAGGTTAGAATGATAATAATAAACACAAAAAAACCATTGTCATTTATAACTAAAAGAGTAAAGATACAAATTAATCATCTATTAACACCTACAACTCGTAAGACAACTGGCACTACAATTACCCTATATTTGGTAACTCAGTACATGACCAATGCTTCCAAAATCTCATCAGACACATTCCATGAAACAAGTAAAACAAGTCATCTGGACTACTGGACAGATCAATGTATTTAATTTACACTTGTCACAACTTCTATACGTAAACTCAATTCCTACTGAAATATAATGGGGCTTGACCTAGAACAAAATAACATCAAAAATTAATTCTACAACATGAGTCAAAAAGTCTGTCTGCAAAAATAACCCCAATTCTGTACCATCCCATTACTCATGCAATTGGCAAGAAGGCTTTGCAGTTTCTCCTACCAAGAGGTAGAATCCTTCCCCAGTCCTTTTAATTCTGGGCTTGACCTTATAAGAAGATCAATAGAATGTAACAAATGTCACAGTTGGCCAGTTCTGAGCTAGACTTCAAGAGACTGTGTATGCCTCTGCTCTCCTGGAATCCTGCCACTACCATGAGAACAAGCCCACTCTAATCTGCTGGAGGACAAGAGGATAGCCCAGATGTCCCACCCCAGGCCATCCTAGAGAAGCCAGCCAAGAGCAGCAGAATCATCCTCCTGAGCTGCTTCTGAATGCAGACTTAAACGAGCCCTGCCAAGACTAGAAATACTGCCTGGCTCATAGACTTGTTCTAATAATAAATGTTTGTTTTAAACCAAGTTTTAGAGTAATTTATTACACAGCAATAGCTAACTGATATAGCAACTCTATCTTAAAGATACCATATTATTCTTATCCCTAGAAAGAGTTATTGTAGATTAACGATTGATCTAGGTCTCTTAACTTTTGAAGGCAAGGGAAAAGGAGACATAAAAATCTCTTTTATTATTTTACTAACAGTGACTCTAGAAAACATGCCACAGTTTGTCCATCTCAGAGATATATAAACTGAGCAAAATCATTTTAACAACTAATGTTATCAGTCAACTACAATCTTTCATGAAATTTTGTTGCTAGATAGTTTTACTGGATTCAAGAATACAATGAAATCTTTCAGGATATGCCACAAATCTATATAAACTGTTGCAGACCAATCTGCAACCTTGCCTAACATTCTTTTTCCTATTTACGCTAACGGTATTTTCCTTTAAGGAAACACTCTTACTCAACTATTAAAGTTGCACCAATCTTAGGCCCACCTCTGGATCAAGGGATGAACAAGTGATACCCAGGCTGATCAGAGTACCCTGTTCTCCTAGCCATCATAATTTTATTATGGATGAGAATGTAGTCCAGAATGGGAAATCTGGAATCCTTCTCATGATGTTTGCAAGGACTACTGGGAAAGGTATACTCTCCAGTGGAAATAACAGCTATGACAATGATGTAGATCATAGCAGACAGTGGCCATCTTTACCACCTCATGGAGATTAACATATTCAGGAATAAAGTCACCACAGAAAAAAATCAAAGCCAAGAGACAGAGACATTATCCTAATGCTATCATTTGCACTCATTGATTCAAACATGTCAATTCAAATAACTGCAATAATAGCAGAAGAGGTAATATTTATCAACCCACCGAGACCTACTAGAAAAACTGAGCAAGATATTAAAAACCATCAATTTGATGGCATCAAAAAGTTAACACAACAGAGAAGAATGACCAGGCCAAGATCCAAGACAAGATGGAGACCTATAGATAGAAAGCCAGCACCTGAGGATGCTTTTACCTTTGGGTTATTTGCCAATCCACCTGATTCAGCTGAGAAACTGATCATTATTTCTGACACTGTTGTAGAGCTAGGGGGATCAAATGGAGATTGCAAGGTTCAGAACTGTTGAGTACTATACTAAATGTTACCCAGTATTTGAGTTGAGAACCTACAGGATTAAACTGTAGTGAACCAGAAGTAAAAAAAAAAAAAGTTCTTACATGCACTGCAGCCCCACCTGAACACATCTAGGTGGCCAAATAAAAATCTCAATCCTTAAAATTTAATTAAGGTAAACCCAGACTGCTGGAGACCTCAGGTGTGGCACGAACAAACAAAAATTATCTCTGGAGAAAGATAACATCACCAAAGGGCTCAGAACTGAGGCATGGAAAAGCAGTTGTAAATTTAAATGGAGAAAGCATGGCAGTGAGAGAACCAAAAAATGAATATAACAAAAATTCTCAGGGTAAACTTTGCCCAAATCACTGGATGACTGATAAACTATGTATGCACAGAGGAAAACTGAAGGAGTTGATGGGGAAAAGTTGACAGAGGCCAGAGAGAAAGCTACACTTGAAAAACAGAGCTTTACTGTGAGTTTGATGCTGTTTCAACAGGGTACATTCAACTGTGTACAGTTTAGGCAGCAGGAAGCTGAAGCCCTACAAGGTTGAAGTGTCAGAGGACAGAATCCAAGCCCAGCAGAACAGCTGGGAATTAGTGGAATCTCTAGAAACATGTAAACCACAATCAAGCTTCAAAATCTGACTATAAACTTTACACAAGAATTCTCAGAAGAACATTAAAAGAGTCCAGTCATTAAAATATATTCATAATGTCCAGTTTTCAAGCTAAAACTTCATGATATGCAAAAAAACAGGAAACAGTGATCCATACTCAGGAAAAAAGGGGTGTCAGTAGATATAATTCTGAGTACCCTGAATATAGGAGTTAGCATATAAAGAATTCCAAGCAACTATGTTAAAGTATGTTATGAGAATTAAAAGAAAATACATTCAAAGAGTTGACAGAAACTATAACAAAGAAAAAGCTGATAAATAAAATAAATGGCATAAAAATTCACCCAAAGGAGGTGATTAGAGATGGCAGAAGAAAGAACTCATGAGCTTGAAGACAGGGCAATAAAACTGTCCAATCCAAAAAAAAGAAAGTAAAAGGACTGAAGAAAAATTAAGAGTCTCAGAGACCAGTAGGACAATATCAGGCAGTCCAAAATAGTTGACACCCAACTCAACACATATGTACAACAAGATGTAACGGAATGCGAGAAGAGTAAAGAAGGTACAAAATAATTTTTGCTGAAGAAATAATGGAAAAAAAAATCTCAAATGTGGTAGAAAACATTAACTTATAGATACAAAAATCTCAACAAACCCAAACAGGATAAACACAAAGAACCATTTCTACATATACATCATAGTCAAGCTACTAAAGGCCAACGAGAAAATCTCGAGTACAGCCAGAGAAAAGTGACTGGTTATATATGGGAAATGACAATACAAGTAATGGTTGACTTATCACCAGAAAAAAGTGGATACTGAAACATCTTCTATATCCAGTGATACTATTCTTCAAAAATGAAAAAAAGATATTTTCAAATAAACAAAAAGATACTTGTGGCTAGCAGACAAAACCAACAGTTAAAAAAAAAAGACGGGGGGCTTCCCTGGTGGTGCAGTGGTTGAGAGTCCGCCTGCCGATGCAGGAGAAACGGGTTCGTGCCCCGGTCCGGGAGGATCCCACATGCCACGGAGCGGCTGGGCCCGTGAGCCATGGCCGCTGGGCCTGCGCGTCCGGAGCCTGTGCTCTGCAACGGGAGAGGCCACAGCAGTGAGAGGCCCGTGTACCGCAAAAAAAAAAAAAAAAAAAAAAAAGACGGGGGAAGGGGAGAAGTAATAAAAATAGTTAATCCAAAAGACGGCAAGTAAAGTGAGAAAAAGAATACAACAGTCCTAATAAATAGAAAGCACATAATAAGATCACTCACTTAAGTCCCAATAACCAGTAATATTATGAAATCTAAATAAATTTTATGTTATAATTAAAAGACTAAGAGTGTTAGATGGGACTGAAAGTAAAACAACAATGATATGGTGTATACATGAAATACTTCTAAAACATAAAGGCACAGAAAAATTTAAAATAAATGGTTGGGGGGAGAAAATGAACCACACAAACACTAACAATAAGAAGGCTTGTGTAGCTATGTTATTATCAATAAACGTAGATTTCAAAGCAAAAAAGCATTACCAAAGATAAAAAGAATCAATAATGATAAGCGGTTCAACTCATCAGAAACATGAAACCATTCTAAATTTGTGTGCCCCTAGTAATATGGATTCCAATATGTAAACCAAAAATCGACAGCAACACAAGACAAATCCATAATGGCAGCAGCAGATTTTAACATACCTCCCTAATTGAACAAGCATGCAGAAGTTAAGCTGGTGAGGATGCAGAAGTTTTGAACAACATGATTAACAAAACTAACTTAACACAGCGGTCCGCAACCTTTTTGGCACCAGGGACCAGTTTCATGGAAGACAATTTTTCCACGGACCGGGGGGCAGGGGTGGCGGTGGGTGGGGGGAGGAAGGGTTCAGGTGGTAATGTGAGCCATGGGGAGCCGCAGATGAAGCTTCCCTCACTCGCTGGCCACTCACCTCCTGCTGGTCAGCCTGGTTCCTAACAGGCTGTGGACCAGTACTGGTCCGCAGCCTGGGGATTGGGGACCCCTGACTTAACAGACACATGTAAATACTGCACCCCAAAACTGCAGAATACACATTCTTTTTCAAATACACAAAATATTTACAAAACCTGCTCAATAAACGTAATAAAAGGTATTCAATCACATTTGCAATCAGGGAAATGGAAAATAAAACCACTATGAGACAGCACTACACACCCTCTAGTATGGCTAAAATTAAAGATTAACAATATAAAGTGTTGGAGAAGATAAAGTGCAAAAGGAACTCTGTTGATGACTATAAATTGCTACAAACACTTTGGGAAACAAATGTTGAATGTCTTCTGAAATTAAACATAAATACACTCTAAAACCAAGCTATTAAACTCTTAGGTATTTACTAAATATACACATGTGCATGTGTGTACTATGAGACACGTACAAGTTAATGCATAGCATTATTTACAGAAGCCTAAAAAGGGAAATAACTCAAATTTCCATCAAAAATAGAATGAATAAACCGTGGACTATTCACATACTGTACAGCAATGGAAGTGAATGAATTACAGTTATATGCAACAATAGAACTAAAGCTCATAAACAAAACTGGAAAAGCCAGGACCCATTTACATAAATTTCATTAACAGAAAACATTTCAAAAATGTGTTTTTTAATAGTAAAAATATAAAGCAAAAAAGTTAGTACCAGAAAACGTAGGATGGTAATACCCTAACAGAGAAGAAGAGGTTTGGGAAGAAGCAAGAGTGGAAGATCGGGCAATGTTTTCATTTTTGACAATGGGTGACTAAGCAGGTATGTACTTTTGAACACTTAAGTTGGACATTTTTTCCATGCATTATTCTGAGCATTTTTTCCACAGTAAAAATGTTTCAAAACTAAAAGCACAGACATTTAAGGCTTTGAATTTTTCCGTAAATAAGGCACTAGCATTATCCTATAGTATTTTGTTTTTATTTTAATCAAAGTTATACAAGTACATATTTTAAAAATCAAATAAAGCATGTTATGAAAAACAGCAGTAAGTCGCCCCCCCACCAATTTCTAAACAATACAGTTATATCTTGATTTTTCATTTTGCATGATTATTTCCAGTGTAAGAAAATGACTTACCCTCTTATATCCCTCTGTAACCTCCCCAAATTATTCCATAGCCCTACAGGAAGATGGCTAATTGATTTTTTGACAAAAGTGCAAAAGCAATTCAATGGAGAAAAAAAGTATTTTCAACAAATTGTATAAGAGCAACTGGATATATGTGGAGAGAAAAAACAAAACAAAACACTGACTTAAATCTGACATTCTATACCAATGTTAATTCAAAGTGGATTATAGGTATACATGAAAAATGTAATATTATTAATCTGGTAGAAGATAGAAAAAAATCACCAGGCTCTAAAGACAGAAAAGTATTCTTAGAAATAACAAATGCATGATCCTTAGAAGAAAAAATCTGATAAACTGGACTTGATCAAAATGAAACTTTTCTATTCTGTGAGAGATCCTGTGAAGAGGATTAAAAAGCAAGTGACAAATTTGGAGAAAATGTGTGCAAACTACATACCTGACAAAAGACTCATATCTAAAACATGAAATAACTTTGGGGACTTCCCTGGTGGTCCAGTGGTTAAGAACCCACCTTTCCAATGAAGGGGACATGGGTTTGACCCGTGGCTGGGGAACTAAGATCCCACATATCGCAGGGCAACTAAGCCCGCGCATCGCAACTACTGAGCATGTGGGCCACAACTAGAGAGGCTGAGTGCCACAACTACTGAGCCTATGTACCACAAATGGAGAGAAGCCCACGCACTGCAACAAGGAGCCTGCATGCTGCAGCAGAGGATCCCACATGCTGCAACAAAGATCCCGCATACCGCAACTAAGACCTGACGCAGCTAAAAATAAATATTTTTTAAAATGACTAGTGTGTTAAAATAAAATTATATATATAAAATAATTTGGAAAACTCAATGGTAAGACACCAGCAAAAATACCAAAATAAGGAGATTCAAAAATCATCTCCATAAAACCAACAAGAACACTGACAAAAACAGAGTCAACGTTTTCCAAACTCTAGAAATTAACCAAAGACTTGCAGCAATCTGGGGAGAGTTTATTCAAGAAAGATGGCTGAATCTTGATGAGACCAGCAAACTCTGTGGCATTTATTTTGCCCTATTCCCATCCTCCCACCCTAGTGCCACAGTAGACTTGAAAGCCAACAGTCCACAGGCCTGGTGAAAACCAGCAGCCTGGCAGTTACCTGAGGGGGGCAGAAGAGGGTGAGAGCTCCTTCACTACTGCATTCTCAGAGGGCTGTCATTATTTGACATGTCTGGTGGTTTCCTGGAAGACACCACTCCCAAAGCTATCTTAAATTTGACCTAAGAGGGCACTCAGTGCAAAAAAAAAGCCTTTCCCCCAGGGCATTTGTCAAAAACGACTGGAAAAAACTGTATCATGTTACAGCTGACTGAGGCAGTGGATAACAGATAAGACCAACAATAGACTAACCAAAAAGCTTAAAAAGAAAAACTGGGGGCTTCCCTGGTGGCGCAGTGGTTGAGAGTCCGCCTGCCAATGCAGGGGACACGGGTTTGTGCCCCAGTCCGGGAGGATGCCACATGCCGCAGAGCGGCTGGGCCTGTGAGCCATGGCCGCTGAGCCTGTGCGTCCAGAGCCTGTGCTCCGCAACGGGAGAGGCCATGACAGTGAGAGGCCTGCATACCACAAAAAAAAAAAAAAAGAAAAAGAAAAAAAAAAGAAAAATTGGGGCTTAGAAAAGCTCCAATATATTCCTGAGAATCTAGATGGTCAAATGTGTGCCCAGAGCTGCACACATGCTCTAGGTTGTACACATACTCAGGAAAGGCCTGAGAAGGCCCTAAGTGCTCACCTCCGGCTAACCTGGAAGTTCTGCACAAACAGGAAATGAAGGGTAAGGCAAAGTTACAAATTTACTGGCTGAGTGCTGAAGGTGTTCCCCAACACACACACACAGAGCCTCTCAACAAATACTGGGAGACTTACTGGTCCCAGGTGCTTAAGGAAATCACTGTCCAATTATTGGCTGACCACTAAGCTAACTGAGTAGAGAGACTTCAGTGGCCATACATAGCAAAGAATACATATTTTACAGAATTAGTTCTGAAAAATCACTAAACAAACTAACAACAACAAACAGTAACAACAACAATGCTGGGGAGGGGAGAATATCTAATCATCAGAGCTGCCACATTATTTAAAATGCAGTTTTCAACAAAAAAATGACAAAACAATAAAAAAAAAGTATGGCTCATACACATTAAAAAAAAAAAGCAGTCAAAAGAAACTGTCTCTGAAGAAACTCAGACATTGGACTTAGTGAACAAAGTTATAAATCAGCTTTAATATGTTCTAAGACCTAAAGGAAATCCATGTCAAAGGAACTAAAGGAAAGTATGGATGTCTCACAAGCAGAAAATATCAACACAAGAAGATTTTTGAGGTGATAGAAAAATTCTGCATCTTTATAGGAATGTAGGCTATAAATGTATATACATTTGTTAAAAATATACAGATAGAGTTTGTACATGTAAATGTGTGTAAATTTAACTTTAAAAAGTCAAATTCAGGTCTGTAGAAAATAAAATGTGTATAGTTCTTGAAATTGGTAAAAAAAAAAAAGAGATAGAGAAATCATGAAGGACAAAACTGAAATTCTGAAGCTGAAAAGTACAAGAATGAAAATGAAAAATTCACTACAAGGTTTTAGTAGCAGATGTGAGCAGACAGAAGAAAGAATCAGTGAATCTGAAGATACACCAATTAAGATTATCCACTCTGAGGAGCAGAAAGAAAAGGAAAAAATGAAACAGTGTGCCTAATATTCCTGAAGGACATCATTAAGAACACCAATACAGAATGGGAGTCCCAAAAGAGAGGAGAAAGAGGGGAAGAAGTAATATCTGAATAAATAATGGCTGAAATTACTCCATATTTAATGAAAAACATTAATCTAAACACCCCAAAAGCTCAAGGAATCACAAGTAGGACAAACTCAAAAAGATTCACACCTAGATACTTCATAATCAATCTCTCAAAAAACAAGGAGAGAATCCTGAAAGAAGCCAAGAGATAAGCAACTTGTCATATAGAAATCCTCAATAAAATTAACAGCTAATTTCATGTCAGAAACCATGAAAGCTAGAAGACAATGGGAAGACATATTCAAAGTACTGAAAAAAATAAGACTGTCAACCAATAATTCTGTAACTACTTTCCCAAAATGAAAGAGAAATTAAGACATTGAACAGATAAACAAAAAATGAGAGAACTGTCTGCTAGCAGACCTGCTGTACAAGAAATATTAAAGGGTGTCCTTCAGGCTGAAATCAAAGGACAGTAGTCAGTAACTTGAGTATGCCTGAAGAATTAAAGGGCATGTAAAGGTAACCTGGTAAGTAAACATAAAAGACACTGTAGAGCTTCCCTGGTGGCACAGTGGTTGAGAGTCCGCCTGCCGATGCAGGGGACACGGGTTCGTGCCCCGGTCCGGGAAGATCCCAGGTGCCGCGGAGCGCCTAGGCACGTGAGCCATGGCTGCTGAGCCTGCGCGTCCGGAGCCTGTGCTCCGCAACGGGAGCGGCCACAACAGTGAGAGGCCCGCGTACCGCAAAAAAAAAAAAAAAAAAAAGACACTGTCATTTAAAAATCTGTGACTCTTTTTTTCTCCTATTGGATTTAAAAGACATAGAAAGACAATTTGCATGACAATAATAGCACAAAGGAAGACAATAATAGAGGAATAAAGGAACAACAGAAAAAAAAATCTTAAGACATATAGGAAACAGCAAAAGGGAAGACATAAAATCTACCTTATCAGTAATTATATTAAATGCAAATTAATTGGGCATTCCAGTCAAAAAGCAGAAATTTGGCAGAATGCGTAAACGAACACAATCCAACTATATGCTGCTTACAAGAGACATACTTCAGATTCAAAGACACTTTAGAGTCAAGTAAATTTAAAGTGAAAGGATAGAAAAAGATGTACAATGCAAACAATAACCAAAAGACAGCTAGTGGCTATATTCTTAGCAGATATAAGATCTTAAGAAAAAAATCATTACTAGAAACAAAGAAGGACATTTTATAATAAAAGGGTCAATTCATTAAAAATTATGGATGAACTATATAAACATATATATCCCTAACAACAATGCCTCAAAATATATGAAGCAGAAACTTACAGAATTGAAAGGAGAAACAGACAAACATAGTTGGAGACTTATATGCCTCACTTTCAATAACGGATAGAACCAGACAGAAGACCAACAAGAAAATAAAAGACTTGAACACTACAAACTAACTAGACCTAAAAGATAGCTACAGAATACTCCAGGACAGCAGAACACACTTTCTTCTCAAGTGCACATGGGTAATTCTCCAATATAGACCATACGTTAAGCCATAAAACAAGTCTCAACACATTTAAAAGAAATCAAGTCATATGAAGTATGTTCTCCAACCATAATGGAATGAAACTCGACATTAAAAACAGAAGAAAATTTGGAAAAGTAACAAATATGTGGAAATTAAGCAATAAACTCCTAAATATTCATTAGATCAAAGAAGAAATCACATGAGAAATTATAAAATATGTTGAGATGAAAACAAAAACACAACACAGTAAAACTGGTGGGATGAAGTGGAAGCAGTGTTTAAAGGGAAATTTATAGCTATATATGCCTACTTTAAAAGATATCAAATCAATAACCTAACCATCCATCCTAAGGAAGCAGAAGAAGAGCAAATTAAACCCAAAGCAGACAGAAGGAAGGAAATAATAAAGATTACAGCAGAAATGAAACAGAATTTTTTTAAAAAATAAAGAGAAATCAATGAAACCAAAAATTGGTTCTTTGAAAATATCAACAAAATTGACAAACCTTCAGCTAGCTACTGACCAAAAAAAAAAAAGACAAATTACAAGCATACCTTGTTTTATTGAGCTTCGCAGTTACTGTGTTTTTTTTTTAACAAACTGAAGGTTTGTGTGACCCTGCATCAAGCAAGTCTATCAGCACCATTTTTTTAATAGCATTTACTCACTTTGTGTCTGTGTGTCACATTTTGGTAATTCTTACAACATTTCAAACTTTTTCATCATTATTACATTTGTTATGGTGATCAGTGATCAGTCATCTTTGATGTTACTATTGTAACTGTTTGGGGGCACCACAAGCCATGCTCACATAAGATGGTGAACTTAATAAATATTGTGTGTTCTGACAGCTCCACTGACTGATTGTTCTCCCACCTCTCTCCCTCTTCTCAGGTCTCCCTATTCCCTAAGACACAACAATATTGAAATTAGGCCAATTAATAACCCTACAGTGGCCTCTAAGTGTTCAAGTGAGAGGGAGAGTAAATCGATGCGGCAAGCTTCACCGTTGTCTTGTTTTAAGAGTTGTCACAGTCACCCCAACCTTCAGCATCCACCACCCTGATCAGTCAGCAGTCGTCCACACTGAGGCAAGACCCTCCACCAGCAAAAAGATTACAACTTGATGAAGCCTCAGATGATGGTCAGCATTTTTTAATAATAGAGTTTTTTTAACTAAAGTATGGACACTGTTTTTAAGACACAATGCTGCTGCACACTTAATGGACTTCAGAATAGTGTAAACATAACTTTTATATGCACTGGGAAACCAAAAAGTTCATGTGACTCACTTTATTGTGGTGGTCTGGAACCAAACCTAAAATATCTCAAGGTGTATTACAATCATGAATGAAAATGGTTTTAATACTGGCTTTATAATAGGAAACAAAAAATTATAAGGGAAGCGTACAACTGAATGGCAACGAATTAAGAAATCTAAAAGAAATGGACAAACTCCTAGGAAAAAAACCAAACTACCAGAACTGATTCAAGAAGACACAGGAGGTCTTCCCTGGTGGCGCAGTGGTTGAGAGTCCGCCTGCCGATGCAGGGGACACAGGTTCGTGCCGCTGTCCGGGAAGATCCCACGTGCCGCGGAGCAGCTGGGCCCCTGAGCCATGGCCGCTGAGCCTGCGCGTCCGGAGCCTGTGCTCCGCAACGGGAGAGGCTGTGACAGTGAGAGGCCCTCGTACCGCAAAAAAAAAAAAAAAAAAAGACACAGGAAATCTTGAATAGATCGATAACAAGAGATTGAGTAAGTAATGAAAAAACTCCCCACAAGGAAAGCCAGGACTAGATGGCTTCTCTGGTAAAATCTACCTTTAAACCAAACGTTTAAAGAATTGACACCAATCCTTCTCAAACACACGAAAATAAAACTACAGATAAATATCCCTTACGAATAAAGTCACAAAAATCCTTTCTATATCTTGTGTGTGTATTTTCAGAAGACATACCATCTAGATCCCTTTGTCCTCCTCAGGAACTGATTATTCTTCAGACCTGCTGCACAGCCACATTCCTTGCATCTCCCTGCACAATCATCATTTTCTCCTGTACTAAATCCTGTTTCCTGGATCCCTCCTTTTTTTGATTTACCCAATCGTTCCGATAGAGCCCATGTACTCTACTAACTTCCTGAGATACAGTACATTTGAAGTAAATATTCTAACCACCTCATGTTTCATACTTTTAGCCTACTCCCACATTTGACAGCTTGGGAAGGTACAGAATTAGTAGTCTGGAAATAACTTTCCTTCAGGATTCTGAGGCATTATTTCATTATTGATTGAAATAATATTAATAATATTAATATTAATAATATTAATAATAATCCAATGTTACTGATTCCTAATCTTTTATATGCTCCATAACCAAAAGCTTTCAGGATCTTCCCTTTATTTCTGGTGTCTGAAATTCCATAATGATGTACTTTGATATGGTTCTTTTTTTTTCCAGTCACCATGCTGTGCATGCTATGAGTCCTTTTCATGTGGAAACTCAAGATTTTTGTTCAATTATTTAAAAATAATTGCTTCCATCCATTTCCTCCCATTCTGTAATTCTGATTTTTCACATGTTGAACTTGCCAAGAGTGATCCTCTAATTTTATCTTCTCCTACTTTACATCTCTTTTGTCTTACTTTGTGGAAGATAGTCTCAATTTTATCTTCTAAACTTCAACTAGAAATTTAACATCCTAAATTTCTAACTCTTCTATTAAGTATTCCATATTCTAAATGTCTAAGAAAGAGATTGTCTTTTTTTTTCTGAGGACTGCTTTTTTATAGCATCCTTTCTTATTTCAAAGATACAATTATCCCCTTACTTGCAAAGATATCAGTAACTTTTTAAAGTTTTCTTTTAAACCTTAAATAGAAAGTTTTAAAACTTAATAGAAAGTTTGTTTCCTTCTTCTCTTTCTTATTGTGGTTATCCTAAAATGTTTAATGATCCTTAATCTCATATTTTAAAATGAAACACCTAAAAGTTGTCTAGTTGATGAACCTAGAGATTATCATACTAAGTGAAGTAAATCAGAGAAGGACAAATACCATATGACATCATTTATATGGGGAATCTAAAATATGATACAAATGAACTTATTTACAAAATACAAACAGTCCCATAAACACAGAAAACAAACTTATGGGTTGCGGCTGGGGTCAGCGGAGGGATAGACTGGGAGTTTGGGATTGGCAGAGGCAGGCTGCTGTGTATGGAATGGATAAACAACAGGGTCTTACTGTGTAGCATGGGGAACTATATCCAGTATCTTGTGATAAACTATAATGGTAAAGAATCTTTTTTTAAAAAAGTTGCCGTGAAGTTCTGTGTTAATGGGTAGGTGTCAGTGTGAGATGATCAGCCTGATGATTTCCCTAGTGGATCCTTATCTATTATTATCTGTTGGTCTTTTTTCCTGACAATCAGTTTGCTACAGCAGGATGAATCTTCCAATCTCACATCTGGGGGAAGAAGTCTGATACTCAGTATTCTCAGAACTAGGAGGAGAAAAGAGACTGTGGATGATTCCCAGTTCAACATGTAAATTTCTACTCAATTCTCTGTTTTTGAGTATGACAGACACCCTCAACCTGAGCTTGCCTACTATTCAAGCACAGAGGTTTTCCCTTTGAATATCAGAAAAGAAACTTCGATAAAGTTTCTTGGCACCATGAGTGTTGTTAACTTGTTATTAACTCTTAGACAATTCTTTCAAGGAACCTGTAGCCACTAAATTCCTGAAGTACCCCAGGGTTCAACAGCATAATTGTAGACCATTCTAGGCCTTCCCCACTGAAAGTAGAAAGTTGAGTAGAAAGTAGAGCTACGAAGTTGTTGCTTTCCAGCTTCCAAAGTTTTACTTCTGTGATCAAATTTCCAGTTTTCTTTGTCCTTGACAGCCTATGATTAAAAAAAAAATTACTATAATTCTAGTAGAGGTTTGATATCAAAGTAAATGGTTATTTAATCCACCATGTTTAAAAAGATATTCATCTTATCAGTTTTGATGTGTCATGTCTTCACTGTTGTTCCTTTTTAAATAGTATGAAATTTAGGCTCAAGTTCCAGTAGGATACAGAGTTTTAATCGTCCAAGTAGTTACGATCATTTTGGCTTTAACATCTAGCTTTTCTATACTGTAGTCAAAAAATATTGACCTATATAATTTCTCTTATTAAAATTTCAAATTCTCAAGCCCAAGACATTTAAAAAAATTTTTTTAATTCACATAAATTGGAAAAAAAATGTGTATTTCTTTATTGGGAACAAAGTTTGACATACACCTATTAAATAAAGCATATTGTTATTCGAATCTTTATAGCCTTTTTGTTTACTTGATCTATTAAAATCTGAGAGTTAGTCTCCTGAAAAGACTGATGTTACCATTTCTCTAAAGAAACTCTACTTCATATGTTTCAGTGCTCTGAGTTCATCACACAAAAGCTCAAGCCTAATATTGCTTAGTGGTCCTAATTTTTTATTAATTAAAAAATTCCTTTTTCTCATTCAAAGGTTTTGGCCTAGAAAAGTTTTAGCCTTTGCTTGATATGAATGAAACTTGCAAGTTTTAGTTATCATTTTTGCCATTTATTTCAAACATTTGTTATTTTTACTTAGATAAAACTTTTATAAAACCACATATCAAGAATTTTTAATTCAATTTGTAAAAGGGGAGGAGAGTGGGAAAGAAATCAATTCCAATTAATTTAAGAAAAAGCTGTTAGAAGGGTACTGGGTAATCAAATTTGACAGGAAAGTTGGTGAATAAGGCTTGGAAAATGAGATAAACCAGGAGATGATTAGGCGAGCAACGTCACACCAAAGGACACCTACTTAGGAAGCCATTTGTATCACTGTTAATGGCAATGCCACCATTAAGACATTCAGTTTCATTGCATAAGACTTTTGTTTCCACCACAGCCGCTGACGGTTACCTCTATCTCCTCCTTTACTGTATGAGCTGTTTCAGTTGGATCAATATATATGGAATAGTCAGTTTGGTTTCCTAGTTTCCAACCCATTTAAACTGTTGCCTCTCCTTATTTATGCAGTGATTTTTCATGGCTTTTCAGCGTGCAGAGACCCATGGAAGCGAAAACAGGTGAGGATAGGTCTATTTCCAGTAAGTTTGCAGCCACAAAAAAGTATAAATAGGGAACTATTTAAGAAAGAGGTTAGGGCAGGGCTTTCAATCAAGCTTCCTATTCCCAAACCACCAGTTCATCCAACAATCAAGGAACAGTAGATTGTTCTGCTGTCATCTATTCTCACCCACTCTATCTACATAGAAACCCCAAATTTCAGAGAGGTGGATGAAATCTTTTTCCCACCCATGGTAGGGGACAACCTATTCTCTTTTGCTTTAGCTGATTTGCCTCCACAGGTAACTTGGATGGAGTCAAATGTACCTCCCTATTTTACCATGGTGCCAGAAACCGCACTAACTTCTTTACTAACCAAAGTTAAGTCTATACTAACTGTGAGAGTGGTTAAAATATAAGCTTGTTATAAGACTAACATACTGTCTTAAAACTCCAAGACTCTATTAACTCCTAAACTCTGTTCTATTTACTAACTCTAAAAAAGGCAGAAAAATACTTTTAAAATTATACTACTTTTATAATTTTTTCATATTTTCTAATTCCATTTTAAGAATAATGGTATTCATTGTAAGATAACAGTACATATACATTCAATTTAAGAACTCTTAAAAACTCCAGTAAAGACAAACATATTACATCTTAAATATCCCAGAGGGAACTACATTTTAGGGATCCCCCTCATAAAAGCAGTGTGTTCTCAACTGTCCCCAATTTTTAAAACAATATCTATTTTTTTTTAATTTAAACACTGGTAGTCCAGGTATTAATTTTTGTTATCTTTTGTTTTCATACCAACTCCCATACCAATTAGAATGTCTCTTAAACCGTGGCTTAAATGTACTATTATAAGTCCAAACACAGCAATACAATTACAAGCTCTTCTTACTATTCATCTCAAATAGTTTTTTAGTTGAAAGTACTAGCAATTCAGAAAATACCACTATAGCAAAACTTTCTTGGGTTTTACTTAGTTTTCAAATCAAAGGTTTTTAAAAAGCTCATAAGTTTTTTTTTATAGGATAAGGCAAATGTACAATAATACCTCAATCGGTATTAATAACTTACTTGCAAACTGTGTCTCCAAGTAAGTTTATTTTCAATACCAGAAGATAATAAAATGGTTCCATTCTTATTTTAACTTTGCACTACAAACTTAGGAGCCACATTTTTCGCCCGTTTTATTTTAAAACTACCCGTTCTTATTCCTAATGTACCCTCCCCGCCATTCACCAAGCTGATAACCTCTAATTGACCTTACTCACTTCAATCGCTTCTCTAATCATGTTATATCTGGCTGCTGATCTTTCTCATTTTCCTTCATGTATTTCTGTTCAGTGGCCTTTAGTAGAATTCCTTATTTCTAATCCAAACTTTTTTAGATTCCTCCAGCTCAGGCCACAACTTTATAAGCTTTATTTTTCATTACATTCATTTAAAATAGATGCTACTTCAAACAAGGAAAATGCTTGTATTCCACAAGATCCATCTCTGTACTTTTTAACATACCCTCCCCCTAGCTGATACTCCCTACCCTCTCCACCAATCTTTACATAACACTTCTTCAAAATCTAGATTAAAAAGTATTTTTCCCAAGAATCTTTTCCAGTCTTACTGTATACCGTTCATATGATTTTGTGTCAGTCCAGTAATTCAAACATTTCATTATTAAGCACTCTTTAAGTTAAGTTGTATCTTAGATAATGACCTCTTTGGAGCAGGAACCACATCATTTGCTCTATGTATCTGCAGTCTTACCCTAGTGTGGTACTAAATGAATTGTGTATAATAATTAACCCAGTTAAAACAAGTGAAGGTTGGGAGAAATACAACCACGGAAACAAGGTTTTTCTGAATACAAAAATATTAAATCTCCCAAAACAAAATTCAAATATAACATTCATTTTTTCAAAACAACACAAAAACATAGAACATACCCTTAATTTTTTTTTTTTCTACACACAGAAGTCAGGTCTTAAAGCTATAATAACATGCTAATTGTTTTGTTTGTAATATTCTAACTCTAGCCCAAAAAAGCTATTATATAAAGTCTTAATATTTTATAGATAATAAACTTTTTCAACATCTAATCTAATCAATTTTACTTTGGCCTTCTATACTTCACAAATACAAAACCTACATAATAAAAGTTCACAGATGAGGTTTTATTTCTTCAAGACAACAATTAAAATTCTTGGAGCAAGAGTATATTAAGCAAACTTGGTACAAATTCCAAAAAACAAAACTTCATATAAATACTTTCATTCATAAGCTCAAAAACATTCACAATTCAAACATTAATTAGAAAGTATTTTCATGTCCACTTCTGCACAATTTACAAAACATATTCCTCAAAACTTGGCATACTGGAATGTGATGATACATATTTTCATTGTTATGTACTTTTAACAACTTTATTGTAAGTGATACATATTTCAGAAAAAAATCTTTCTCCCAAAAGCACCAATTGTTACACTACAATAAGGCTTCCAGTGCTCAATAGTTATGAAAAACAATGCTGTAACCATTAATCCCATTTGGAAAAAAATGACTCAAGCACTACAAGAAAAAAATCATGATCAATAATTCCATTGCAGATCCATTTACAAAGTGTCCTTCATGGATTTTAACCATTCAAACTTTTGTGCAACTGTTCTTAAGGGAGCATTCTCATTCTCTACACATAAATGGCAAAATCTTTCTGGTTGAGAGTGGATACTTACCTGTAAACAAAAGTGCACCAATTTATTCCTCCCCCTACAATCACAATCAGAAATACTCAAATACCTTATTAAGTAATCTGAAATGCCTGAAAGCTAACTTACATAATGCCTAGAAGCTACTTAATAAAGACGTTCCAAAAAGCAGCTATATAAGGAGGCAATCCAAGATCTCTTCTACCTACTTCTTGGCTATATGCCTAGAGAATACTGTAATGAAAGCAAGCCAGACAACTATGGTATCTATGGAAGCAATTCAAACCCCTGCATTCTAAACAAATTTTCTGGTCATTAAAACTAACCTCTAAAAAGTTACTATTAATGAAAACTAAGAAATATCTCTCTGATGTTGGTATATATCACACTGGAAAAAAAAAGCAGGGCCACAGTACCAACTACTTATCATCTGATTTACCTCCAAATTCATCCAACAATGCCGATGATAGAAAAGAAAGAGACAGATTCAGGCATCAACTCTCACTACCCTTGGAAAGGGCAAATATGCCATAAGCAAGTTCAAGAATAAGCCAAAACTATTTAAGATGATGGAGATCAGAATATGCTTACTTCTTTGAGAAAGAATTAATAAGAAGGGGCACAAGGCACCTTTTTCAGTGAAGAAAATGTTATGTATCTTGATCTGGGTTGAAGTTACCTGGGTATATTTATTTGTAGCATTTCACTGAGTTGTACTCATATAAACGTTGTGCACTTCAATATATGTAAATTATATATAAATAAAACATTTAACAACAAGTCACCAATAATGGTAAAATCTAAAAAGCTTTTCTCAATTCTCATCCTTTTTCATCATTCTCTATCATATTTCTAATCACAGAACACCAATATTCCCTAAACGCAACTCTTTCCCCTTATAAGACCCACAAGGCTTTGTTAGTATTCTGCCAGCATTTTTCTTATTCTGCCTCATATTAATTCACTTAAATGTTAATTCAATATTCATCAAGTGCTCATGTGCAAGACATGGATTAGGCACCCTCCAGCATTTATCCAACACACACACACACACACACACACACACACACACACACACACACACACACACACACACACACACACACATAGAAACCAAATTCCCTAAGCTGGATTCAAGCCACTCTATTATCTGGTTTCTAATAATGTCTCCTACTTTAATTCCCATCACTTCTTTCTGGGAATGTTCTTCCCCAGCATACTCTTTTCTCAACTATCCTTTAAGACTCAGTTCAATTTCTACTTTACCCTTTCTCCATACTTGTATAGAACTTACTGTCTATATCTGCACTGTCCAATCTGTGATTAATGAGCACTTGAAGTCTGGCTAGTCTGAACTGAGATATGCTTTAAGTATGTAATACACACTGGATTTTGAAGACTTGGTGTGAAAAAAAAGAATGGCAAGTATCTCAATGTGTACATGTTGAAATGATAATATTTTGGATATACCAGGTTAAATAAAATGAAGTTAATATTAATTTTACTTATTTCTTTTTATTTTTTAATGTGGCTATGAAAATATTTAAATCACATTGTGGCTCAACATATTTCTACTCGGCAGTGCTGACCTATACAAGTGATTTATAAATGTCCCACAAATTATCTTTTAATATATGGCCTCCACCCAATACGAGTGTAAGAAATTCAATATTAAGCTTTTCTCTTTTTATATATTAAAGATTATTACATTAAGAATTATTAAGAATAACAGTTGATTTAAGTACCTATTTAATTTTAATATCAACTTTAAAGGTTTTTAACAAGAAAAAAAAAAGGTTTTTAACAAGGAAGCTTAAGACATTTCAAAGCGTAAAAGTATTTTAAAACTTCTGTTTTCATATGGCTATACACTGAAAATGTCACCTACATTTTACATATATCCATTTTGAGTTAAATGTTTCACCAGAAAGGATAGATAGTAGTATTAAACTTGTAGAATTTCTAATCCCAGAGAGTATTAGTTCTTATTAATACTTTTATTATTAAAATATGAGTATTTTAATACTCTAAAATATTAGAGTATTTTTTCTAATTAATTATTTTTCATCTTAGTCACTGAGTAAAGAAATAAGCAGCTTCTATTTTGACCAATATCACTGTATCAATGTCCAGCAGCCAAGACAAAGAACCTTTATATGGTGGTATGAATAAACAATGCGGGCAATAAGACACCACTTGAAATAAGGGTATGCAGAAAAACGCTTCTATAATGTTACGTTTCATAAGGAGGAGACAAAACTTACAACTGTATAAGGTAAAAACGTAGATATACAGAAAGAAAGGCTAGGAAGGCAGAATAGAAAGGTCTCATCTGTAGAATCAAGATATGCCTAGGTTGAAACTTGGCTGCTCTACTATTTACTATCTACATGACCCAAGTCTGAGTTTGTTTTCCTGCATATGAAATGAGAATATATATATATCACAGCATAATTATAAGGAATACATACTAGATGCTTAATTAATGTCAGTCTCATCTCCCTTTCCTTTAATACTAATGATTATATAATGGTGAAAAGATTATCGGTGACTTCCCCCCAGTTCCTTTTCCAAACAATTGAAAATATTTTTTCAACAAATATTAAACTTCTAATATTTCATACTCACACCCCCTCCTCATGTGAACTTAAAAGTACTAACTGCCTTTTACAGTTTCTTTTAAAGTTTAAAATTTGTGTTTGTGCTGGGGAAGGTAGGTGGTACAAGAAAAACTTAAAGTGGGAAATAAGTTTAAGACTATACCAGCACAGATATATACAAAACAAAGAGAAGTGTAGAGAGGAAAACAGCAAAAGGAAATGCTGTTTGAGGAAATTCCCCTGACTCAGACTAAGTAATGAAACGATAACATTCTTCTCCTCAATCTAGCTTCTGCTGAAGCCACTCCTCACTCTCATCTGGGGTTTCTGTGTACTTTATATACAAATACACATAGCCACTCACCCGCTTCTCTCTACTAATGGTCACCACCATCCTCATGGTCAAAAATTTAAAGGGGAGTGAAGAAATTGAGGATGTTGTAACGAAGCAAACCAACCCACGGGTTGGGAAAGCCCTTCACTCAAATGCACTCACTCCCAAATGTATTATTATCATCATCATCATTAGCTGACAGCCATAAAAGAGAATGTGTTCCCGAAATATTGACCCTGGTTATAGCTTTAGCTGCTAGAACTGGAGATGCCACACTTTGATGACTGTCTCTTACTTCCTTTGTAGACATGGGCCTCAAAATGGAACGTTAGAAAAAGTATACAACTTCAGATCACTCACAGGTGAAAATTTCACGTTACTGTAGGAAACACAATTAAACAATGATGATAATAATAATAACTATTATTCTAACAGCTAACATTTACTCAGCATTCATTACATATCAGAAAGCTAAGGACTTTACTACATGAATTATGTAATATAAACCTAAATCTCTGAAGATTTCTTATTGTTAAATCTACTTGCCTAGTGCTCACACAGCTAGATCTTAACCCCACCAGTTTTACTTTAAGGCTTACACTTTTTAAACCTTATCCTCCCATCCTGCACAAACTATTCAACAATAATTAGGAACCATCCCCCTCCCCAGTAATTGGTGTTTTGAAAATACTAGTTATGTTTGACATCTTCCTCAAGAAACTGATGAAAAGATATTATGCTTTCAAGTAAAAGGATAAATACTCTGGAAGAAAGGATAAAAATGTTCAACCTTCATAAATATTAGATAAATAACTGATATAATACAGGTAAATATGGTTTGTAAACTGAACTTTAATCCCAACACTTTACTAGGTGCTTTTTAATTTGAAATTGTCCTTTTGACTCACAACATATTTAGTTTCCTGACTTTGTACAAAGTCTTTTAAAAGCTGTATTTTCCCATAGATACAGAGAACAAACGGGGTGGTTGCCACAATGGGGAGGGGCATGGGCAAAATAGGTGAAAGGAATTAAGAGGTACAGTCTTCCAATTTTAAAATAAGTAAGTCATGGGGAGGTAATATAATATACAGCATAAGAAATATGGTCAATAATATTATAATAACCCTGTATGGGGTCTGATGGTTACTAGACTTATCCTGGTGATCATTCCATATATATTTAAATGTTGATCACTAAGTTGTACACCTGAAACTAAAATAATATTGTATATCAACTATATTTCACTTAAACAAAATAAAACTGTATTTTCAATTTCAATGAATGATATACATTCTAAAAAGCTTAATACCTAAAACATTGTTTATCACTCTAACCAACTTCACTTCTATCACAGTTTAGACTAACAGAATCATATTTCAAGAAACAAATCACTCAATCCATACTTTAAACAAAGCTACCTATAAAATCACAGTTCCAAGAATCCCAAATGAAATGGGAAGGCTACAGCTTACAGACAGAAGAGGAGTTAGGGCAACCGTTAGTAGAGGTACAAGGGAAATCTCTTAGAAACGCTAATCTTAATACAGTCTCGCTTTCCTTCATCCAAGAGAAGTATGCACTGCTGCTGCTGCTACCCTAGCATTTTTCTCCTCTTCCTCCTCTTGAAATCCTCGACTTTTCTCCTCCTGGAAAGTTTATCTCACAGGACTGCTAACATTTCTCAGTAGTCAAAGGATCTTTTATCTTGAATTTAAAGGAACAAAAACATACTAACTCCTCCTAATCACATAAGAGTTCCCAGTAAATTCAGAGAGGATAGTAACTTCACAGTTCAGCTTCAGCAGATCTAAGAAAAAATTAAACAGTACAGCAACTGAGGCCCTAGAGAGAATAATAATACACCTTTTTCATGGAGACTCCAGCTATCTGAAGACCGACCACGAATTGAACTTGGTGTTCTACCTTCTAGGTCTCAAGTGATCTTTATGTTTGGTGTTTTAGTTTAGTTTAGTTTAGTTTTGTTTTGTTTTAAGAGGGGAAAGAAGAGAAATACTTTAGCCAACCAGCAGGGTGAGCTAGTGCTAGAATCAGTTTGATTATTCTCAGTTTTCTCAAAATTCAATGATATAAATGGGTTGCACTATTAAAAGCAGCTATTCCCTCCTAATAAACCTGAATTAAAAGACAACACTTCTAAAACTGCTTCAGTCAGTGCTACACAATTCTGTTCAATATTTACAGATTCTCTATCTACAAAGCAGACATTCTCTATACCAGATGGATTAATAACAAATAAATGTAAAAAAATTAGAGCTTATTTGAATATCTATCCAAAACATTATAGTATCCATCCTTTATTCTCATGTTTTATTTTACAGACTATCAATTTAAAATTTTTTTAAACATTAAAAAAGAACTGCTAAAACTAGTGTTCTTTAAAAATTAGGGCTGGATAATTCAACATTCCAATTTCTGCATTCGGTGCAAGCTATGGTTGCCTTAATATATGTCTGAAAAAGCAGTCATGAGAAAAGCATTCCCACAAGAGTAAGATCCCCTGCTTTCCTTTAGAATCACATTCTGAGAAGAGTCTAAATATGTAACCCTAAACAGTAGTAATATATTTGGGGTGAGAGAAAGATGAACGTGATCTTTTCTAACAACCAATTTCTTTAAATTTTTTAAATTGCAGGTAACCCCACCACTTCAAGTAACTGTCCTTGAGTCTTTCTTTTCTCCTCCTGTTACCCAATACAGTCTCAATTCAACCACAACAAACTTCTCCCTCTTTTATAACTTGAATGACAAACTAAACCTGCAAAAAGTTTAAGGTCTGCAGGTGACAGACTCACTTCATAATTATTGATACAGAGAATCCAGGAGTAATCTCAATTATCACAAAACCAAAGTATAATTAAATCCACTCACATAGTGTTGAAAATTAAGAAATATATCAACTTTCCTAGAAAAATCAATAATTTAAGTGCACCTTAAAAGACCCATAAAAACTTTAAAACCTAAAGACAAATTACCTGTTTTTTTTAAACGTGATATCTAAAGAAGTTAAAGATAACTGTGGGATCCCATCATAAATGATTTTACTACTTGTTGAATTTCCTAACAGACGTTACAGATTTACTACTCAGCAGTAGTACTAGTTAGTCTTAACAAGTTGTTTTTAACAGGAGGCAAAGTGGTATGTCCATTTTTCCAACTAAAACACTATTACAAAATGAAATACACTAGCATCACTGTTTCAAGCCTCTATCTCATTTCTTACCTAATAACTAGTAGAAATGGCAATTACTTCAAACTTTCCAAGAAGTTTATCAAGCTACCTGTTCTGTTTTGTTTTTCAAATCTCTGAGTTGATTGTTTTGGAAACCTCAGAATTCAAAAGCAACATTGCTTTGAAATTATCTGAAATGTCTGGATTTTGTTTCACTTTGGAAGTCACCTTAAAAACTAAGTTACCATATCAAGTTAAATAGAAGTTTTATTGTCACAGAATTTCTCATTAATATAATAGTATCTGAATAACAAGTACTCTCAAGCATACTCCCTTGTTTTGTTTTATAACCATTATTAGTTGCAGATAGTCACTTATCCCAGCAATGTGACCAATGAAAAGACCAATGGGGTATAAGTTGAGAGAGAATTTTCCATCATGCCATTAACTTAATCATCTCTGGCCCTTAATATATTGAAAAAGAGAGAGTAATACTAGTTGTTCTCTAAGATTCCTTCTACACTAAAACTATATGATTCAATAATAATTTTGCTGATATTAATATATCTTCTATTCATTAATACAAGAGTGTTCTCTATTAGAAGGAGAAAACCTAAAAGGGGGGAAACATAAATCTGGGAAAAAACAAGGAAAATGAAAGTTTTAAGTAATGTTGAAAAGTTCAAATTCGATTTGAACAGGGATCTAAAGCTAGTTATATAAATGTGCTTAAATATCCCTTCAAGTAATTTAATTTGTTAATGTGACCTAGCCAAAACATTAGTTGTTTCCAAATTTTGTACTTCAAATATTACAAATATACCAAGTACGATGTAGATGTAAGTGCAGTATAAGTTTAAACTGTTAGAAATTCTAAAACTTACACCACCATGATTTTAACAGCAATATACGTATCACTGCATTAATACTAGTCAAGCCTTCGTGTTTCACCTATTAAAATGTCTAAACTAAACTGTAACTTCTTTATAATTTTTTCTTACAAAAACCTATCGATGTAATATTGCTGCCATCTAGTTCCCTGGATACTTACACATATGACTGAAGGCAAACAGCAGGTTTCCTTTCTTTGAGCAATTTGAGTTGTCTATTTTTTGAAATGCTCTTTTTCTTGTGGGACCAAAACTATGTAACTAAACTACTGCAGAGAGGCAATATATTATTAAGGCAAATCTAATCTATCATCCAGATGCAACAAGCCTGGCATTAGTTAGGACTGGCCAGAATAGATGATGGTGTTTTGGTTATTTCTGTTGAATTTATTAACTTGTATACAAAACAGGACCATCATTCAGGCTCTCAATTGTGTTTCTCTCCTCGTTGAGTACTTCTTAATGACCACACAAAATATGAAGTCTAAACATAAAAGTTTTATAACAACTAAATTTATGTCAATATTACTTAAAACAGTTCAAGAAAAGTTTTCCACTAATGTTGCTAAACCATGGATGGATCCCAACACGAGAGTCGTCTGTGGAAGTCTCGTAACAAGAAACCGTTAGTTCCACCACCTAAGTTTCCAATCACTGAGAAGGGTCTGGGACAACTCATCTTCAGGTTCACGGGAGGAGTGGAGCACACCTGCTTTCCTCTGGCAGAGATTAAGCTCCCAGGGACACAAAGGCCAGGGAATCAGACCTGGAGAAGCAAAAAGCTTTAGCTGGACACCCACCAAGCCCCTGGCAACCCAAACACTATGAGCGATTTACCTCTTGCTGTTACTTCCCAGGCACCTATCGGCATAAGATCTTGCAAAACAGGGGGAGGGGAGGGCTCTGCGGTCCTGGTCCCACGTTAGGGGAGGGGTGTGTACAGTTAACGCCAGAGCCTACGCTTCTGGCCGAGGCAGAGCAGCCCCAAAGAGAGGGGTTGGTGGCTGCTCTCGGACCGCCCCGTTACTCAGTGCATTGCAATGGCGACCGCAAGGCTCCCCAAGCCGCCTGATCTCGGCCCCTTCCCCCTACTGCTCACTGGCTGCTCAGCTTCATGTGACTAAACAAAACCCCCAAGTCTAGTGCCCAGCTCAGCCCCTTTGTGTCCGCTACCGGATCCTCCGACGCCGCCGTGGAAAAGTCCCCCCCTCCCCACCTCCGCCGAGTCCCGCCCCGCGGCGGCGGCCGCCGCTCACCTCAGGCACCGCCGCCCCCCGCGGCCGCCGCGGCCGCCGCCTCCCCGAACCCGGGTCCCGGACTCCTTGTGTAGCACCAACTCCGCCTCCTCGGCCGCCGCCGCCATCTTAGCCTGTGCGGCAAAATGCGTCCTTTTGGATGGTTGGGACCCAGCCTAGGGCGTAGCTCCCCGGGCCCGAGCGCCGAAGGCCGGGTCCCCCAAGTTCCTCCGCCACCCTCAGTCCCGCCGCCGCCACAACCCAGAGGCCCGAAACCCACACAGGTCCCGGCGAATCCGACCAAATAACCCCTGAAACTCACAGTTTGGTGCCGTGTGCGTCAAACCGGGGCGACGTTGGGAGCGCGCGGCGTCCCCGCGTCACACGCCGCTCTGTACGCTACTCGGCTCCAACGGCCCCCCTCCGCTCCCCGCTTTTCGCCTTCGGCCCCGGTTCCCACGGCGCAGGCGCGCTGCTTTCCCGCCTCTTACCGAGCTGCGGGCCGCGGGGGCGGCCAGCGAGGAGCTCTCCGGCGGCTTCGCGCTGGTGGAGCGTCTGGGCCAATTACACCAAAGGGTGCAGCAGAAACAGTGCACCACTGTTCTCGGGTGCCAGAAACCCAACAAGGTCACCTCCCCCAGCGCTGACCTAATCACTCTCAAGGAGGTTCCCGCCCCAAAGTAGGCACGCTCCAAATATGGTGGTGCCCAAACTCTGCAAGACCCAAACACTTAGGCAAGTCTAGGCCCTTTAAGGTGGAACAGACCCATATTTGATTTCCACAATCACGAGAGGGCCACAGTTCCTTTTCTTTCTACTGTTGAGGAAAACAGCTAAAGGACTCGACATTGCTGGTCACAACTGTAGAGTAATGGCAGAAGAAGGTTTCTGGATCTTAAGGGGACCAATTGTTGGGAGATGCTTGATGGACAAGCAGAGCATCAAGTGTAGCATCTCAGTTAACGGAACAGCCTACCCTAAAAGGTTCCCTGGGTTTGGTCCAATTTGATTCTGTGAACATACTTTCTCCCTGCATTACTGAATGTGTTGTGGGTCTCTGAATTAAAGTTATGTAAGAAGCACCCGGTATGCTGGTTACCCTTCAAAGAATTAGTAGGTCCCGAGAGAGTTCTAGAAAACTTTTTAAACAAGTATCCACCTCAGAGTCTGAGGACAGAGTTTCACAGACCACACTTTGAGAAACATTGATTAGGAGCTATTCTCGTTGCTTTTGAACTGAGCAAACATAAAAGTTGCTAACATGTCTGACATGAATCAAAATTTCCTGAGGAATCTACTAGTCCTGCCTTAATAAGTTCTTTGGCTGTTCTGAATCTCTGGGTTCTCAAAAAAAAAAAAAAAAGTTTTCATTAGTTAGTTTAGCAGCTATCGTAAAACTCTGCTTTTCCAAACCCTCAAGATGTCATTGGCATTCAGAGGAATACACTGTAATTGCACGTATTTAACAAGAATGAGAAACACTCCCTTTACTATAGGATGGTGACTTCATCATCATTATCAGCAAACATAGATTCCAAACAACAGGTATTTATACTTGCTGAATTAGTTAATAATAATAGCTAACACTTTTGAGTGCTTACTATTTACCAAGCATTGTTCTAATTCATTCAATTTCATTAAAACCTAAAACCTAATGAGGCAAAGAGAGGTTAGGTAATCTTCTCAACGTCACACAGCTCTTTGGACTCTTTCAAAATACAAAATTTTCTTCTTTATTTACACAAATGGGTAAACAATCAAATGCATATAAATTTTCAGCTAATTTGGGGGGGTTGTCTTTTGGGTTATTTCATCTGTAGAATCCATTAAAATTGGACATTCTCAGTTTACTATTGGACTTACAATAAATAAAATTATAATGTTCTTATAACATATCACTACAAAAGCAGTTACCAACAAAAACAAAAACTCTGTTGTGAGTGTACACCACTGACTGACTGATGTGCATCAGATCACACCACCAGCAAATAGAACTCAACCATGATCAGGAACTTGTCTCACTAATGAAATTGTTTGTTTATACAAGAATTAAGCAACTAAACTGTAATACTATAGAAATAGTAGTATAAATAATGGTAATAATTGTAATAGTAAAAGTAGTCATGGTTGATGAAATTCTTTATAAACAAAATAGATGTCAAAAAACCTTCTATGAGGGAGAAACCTTGAAAAGGGCAGAAATCTTGAATAAGGTAATGCAAAAAAAAAAAAATGCAGGCAACTAGAAAAATCCAAAGACAGATTATGTGGCTCAAGGCCAAAATATTTAAAGACATTAAAAGGAAAATGCAGTTGAGAATGAAAATCAAGATGTGGAAAACAGTTTGACCCCTGGAGAAAACTCACAAAGCACATCTACTCACTGTAATAAAAGAGTGCTCTGACCTGGGGAAGAATCTTTGAAAACAAAAAGGAAAGAAAGGAAAAGCCAGACTGGCTATTGTTAAAGTGTTAAAACTTGACATTATTAGCAAAGTATATGAATCTATTAGTTTTTCCAGTGAATGGGGTTACCCAATAAAAGATACAAAGTAAGCTGTGGTCTCAAATGACCTAATCAAAAAGAAAATGCGATTTCATGTTGGATAAAAATGGTTAATTCTCCACATTCCAATACTTCTGAATTGCAGGCAAAAAGAAGAAAAAGAAACATTGATTAATCTACTATCCTAGTTACAGCAGAAATTAACACAGCATTGTAAATCAACTATACTTCAATTAAAATAAAAACCTACTATCCTAGTAATAAAGTCAAGTCCAAGTTTGGATTTATCTTAGGGCCTCACCCGAAGAGGACCCACCTCTGAGTACCAAAATTGTTAAGACAGTCTCATTTGTGGAATTTCAAATATTATGACGTGTGTTAATTAGGGTGGAGGTCAGAGGATGTTTGGCATAGAGAGAGGTGAAGAGAGTAAACAGAGATCAAGCCTTATATTTATTTTTGTCTCACAGTAACCCCAGCACAGAGACTTTTACATGTAAAGTATGCAGTAAATAATTTTGTTCAATTCAACCAACATTCACCAATTGCCTATACCATGCAAGGCACTGTACTAGGCACTGTCAGCAAAAAAAAAAAAAAAAAGAATAAGACAGTTCCTTGCACATATTCAATAAATATTAGTTGAGTAGATGAGGAGCTATTATAGTCCAATAAAAGAACTACACAAAAGGATATAATCAACTCTCAATTTACCAGGGAATGGGGGAGATGAGGAAATAGATAATAACGATTTCAAAATCATTGAAACAAAATTTCATAAAACATGATACAAAATAAGTTTCATATACACATATTTAGTAAAAATTATATCCAATATTTAGGAACACATTTACTACTCTAACTCATCAGCATATCAGAAGTAGACCATGAGTATGGACTTGTTCACAGAACATATGTAAAGAAAGGAAACGGTGGGCTAGGGAAACAGATAAAAAAAAAAATTTAAGGAATGAGTAGAGCAGGCCAAGAAAATTAAAAAGTGGAGGGACAGAGGGTTATGAGGAGATTTAGGCAAGAGTGCAGCCTCACAGAAGCCAAGGAAGTATTGGTAACAGCTTAACTACTATGACAAATAACTTCAAATATCAATGGATTAACACAGTAAAATTTCACTTCTTATTCACATCACACTCCACTGAAGTTAGTGGGAAGGGGAAGGGAAGCCTCAAAGCAGTTACTCAAGTACCTAGGGTCCTTCTGTCATCTGGCTTTGCCATCCCCTAAGGTCTTAGTATCTTCTATTGGATCCCCTGGAAAGAGAGACAGCACACATGGAGAATCGTGAGTGCAGTAAGTGGAAGTGGCCAAGCCCAGAAGTGGCACACATCACTTCTCACTTTCTATTAGTCAGCATCTAGTCACGTGGCTCCACTTAACTGCAGGCAAAGGCTGGGAAATGTAGTTGGGCTGTAGGCCCTGGAGGAAAAGGAAATGGGACTGGTGAACACAAAGCAGGGTCTCTGCACATCCTGAGTAAATGCAGCAGAGAGGTTATATAAGTAAGCGGAGTGCACTGGGTGTGCAAGATCATTGCTGACCTTGGTAAGAACAAGGTCAGAGGAGTGGCTCAGCCTACTGCAGTGAGTTCAGAAAAAAATGGAAAGAAGGGGAAATAGCAACAGTCTGAGCAGCCGTGGAAACCTGACAAGCTCAATTGACTAGACTTACAAGGCTGAGAGACTAATCTCATACTATAGGTAGATGCCACTGCTTAAGGATTCTTGGCAACTAACTAGCCAGCCTTCTCCTGCTTAGAAGAAAGCCCTCTCTAGGCCTTCATCAAACTTTCACCCACATTAAACTTGAGAAATGTCTTTATTGTTTATTTTTTCTAGAGTGAAAGATTCCAGATGTTCCAGAATATTTGCTTGAGATCCATCCAAGGAAAAAAGGCATCTGTAATTTCAGCCATCCCATGTGTTTTACTAAAGAAAATGAACATAAAATAGTAAGCCAAAGTATTGCATTATATGTATTGATTTCCTTTGTAATCAATAACTGGGAGATGTAATTGTACAAATGTGTTCCTTTAGCCACATGGCAATAATTAGAAATTGAACTTTGATATTTCTAGTTTAATTGTAAATGAAATTAAATGTCTTCAAAATGAACATTAAAATCTCTATCATGTATCATTTACTTAAATTTTCTAAATATGTTGTAAGAAGGGAAAGAATGGTGATTGCAACCTGTAAAAAATAGATTTAGGAAACATTTAGTTCAAAGTAGAAATACAGGTCTAAAAATATAACATGATAGTATCTTTAGTTTTCTTATCCATTTCTGTTTTTATTGCAAGGCATTAAAATCTCTCTTACAAATTCTCATTCAGATTCGTTCCTGAGTGCCATACTTCACCCTCAACATAGAATGGCTGTGGTCTCCAGGCATACCTGAAAGATGCCCTGAGATGTAGAGCCATCCTCTCTTCTAATATTCATGTGGTACCTACAATATTCCAAGCATTATACTGGGCCCTGTGGAAGATGTGAATATAAATAGAACACACTCAGCTCTCAAATACTTTATGGTTAAATAGATCAAAAGTCACATGCTCAAAGTGCTATTTGTATTTTAAAGTTGACAAAGAAAGAGGTCAGTTTATTGTTCAACTAATGCCTCACGAGGTGATAATGCTGTGGAGTTATTTCCTCTAGAGTTTAGCTCTTAGCTTTGCAGGTTGAGAATCAGACTAGAATTGATCAAGCTCGGATGCATGAAACATATAAAAGACTAATGTATAAATCACATGGTGATATATTAATTTACAGTAAAAGTTGTGACTGCCAAGCATAATGGAATACTCAGGCAGATTGGTCAACATATTCTTTCCCCTATAGAGAAGGGTTCCAGGAACACCAATTACTTGTTCAATGAGCATGGAATTATATGAAAATGATCTTAACAGATGGTGTTATGAAACTTTGATAGCAAACTGTACTCTGCCATGAAGATGTACCTGTCAAGGGAACTTGAACCATTAGTTTGCTCTCACAGGGAAATAACTGGTATTTTCCTTAAAGATATATAGCAATATATTAGAAGCACAAAAATATGAAACATTTTATAATCTATATTTCATCAACTCTGTAACACTTTTTAAAAAATGATTGTAACATCTCTGAAACTGAGGCGTGTTTTAAAAATTATAGTTTGTAACTGGCATTTTTTTCTTGCTGAGGGGTACATGTAACAACGGCACACCTTTCAATGAGTGATATCTTAGAATAACTGCCTGACACTTTTAGAAATTCCCCTAACTCTGTTTTGGTAAATCGACTTTCACAAACTTAGTTGTTGCCCCAGTATATCATAGCTCACAGTCTAAGTTCAAAAACTATGTCAAAGTTTAATCTCCTCAGTTCATACTCTGATCAGGCTGAAGTTCCCAAGGGATGCAGAACACTGGAGGATATAATTCATACACAAGTGCATTCTTTCCTCCTAAAGTAACCCGGAAGTAACCTTCACTGGGCCTGTCACCACTTTTTACTGCAGGACCCTTAAAACCCCTGCAAATTTCCTTGAAAGAGTCTCACGTATACCCAGAAACAGGTCCTACCAGCTACCTCATTACTCCTCTGATATGACGAAGTATCTTCAGCAGCTACTGGTGAGCCTTCTGCTGGAAATGACTGCCTTCCACATGGCACCACCATTTTTGGCCAGGCACCTCCATAGTCATAGCTGATGATGTGTATCTGGTATACACATTGGTTGGTACTAAGGCAGTACTGAGGGCCCTAGTCTTGTATTTGTGGGCCTGCATCAGCCTATGTCTAATCCTTCTGCACAGAGTATCACCTTTTTCAATCTCTCTGCCCAGAGAGGGTCTTTCTGGAATTCCTCCTTCCTACTTCACACAAAGGGAATTTATAGGCTACTGGATCCTAAATATTAAGTCCCTGCCCTCAAGGAGCTTACAGTCTAATGGAGGGAGATAAAGAAAGAAAAAGACCATTGTTCTGTGTGTGATAAGCGCTAGACAGGAGTTAGTACGATGAGGGCCTTGGAAACACGGAGGAGGAGGAGGACCTAAGTTAGTCTGGGGGACCAAGGAAGGCTTCCTGGAGAAGGCTTTCTCTGCCTAGGGCCATCTTCCTACTCCATCTGGGCTACATTCTTCAAGTTTCAGTTAAATATCCCTCAGAGAGGCTTTCCTCCGCCCCCTTACCTCACACTCACATCTAGTACACATGTTTTCCCTTTGTTATACTGGTCTTATGTGTATAGTAAATCCCACTACAACTGAACAAATCTGGCCCAAAAATTCAGTTTCATAAATTACAAGGTCATATTAGGAGGTTTACGAAATGACTGGAGTAAGCCTACATAGTTTGCTTGCTAGAGTTCCAGGGGTCTGGCTGTGTAATCAGAATCTATCCTGGTCTCCTGGTTAGAGTTTGGAGCAATCTGCTGGTACTTGACTGTTCCAGCTTAAACGTGCTGGGAATGATTCTAGGTCCTATGACTAGCTGGGAATTCCAGGATCATACCACAAAGTCCAGTTACTTGGTATCCATTTCATCTGCCTAATCCAAGAAGATTGGGTTGCGAGAATAATGCAGAATTATTCTGGGAATGCAGAATCCCACTTCTTCCATTTCACCTTGGCTCTCTCCATCCCAAGTCAAGAACTTTAGCCCACTGCATTGGAAAATGGGAACTGGGCAGAGGACAGGATTAATGGCTGGAATCATTATAGTTGGTTTTGCATTATCAGGAATACGATTTTCCTATATGTTATTTTCTACATCATTGTAGATTTGGATTTAACTATAATTACTTGCTTAATGCCCACCTCCTCCTCTAGACTATATAGAACATGAGGGTGTATTAGATGTTCATATTATATTCCTTACTCATAATACAGTTCTTAAGTCATATTAGTTGCTTAATAAATATTTATTGAACTGAATTGATGTTATATCTAAACTGGGATCTAAAAACTTATAAAAGCTAGCTGGGGGGAAGGAATTGAGGGAAAGTATCCTATGCAGAGGGAGCAACATGAAAAAAGCCTAAGGAGAGCAAGTGTGTGTGGCATGTTTGGAGAATTGTAAGTAATTCATATGGCAAATCATATAGCACACGAGTGGAGAGTGGGGAGTGGTAAGTATTGAAAATGGAAGGGGAAGCAGTAGTTGGATCTCAAAGAACAAGAACTTGGACTTTATCCTAAAGACAATGGGAAACCATTGATGGATTTTTTCAAAAGAAATTATATGATTAGATTTGCATTTTAGAAAGATCTACAGTGTGAGAAATTTACTGAAGGGAGTAAAACTGGATGCAGGGAGAGACTGGAATGTTTTGAGGATAGACCGTGATGCCTGCATAAGCACGACATATGTTAAAGAAAACTGCCCTGCTCTCAGCCCACATGAAGAGGTGGCCCTTAGCAGCCCTGCTTTGTACGTTGCAAGCCTCCTCCCACAAACACTCAGCTGCAGCTAACTGGATCATGGATGGGAACCTGATCCAAAGAAAACCAATTCGTAGGCTGGCAAGTGGTCTATGACATAACTGTCATGGAAAATAGTACTCAAGACACTGTGGCATTATAATAGACAAATAGATCAATGGAAGAGAATAGAGGGTCCAAGATACAGACCCACAAAGGCAAGGTCAATTAATTTTTGGCCAAGCTGAAAAGGTAATTCAGTGGAGAAAGAGTAGTCTTTTCAACAAATGATACTGGAAAAATTGATTATCCATATGGAAAAAATCAAACTTTGATCCATATATAAAAATTAACTCAAGACGAATCATAGAAATAATATAAAATATAATCTGAAAACCTTTTAGGAGAAGAACTTTGTGAGCTAGTGTTGGGCAAAGTTTTCTGGAATATGACACCAAAATCATGATTCATGAAAGAAAAAATTGATAAAATGGACTTCATCAAAGTTAAATTTTTTTTCACTCTTCAAAAGACTCTGTTAAGAGAATGAAAAGACAACCCACAGACGGGAGAAATTACCTGAAAATCATGTAATTGATAAAGAACTTATATCCATATAAAGAATTCTCAAAACTCAATAATTAAACAAATAACCTGGTTAAAACTGGGCAAAATAATTAACAAGTACTTCACCAAAGAAGATATACTGATGTCAAATAAGCACAGAAAAATGCTCATTAACCATCAGGGAAATGCAAATTAAAACCACAGTGAGCTATCACTACACACGTGTGAGAATGGCTAAAATTAGCAAGACTGACCACGCCAAGCATTCGGCAGGTTGTATAGAAACTGGAACTCTACTACACTGTTTGTGGAAATGTAAAATGTTACAACAACCTTGGAAAAAAACTTGGCGGTTTCTTTAAAATGTTAAAAAATATGATTTATCCCTTTCGCTTCTGGGTATTTACCCAATATAAAAGAAATATACATCCACACAAAGACTTGTACGAGAACGTTCATAGCAGCTTTATTTATAACAGCCTAAAACTGGAAACACTCCAAATGCCCATCAGTAGATGAATATATAAGGCCAGCCCCCAAAAGGAATACTTACTGTATGATTCTCTTTATATGAAACTCTAGAAAATGCAAATTAACCTACAGTGCCCCCCCCCCAAGAAAACAGATCAGTGGTTGCCTATTGTGGAGTAGGAAGAAGAGACAGGAGTGGGGGTAAGGGATTACAGAGGGGCACAAAGATATGTTTGGGGGTGAAGGTATGTTCATTATCTTGATTGTAATGGTATCTTCTGAGGTATAGCTATATGTAAAAATTCATCAAACTGTACACTTTAAATATACACGGTTTGTTTCAATGAAAGAGTTTCAATAAAGAGCTTCAATAAAACCCTTTTAAAAAATTTTAAAAGAGCGATAATGGAAAGAGTGAGCTCCTTGAAGGGGTAGAATAGTAGGCTACTAAGATTAGACTTGGACAAGGAGAGGTAACACTTCTATTTGACATGTTTCTACACGGGGTGTCAGGCAGATGAGATTATTTCTTTTGCTTAGGTGCTGTCCGTTTTCTCCATAAAATTGGCAGCAGTCTTTCTTTCTGCACAAAGTGATCTGAAGGAGGTAGTCAGAAGGCTTGTGGGTAGCGGAGCAACTTTGAAACAGCTGCTGCATAGAGTGGGTCAGCCCCAACCCTTTGCGTTTGGGCAGCATTGGGGTTTCTCTTGATATTGGAAACCAAGAATCCATAGTGACACCACTTCCGTATCATTATGTAATTTTCTCTAGCACAAATCAGCAGTACAAATGAAGGGAGGGTCAGTCCTCTCACTTCTTTGAACGCGTCTTATCTTCGAGAAGCTTCTTTAATCTTTTTTTTTCTTTTTTTTCTCTTTAATCTTCTGAGCGCTCAGATTTCTATGGCATCTGCTTCACCATTTTGCCAGACATGTAGAGACTTTTTTTCATTTATTCATTCATTCATCCAATAAATATCTATTGAGCCCCTTTGACTCAGGTGTCAGGTGCTAATGGCACTGAATACACAGTAGTCTAAATATATATGGTCCCTGCTTTCAGGCTTCCATGCCTGAATAAGCAACTTGCTCTTCCAGGCTCCACCCTGATCCATTGCAGACGTCAGGGCACCAGACACTTCCCAAGTATAGGTCACCCCTGGGACTCATACAGATCACTTGGCCACCCACCATCAAGGTGGCTCCATTGCATGTTCTATTTTCATACTGGACCCATGTTATATTCCTCCTTTCGAGTGTGTATTGTGAGCTGGGAAAAGTATGTGTCCAACATTGAATTCCTAAGATCTATAGCTAGGGACCCAAAGGCAAAAGGAAATGAGCACAGCCGTCTAGTACACTGTCAGTGAGAACTTTAGGTAATTTTTTTCCTTAAAATTCAATAAACCTTCACAATGACCTTCCATAAAAGATGAAGGCTAGGGGACTTCCCTGGTGGCGCAGTGGTTAAGAATCCGCCTGCCAACGCAGGGGACACGCGTTTGAGCCCTGGTCTGGGAAGATCCCACATGCCGCGGAGCAACTAAGCCCGTGCATCACAACTACTGAGCCTGCGCTCGAGCCCGTGAGCCACAACCACTGAAGCCCGTGCGCGGAGAGCCCGTGCTCCACAACAAGAGGAGCCACCGCAATGCGAAGCCCGTGCACCACAGCAAAGAGTAGCCCCTGATCGCCGCAACTAAAAGAAAGCCTGTGCACAGCAACGAAGACCCAACGCAGCCATGAATAAATAAATAAATAAATTTATTAAAAAAAAAAAAGATGAAGGCTAAACTGCTTGTCTCACTCAGTTTGGATAACAGATTATTAAGAAATCTTTACATATTAAATGATGTGGCACTACTACCTCAAATGGAAGTAACATTATTTCTTTATCCTTTTAAAAGAGAGCTACCAGATGAAAAAAGTTAAATACACACAAGTGTGTATTTATATATATGGAATGTTGAGTTAGGAATCACATTATTTTTGCTCTAAGGGAAGATAGAAAAGTACGAGTTTTTTTTCTACCTTTCTAAGTCTGTTTTGAATAGTGTAAGAAATTCCATATGAGATTACAATTTTGGGCCAGAAGCCAGCGAACAGTGTCATCTAGCTGACTGTCAGTATTCAGTCTGTGAGGACACCACCAGAAGAGACAGCTAAACAGTAATAAAAGGGGGGAATGGGGTATAAAAAAAATATATGCATGTTCTTTCCTCTACTGTGGTTGTGATCCAAAAATTTAAAATAAAAAATATGCACAAATGCATAAGGGATGTTTCTTTTAGTGAAAAGGGGAAAAACAGATCCCTGAGGGTTGGGAATAGAAATTGATGAGTTTGGCAGTGGGCTTTGGAAAAGAGCAGTGATAGCCAACCTGACTAATAAGAAAAAAATGTTGCAAAGAAGCACTAGTACCAAAAAAGCAACAATTTTTGAATTGTGCAGAAAAACAAAATGGTCTTGTAATAGCCCCCGAGGGAAGCTTTCTGTGACAAAGAAATTTTCCTAAGTAACAAAATGGAAAAAGGGGACTCTGCCTGCAAGTTCCCTTAAGAGATAAAGTATTAATCTCTCTATCCCTATGGGTAATAACGGATTTTTTTTATAGGAAAAGTGATCATGTGCAAGATATTTCCCTAAATCACAGGTCAATGCATTTTATTTTCCATGTAGCCATCCATGATAAGAAATCTGGCTGGAGATTCCAGGATGATCACTATTCATAATCAAGTATAAAGGTTACATCTAGCCAACTATTAATATTTTGCCTGCAAACATGTTGCCAGAAGAAATTGCTGAAATGATCACCAAAAATAAGAGAAGATCCATGAATTTATTGTAATTTGATCAAGCCCCCTCCCCCCAATGAAAAAGATTTGTTTTGGAATTCATAATTTCCTCCAGCTTTTTGGAGCCTTAACTGTTGAGACAGGAAATTCTTAGAGCTTATTACTATGTGTGTATTTTTATTTAGATAAATAATCAGAGAATACTTATATAAATAACTTTAAGTCATTCTTAAGACAGATTACTTTTGTGAATTATCTATAGTGACTTGTGAAGAATTTCCCCTCCTCCCAAAGACAACTCACTCTTCTCACCTCACTCATTCCTTTTGTGTCTAGAAGGACTGACCAACAGAGCATTCATGCAAACCTTCATGAAAGCGGTTTTTCTCAGTTGAGCTTTTGATAGGTACTTGGCATCCATGAGTTCATGATTTTACTCTCTGTAAAGCGCCCGAGCATAGCATGTCTATCTTGCTGTGATAGTCAGCCAGTTTTGGGGCTGCACCACCATCAGACTGATTCAATCAACTTTTATCTATCATGTTCCTACTGGATGCTGGGAATCACACTTGTTCATGACACTGGGCATGATTCTATGAACAAGATTATCAAGGTCCCTGTCCTCATAAAGCTCACATACCAGAATGCTGACTACAGTCCAAAACTAGGAAACCACTCTGGGCACTTCAAGCCAAGGATTCTTAGGTATTCCCATGAATCAGTGGGATAAGAACTGTAAGGAAGGGAAAAATAGAATTAGGGTATTGATCCCAAGAGAGACTTCCTGCTTAGGAAACCAGAGTTTAATCAAGCAGGCAGCCTTAGGTGAGGGAATGAAGGAAAAACTTATTGTTTTGAAGGTAGGGAGGGCAACTCTGTGGGGACTCAGAGTAAAGCATTCTTGGAGCAAGAGCAGGCTATTACTTATGTGCTATGATTTGAGATGAATTGGGAAAGCTGCCAGTTCAAAAATGTCTCTTCCACAGATGTCTGTAAAATGTGAATGTTTACTTCTCTTGGGAGAGATGGCAGTTAAAGGAATGGACTTTGGAATCAGGCAGACTTGTTTGTGAATTGCAGCTCTGCAACTTAATAACTATGTGACTTTGGAGAAGTTACTTTTCTCTCTTAGCCTCAGTTTCCTCATCTACGAAATGGGGATAATTATGCACCCTCATAGGATTTTTATAAGGCTTAAAAGAGTTATTATAAATTAAGCACTAGCACAGGTGCCCAGAAATAGTAAATATTCAATAACTGATAGATATTCTTAATATTATTTATACCTATTGATTCACTCATTCATTCATTCAACTAACATTCATTGAACTCCCACTGTGTGTCAGGTATTGTGCTGGTCATGATGAAACAGGGAAGATAATCATGGAAGCAACTGACTAGTAAATTGTGAAAGGTGCCCTAAGAGACAGTAATAGAAAAGAAAAGTAAAAGAAAAAAACTCCATTTTTTTTTCTTTTTCCAAAAGCAGAAAAAGAAAGGAGAACATTCTTGGAAGATAAAACAAAAAAGGCTCAGTGTGTGAAAATGTTTTAGATCCATTTCTTCCTAGAAACTGAGATGTAGATGGTAGAAATTGGACCATTGATATAAGAGGTTACTTTATCCTAAAAACACTGTGTTCCTTTGACTTCTGTGACGCTGCACTCTCCTGGTTTTTCCGCATTGTTTCTGGTAGGTCCATCTCAGTCTCCTTTGCGGGGTCTCTCTCCTTTACCATTGTATGTTGGAGTTACTGAAGATTGTCTGAGATGCTTTTCTTACTCTATATGCTCTCCTTAAGCATCTCATTCATTATCAATAATTTTAGGGGGGGTTAAGTTACTATCTAAATGATAAATCCCAAATTTTTATATCCATCAGATCTCTCTTACAAACTCCTCCTATTTCCAGCTGACTCATACTTCCAGTTATTTAGTGAATGTCTTCACTCGGTTGTCTTAAGAACACCTCAAAATTAGAATGTCCCGAACTAGCTTGACTCCTTTCCAAAGCCCCTTCCAGTGCATCCTCTCAAGTGCCGTCCAAGTTAAAAACCTGGCAGTCATTCCTGACTCCACCTTCATCATCACGTCATCAGATCTCTTCCTTCTACCTCTTAGATATGGATGTCTCACGTCTGTTTGTTTCACGGTGTTCATTGCCACCACCATAGTCCACCTTGACTTTCATATTGTCTCCTCACATTTAGTCTACTGCTTTCCCACCTAATCCAGTGTCCACAGAGCAGCCAGAAAATGCAAATCCATCCAGGTCACTACCTTATTTAAAACCCTTCAAAGCCTTCCCACTGCCCTTAGGAAAAATTCCAAACTCTTTACCAAGCTGTCTGCTTATCATTCTCCTATTTCCAGTCATTCTAAAACTTTCTTTTCCCAGGACAACTCTATCCAGGCTATTGCTTACCTCATACGTTTTCCCACTTGTTCCCTGTGCCTGGAATGCTTTGCTCTCCTTTTCACATAACTATACATAGTCATTCTTAAGGTCTCACTTAGAAGTCACTTCCTCATTGAAACCTTCACAACCCCTCACTCTGGGCCCAAAAGCCATGGGTAAGGGGGAAAGAAGAAGGGATGGGAAGAAAAAAATATGACCAAATTTGCATTGTGAAAATCACTGTCGATGATGTGTGGAGAACAGATAGGAAATAGGAGAGAATGGTTGTTTCCAGTCGTTGAAATTGTAAGAAGGCTATTGCAGAGGTCTTGTTGAGAGATGATGTTAGCTTGAATCAGGGAGGTAGTAATAGAAATGGAGAGAAGGTAATGTTGTCTGAGATATTTTGGACATGAAATCAATAGGCTTTGATATTACATCGTATTAGGAGAGTGATGCCACCCTACTCCTCTGGTTTTCATGAAGAGGCATTTTCCTTAAAATTCCTGGCTTCTTGCCTCATCTCATACTCTTTACGCATGATGGATGAGTTTGAGAGTAACTGGGCTTTCAGGATTCAGCCCTTCCTCTCTTCTCTTTAAGACTGGCCCACCTCCAGGGAGCATGTGCTCTGGGGTTTGCAGAGGGGTCAAGTTTTTTGATAAGGAGCCTGTCCTTGTAAGTAGAGGGCTCTGGTGGTCTGATGCTATCAGGGACAGCATAGGTAAATCCTCCTAAAGCTGGGGTTCGGAGTTACGAAACTCATTTTTGCCACACACCTGCATCACACTATTCAACCTGGTCTTCATCAGTAGGAAAGCTGACACATTGATCTGTATTTTCCTCACCCTTAATTTACTTGCTAATTTACTCAGAGCTCAGATGGGGGTTGGAGGAGGGAGGAGAAAATGAACAGTGATGACTTCTAGATTTCCAGCTTATACAACTGCATGGATTACGGTGTCATTCTCTTCCCTCCTTCCTTTTTCTTTTTTTCAAATGGGGCAGTCAGAACTCACAAATTCAGAATTTGGGACATGTTGAGTTTGAGATAACTTTGAGATGTGCTGTGGCAATGTCAAGTTGGCAATTGTATATACAGATCTGGGGCTCAAGGATGCAGCCTGGGCTGGAGATAGAAATTTGGGAGCTATCAGCAAGTGGATCACCATCATGGGTTAGGATGAACTCAACTGGGGGGGTATTATAGAGAAGGGAAGGAGGTTAGACCTGAGCTTCAATGAACTACAATGTTAAATAGCCAGTTTGAGGAGGGTGAGTCTGAGAATGTAGGCCAGTTTGCTGATACTAGAATAGATCCAGAGGTCAGAGAGGAAGGGTTTAGAAGATGAGCAATGAAGGAGGGGCTGAATGAGGGGCAAGAAAATACATAACATTATGAGGAAAATGGTACATAAAAGATACAAGGCCAAGGGTGGGCTTATACTTTGGGCATTGACAAATGAACACAGGATTCTGATTTAATCTCACATCTTGTAATAATTTAATTATTAATAATTATTTGTATAATGCTGGTTTTGCCTCCAGATAGAGACCTTATTTTTTTTAATTGAAGTATATTTGATGTGCAATATTATATAAGTTACAGGTGTAAAATATAGTGATTCATAACTTTTCAAGGTTATATTCCACTTAGGTTAGTATAAAATATTGGCTATATTTCCTATGTTGTACAATATATCCTTATAGCTTATCTTACACATGATAGTTTGTACCTCTTAATCCCCTACCCCTATATTGCCCCTCCCCCCTTCTCTCTCTAGTAACCACTAGTTTGTTCTCCATGTCTATGAATCTGTTTCTTTTCTGTTATATTCACTAGTTTGTTGTATTTTTTAGATTCCACTTGTAAGTGCAGTGTCATACAGTGTTTGTCTTTTCTCTGTCTGACTTATTTCACTTAGTTCAATACCCTCCAAGTCCTTCCATGTTATTGCAAATGGCAAAATTTAATTTTTTTTAATGACTGAGTAGTATTCCATTATATATATAACGCATCGTCTTTATCCATTCATCTCTTGATGGGCATGTAGGTTGCTTCCATCCAGATAGAGAGACTTTGAAAGACTGTCACTTCTTGGTCACTGCTGAATCCCCAGCCGTATCCATCAACACAATTCCTGAAACAAAATAAGGACTCAAGATCCTTTGACTTCCTACTTCTATATTAATGGTTAAATGGACCAAAGAAAGAGAAGCCTAATAGTATTTCTTAGGTTAAGCTCTAACTACTGTCACAAAGAGAGAGGAGTGGTAGTGAGAAGAAATATATATTTGTTACTCACTTCATTCCATACTAACAAAATGTGTTTTCTTACCCATTATTATTAGCCAGAGCTCCTCTTTTTTAGTGTTATAATTAGTTGATTGCATGGAACTCCTCATCAAATAATTTTTTTTTTTTTTTGCCGTACGCGGGCCTCCCACTGTTGTGGCCTTTCTCGTTGCGGAGAACAGGCTCCGGACGCGCAGGCTCAGCAGCCATGACTCACGGGCCCAGCCGCTCCGCGGCATGCGGGATCTTCCCGGACCGGGGCACGAACCCATGTCCCCCGCATCGGCAGGCGGACTCCCAACCACTGCGCCACCAGGGAAGCCCCAAATAATTTTTAAAAATGTTCAGACTTCCCAAAATATATCTGGCTTACAAAATTATAATTTCGACTATGTTAAAATTTGCACTTAAAAAGTCTGGAAGGAAATGTGATAACATGTTCATAGTAGTATGAGAGTGATTTTTACCCTTTAGATCTAATTTCTAAATAGTCTAGATATTTTATTTGTTAGTATTTTAAAGAAGTTTTTATATTTTGTGGATATTAATTTTCTGTTGATTGTATATTGTAAATATTTTATCACAATTTGTTACTTCTTTTAACTGTGCTTTATTTTTAACCGCTTTGTGGAGGTATGATTCGCATACCACAACATTAACCTATGCTAAATATACAATTGAATGGGTTTTAAAAATTTTATATAGTTTCACAGACATCAGTACAACCAAGTTTTAGAACACTTTTCTCCTAGAAAAAGTTCCATTGTGCCCATTTGTATCAACTTCCTCTCCCACTCTCAGCCCCAGAAAATTGCAAATCTACTTTCTACAGTTTTGTCCTCTCTAAATTTTCATATAAATGGCATCTTACAATAAATAATCTTTTGTCTATGGCTTATTTCAATTAGCACGATATTTGTGAGTTTCATCTATGTTGTTAAATATATAGTTTGTTCCTTTTTATTGCTGAGTTTTTTAATTTATTTATTGTATGGATATACCACAGTTGTTTATATATTACATTTGATGTTGTAATATACATATTACATTACAAGTTGATGGACAGTTGGGTTATTCTCAGTTTTGGGCTATTATAAACAGAATTTTGTGAGGGCATATATATTCATTTATTTGGGGTAGATACATAGGAGTGGATTTTCTGGTTTATATGGTAACTTTATATAAACTGCTAAATTGTTCCAAAGTGGCTGTAACAATGTGTGAGGGTTCCAGTTTTTTCAAATCCAACACTTTGTATTGTCAGTCTTCTATTTCAGCCATTCTAATGAGTGTGTAGCAGTACATCATTGTGATATTAATTTGCACTTATCTAATGACTAATGGTGCTGGGCATCTTTTCATGTGCTTATTTAATCTGTACATCTTCTTTTTTTTTTTTTTTTTTTTTGGCGTTACGCGGGCCTCTCACTGTTGTGGCCTCTCCCGTTGCGGAGCACAGGCTCCGGACGCGCAGGCCCAGTGGCCATGGCTCACGAGCCCAGCTGCTCCGCGGCACATGGGATCTTCCCGCACCGGGCCTGCATCGGCAGGCGGACTCCCAACTACCGTGCCACAAGGGAAACCCTGTACATCTTCTTGAGTGAAGTGACTATTCAAATCTTTCGCCAATGTATTGTGTTGAGTTGTCTTAGTTGTTGAGTTGTTAGAATTCCTTATGTATTCTGGATACAACTCCTATATGAAATATATGCCTTGCAAATAATTTCTCTCAGTCTATGGCTTGTCTTTTTATTTTTTAAATGGTGTCCTGAGAACAGCAAAATTTTAAAATTTTGATAAAGTGAAATTTATCAATTTTAAAATTTTATTACTTGTGCTTTTTGTGTCACACCTAGGAAATTATCGCTTACCCAAGGTTGCACATTTTTTTCCCATGTTTTCTTCTAAAAGTTCCATAGCTTTAGCTCTTACATTTAGGTCTATTATATATTATAGACTGATATATTTTGAGCTAATTTTTTTTGTGTGTATGAGTGAGGTAAGGACCAATTTTTTTTGTTTGCATAAAGATGTCCAATTATACTAGTACCATTATTTGAAAAAAAATAAAATTCTTTCTGGCTGATTTAGCTCAGCACCTTTGTAAAAAAAATCAGTTAATCTTAGGTCTAATTCTGGACTTTCTATTTTGTTTCATTGATCTGTATGTCTATCCTTCTGCCAAAACCTGATTGTTTTGATTACTATAGCTTTATAGTATCACCTGAAATAAGGTGTGAAAGTACTCCAGCATGTTTTTTCTTTTTCAAAATTGTTTTGGCTATTCTAGTTTCTTTGCAATTTCACATAAATTTTAGGATCAGCTTCAATTTCTACTAAAAAAAAAGAGCCTCCTGAGATTTTGTAAATATTGCATGGAATCTATAGATCAGTTTGGAAAGAATTGCCATCTCAACAATATTTACTCTTCCAATTCTTGAACATTGTATAGCTCTCCATCTGTTTAGGTATCTGTGGGCATTATTTTTATTATCAGAAAAAAATCAACAACACTTTTGAAAATAGTTTATTTTTTATCAGTACCATATAATCTTAAAGGAGAATGGCTTTCTCCTATAGCTACTAATTATAGGTAAATGTGTCATAGGCATGTCGGGGGCTGCTCTCATAGAAGTGCTCTGAGCTCTTCAGAATATTGCTGACACTGGTGGTTTATCATGGAAGAAAGAGATGCAGTGAGAGTGTGGTGTGTGGGCTGCAGAGGTCAATGGGTCAAAATCATTCTCAACTGTTCTTTACCACTTGTTTAAGATACTTATAAGAAAGGGTCAATTACTTTGTCCTTCATCATCAATACTAAATATATAATCTTATAGAAAATAAGTGCTCAAGTACTGAATAGTTTTCAGTTATTGAAAGATCATTAGAAAATTCTGGAAAAATTGTTTATGACAGCATTTTTTTTTTTTTTTTTTTTTTTTTTTTGCGGTACGCAGGCCTCTCACTGCTGTGGCCTCTCCCGTTGCGGAGCACAGGCTCCGGACGTGCAGGCTCAGCAGCCATGGCTCACGGGCCCAGCCGCTCCGCGGCACGTGGGATCCTACCAGACCGGGGCACGAACCTGTGTCCCCTGCATCGGCAGGCGGACTCTCAACCACTGTGCCACCAGGGAAGCCCTATGACAGCATTTTTAATACATGAAGAATAACAGGTGAAAATATTGCTTTTTTTTTTTATAGATCATTGTTTATTTTAAGACTTTTCTTGCTGAATTTTATTGATAAAGTAAATTATCTTAAAATGAATGTACTTATCCAAACCAGATAGTTTACGTAAATTTTAAAATGTCACTCAAATATCAATTCCAAAATAAGTAAATAATAAATACCGTAAACCTACTGGAAGACTTTAAGAAATACTGTTGTCTGTTAATATTGAAAAATTGAAAAATACTGGATGAATAAAGTAGCTTTAATAAATGAAACAGCAACAACAGCAAACCTTCCTTATATGGAGTGAAAAACATTTTTTCTTTAAAATTTTTCTATTTGAGGAAGCAAAATACATTTGCACTAAGGTATAGTAAACTAAAGAAAAAGAGCAAGCAGTAGCCTGCAGAAACTAAAATGTAACACTCTGTAGCTCCAATTACAGAACTGCAGAATGAAAGAGAAATAAATGAGACACAACAAATATAAACACTTTATATCTCTTACATTCTTGTTATCAGCTTCATTTATAAAGAAAACATGAAAAGAGTTTGCAGTAAAAAAAGAAAAAGATATAAAGCTAACCCAACTACATTCATAAATCAATAAAACTTCCTCAAATATAAATGGACACATTTCAAAAAAATCAACAATTACAATACTACTCATAGTAGAACTTATTAAGAATAAAATATTTCTGCATATTTAATAATTTATTCAACATTATAGGGGATTTACTAATAGCCCAATGGTAACTAACATTTATAGGAAAAAAGAAATTTTATACATAGAAAGGAGAGAGAAAAATGGATCGATAGATAGATATAAACAAATACAACACTTGTACTAGGCATTTTTTTCCCACTGTATTTTGTCTCTCTGAAGGGAACTACAGATCATTTAGTGGGCACATAAAAAGTTTTTGAATGGATGAATGAATTAATCTACCCTGATTTCTTCATTTTATAGATGACAGATTTGTGGTCCAAAGAAGTTAAATGACATTCGCTCATTCATTAATGTATGCATGCATACATTTACAAAACAAATCATTTTTGAGCACCTACTGTGTGCTAAGCCCTGAGTTGAGAACTGGGAATTCAAGGATAAACCAAAATCCAAGAGGTACCTAGTCTGTAACTTATTGTTTAGTGGGAGGAGACGGACATTAATTACACAAATAATTAACAACTGCAAATAAGTGCCCAAAAGAGATACATGTGGAACTATGCAGAGGTAGAAGAAAAGGGGAAACTTACCCCAGGTTCATAGATGTAACTATCAGAGACAGAATAATCCAGATCCATTATCTTTCCAAAATATCTTTAGTTAAGTGGTTGAAAGTACTTAGTGTTCACAGTAGAGGACATCTCTGAAAATAAAATCAGAAGCTGCTAGTATATCATCCCATTATATGAATAAATTAGGCATTCATATACAAACCTTTACAAAGCATTTAATTCTTAAAAATCAAATAAATGAACTGTTTGGTAAATGGTGCTAGGTAAATTGATCATTCTTTTGGCAAAGTAGATTTTCCATTTACATATCATACAAAAATCAATTCCTTTTGACTTAAGGATCTAAATACACTTTTAACAAAACTGAGAAGTATTGTAAGAAAATATAATTTTAAAAAAGTATGGGGACAGTATGAACTTCTTAAAGAAGAAACAAAATTCAGAAGCTATAAAGGAAAAGATTGACAAGAGTAACTAAATAAAAGTTAAATTGCTAAGCATGGGAGAAAATATTCTCTCTCTCTCTCCACACACATACACACACACACCACTATCACTACCACCACTGCCACACAATTATTTCTATAGTATATAAAGAGCTCTGACAAATCAATAAATAAAAGACAAACAGTCCTACTGAAAAATGGGCAAAAGATATGTGGTGGGAAGACTCTAAAATGGTCTCCAGTGATCCCTGTCTCCTGATTTTCACACCTCTTCTGTAATCTCTTACATGTAGCCAGGATCCAGTAAATTCAACAATGCCAGTGGGAGGTCACTTCTGTGATTAGGTTACATAAGATTGTGACCTCTGTCTTGCTAGCTGTCTATTGCCTCTCAACTTGCACACTTTGATGAATTGAGCTGCCATGTTGGAGAGGCCCACATGGTAAGGAACTGAGAGTGGCTCCTAGCCAACAGTAGGCAAGGAGCTGAGACCCTCAGTCCAACAGTCCCTGAGGAACTGAATTCTGCCAACAACCACAGGAGCTTGGAAGTGGATCCTTCCTTAGTTAAACTTTCAAATGAAACCATAGTCTTGTGAGAAACCTAAAGCAAAGGACTCAGTTAAGCTGTGCCAGACCCTGACCCACAGAAACTGTGAGATGATAAATGTATGTTGTTTAAGCCATTAAATTTGCGGTAATTTGTTATGTAGCAATAGATAACTAATACAGGTTATGAACAGGCAATTTATAGAGGAAAAAATACAAATGATCAACAAATATACTGTCAAAATGCTTAATCTCGCTAGTGATTAGGAAAATAATATAGAAAAATTACTGTGAGATATAAATTTGTACCTATCAGGCTAGTAAAAATGTTGAAGATTGATAATTTCCAATAAAAGCAACAGTAGAAGGAAAAGAATACTTTCATACAGTGTTGAGAGCAGTTTAAACTGGTACAATTTCCTCCTTAGAGAGCAATTCGGCAGCACCTTTGAAAAGTTTAAGTATATAGACTGTTAACTCAGTTAAATCCATCTCTTGGAATCTATGCTACAGAAAGAAAAGAGACGTATCTCAATGTTCATTGCAGCATTTGCTGTGGTAGCAAAATATTGGAAATTATCTAAATCTCCATCAGTGGGGAGTGGTTGAATAAATTATGCCACATTCATACAATCGTAGTCGATAAATGTAGATCTGTGTGTACTAACCTGGAAGTGTTCTCACTACTTATTAATGGGTTAAAAAACAGGTTGATAATGATCTTTTTAGTTTGATCTCATTTCTAATGATACAGACATACACATACATACTTTCATATGTGCACGCGTATGTATATGCATAGGAAAAAGTTTGGAACGATTCACACCAACTATTACCAGTGGTTACCCCTTAAGGAGTAGAAACAAAGCAGATGGAAGAGGAGCTTTCACTTTGTGCTTCCTATTGTTTGAATATTTTCAGGGAGCAGTTCATCCTTTTTGTACAATATTTGTAATTCTTAAACCAATGAAAATAAATAAAAGGAAATAAAAAACAAAACAAAAGCATTCTTTCCTTGTTGAAGGAGGAGAGCTTTGATACTCCACTTCATCTTGTAACAAAAGAACACTGAAAACAGAAACAGATGTCCCTCATTCAAGCATAGAGAAGGAAGCAAAAATAGGAGGACTGTTTAAGAAGAAAGGTTTTAAAACAAAAGTAATCTCTTAGAATTTAATCTATACAAACACATATGGTCTACATTTAAAAAAATTATTTTATAATATAAAAGAGAAACAGAAATAACTCGTTCATTTTGCCGCTAAAAACAAAAACTACATTTGATAGCCATTAACATTTCACCAAACAGAAAATGTCCAAGAACAGATAGATAAAACAAACAAAACAATGGAAAGTATTTCTCAAACAGATCAAAATTATATGTGATTAAATGAGGAAACTTTTAGATTGTACAATATGAAATCACCATTTTTATAAGTCAAAACTAGTAAATAATCAGTAGTTTTATATTGTTCTATCAGCTATCTAGGAGGGTTCTACATTATACAAGCCTTTGGGAAAATAGCAAAAATAAAGAAATTTAAAAATCTCAAGTTTTGTTTGTTCTCGCTTTTTTTTTTTTAATCCTATAAAGCTTTATGGGACAAACCTGAGATCCCACTTTGTTTTCCAGACAGGGAAACTCATTTTTTTCATAATAAATTACAAGTATAAAGGTTAATATTTGAGGGAATAATTCAGTTGTCCTTTGTGCCTAATTAGTGTTCAAAGCAGAAAAGAAGAACACAATTTCAGAAAATTATCTTTCATGAAAGTCAAAATGAAGAGATAAAAATTAGAGAAAGCTTTTCCACTGACAGCTAAACTTTGAAGCAATCTCTATGTAAAAAGAAAGCAGCAAAATTCAGATTGTTTCAAATCTAAATTCATTTTTTTAAGAGCAAAGGAAAACAAAGACCCACTTAGCTATAGACAAATGGATTGTTTTAACAGCATAACCTGTAGATATATGTTCAGAGTGAAAAATACAGTATCAGAAGATTTAAAAAGTAGCAAAAGGAATTTTCCTATAAACTGGGATCCTTTATCCCTCAAATGTGCAATTTTACCTAGAAATTCATCGTAAAATAGTTTTACCCTCAAAAAAAGAAAAAAAGAAAAGCCCTTCAAACATGGATTAGTTTTTCATTAAAGGTAAGATCCTATGTACAAGAAATTTCTACGTTTTGAAGCATAAATCCACAACCATTGTCCCTGTTCTAATAATCAGAATAGGGTGCATCAGTAAAGATTCTACCCTGTCTTAATAATGAATATTTTCACTGCAAATAACAGATATACACTCAAAATAGCTGAAGCAAGAAAAACAAAAAAAGGAAAAAAAGAAGGAGAAAGAAAAGAGAGAGAGAAGAACGTGGAGAGAGTTGTAAGACTATAGGACTACCTCAAGAAACTGAGGCGTACAATGTACCATTGCACTTCATGAAGAACTAGAACCTGGAAAGAGCCCAGAACCACGTGCTCTATTCATTTATTTCTGTGTGGACCACATGTTCTCTCATCGCTTTCTCTGTACTTTTGTTCTATTCTTCTTTATCTATAGACCACTTTCTCTGCTTTTTCATATGTGTGCCAAGGGATTGCTACCTAAGTTCAGGTGCTAGCTAACATTGGTTAGCATTATCATCTCTGAATGTAAAATTCCAGATTCCTTGGAAGAAAGAATCTGATTAGTCCAGCTTGATGTGTCTATTCCTCATCCTATCAACGTGGGTGAAATTCCATAGGCTAAATATGGCTGTAGGGTCTGAGCCTGTGAAGGGGGAGCAATACTTTGTATATGTTTGTGGGGGAATGGGAAGGGTCATGGTCTAATATACACCCTGATTCTAAAATTCTGTATTTTCAGGCTCACGATATTCCCATCTACAAAATATTCTGAAACATATGCATGTCCATTTGACTTAGTCTCATATTTTTATTGTTTGTAATGTTTATATTATTTGCTCATACGGTAAATGCTTGTACCAAGAAAAAAAGAAAAGAATATTGAAAACTAAGAACAACGTAGACTTTCAGAATAAATTAACCACACCTGTATGTTTAATTTTTACACCCAAAAAAATCAGTTTGGTAGGCTGAAAAAAGACATCAGAGTTCTAACCCCCTGAACCTGTGACTGTTATCTTATATAGGACTTTGTAGATCTGATTAAGTTAAGAATTTTGAGATGGGGACATTATCCTAGATTACCCCTGTGAGCCCTAAATGTAATAATCATAAGTGTCCTAACAATTATAAGAGGAAGGAAAGGGAAGATTTTACTGCACAGAGAAGGCAATGTGATTCTGAAAGCAGAGATTGGAGTGATGCACTTTGGAGATGGAGAAAGAGGCCACAAGCCAAGGAATATAGGGGACCACTAGAAGCTGAAAAAAAGGTAAAGCAATGGATTGTCCGCTGGAGCCTCTGGAAGGAACTAGCTTTGCCAACACCTTGATTGTGTCTCAGTGAAACTCATTTTGGACTTCTGACCTCTAAAACTGTAAGAGAATAATGTGTTGATTTAGGCCAAGTATTTGGGGTGTATAAGGTGCAGTACAGAAGAATGAAGCCATGACCAGATCTGTGTTGGGGGGGTATCAGAAAAGTCCTGATCTTTGAGTTGAGTCTTGAACAAAGTGTAGACTTTGGTCAAGTGAACAAGGGAGGGGAAGGATACTCTAGGGCGAGGGAGCAGTGTGGTGCTGCAGGGCTGTGGTGGATCTGCCGCTGACCAATATGCAGGGACTAGCTGTATGTGGCTATAAGCCTTTTATCATAAAAATTTGGTCATGAAAATTTTAAAACACAAAACAAAGTTGAAAGAATATTACAGTGAACACCCATATAATGCTTCCCAAATCCTACCATTAATATTTCTATGCTATGTTATCACATATCCATCCACATGAATTTCCAAATACTAAGAGGAAAAAAAAGTATGTGCTAATAAGGATACTTTTATAATAAATTACCATTTTTTTAGTTCTTTCCAAAGTCTGACTTCTGCTGGAATCAAAGTTTATATGAATGTAAATTTTTTTTTTTTTTTTTTCAGTACGTGGGCCTCTCACTGTGCAAGCACAGGCTCCGGTGGCGCAGGCTCAGCGGCTATGGCTCACGGGCCCAGCCGCTCCGCGGCATGTGGGAGCCTCCTGGACCGGGGCACGAATCCGTGTCCGCTGCATCGGCAGGCAGACTCTCAACCACTGTGCCACCAGGGAAGCCCTGAATATGAATTTTTGATAAGACTTCAGGTAAAGAAATTATATTTGTGGCATTAAATAAACAAAGGAAAACACTATTACAGAAAAATATAATCCATATACTATATAATGCTTTCATGTATCAAGAAAGTGCCCTTTGTTTTGTTTTTAATTTTTGTTTTATTTCGTTGCAGCTGTGAAAAGGTTTATGCTGATTAGGAATACTAGGTTTGTGATTTAAATTATAGTTGGTGGTCTAAATTCTCCCATCCAACTGATAACTGGATTCCAGTTTCTATATTTTTTATGAAGGCTATGCTGTCAAGCCTTCTTAGGATTTTTAATGTTTTATATACTCCTTATGGTAATTTAAGTATGTCACTAAGAATCTCTTATGAATATGTATTAAAAATATAAAGAAAATGAAAAGATATGCTGAGAAATAATCTCTCTTATAAATGAGTACTTTGCTAATGCATATTCCAGGTGAGAAGGTTTTAGAAAAAAGAGACATTTCTGAGAATGTATGAGATCTAATTTAGACCCATGCCTTAGTTCAGTTGTTCTAAACTTCAGCGCTCATAGGAATTACCTGCTAGTCTTATAAAAATGCAGAATCTCCCAAATTCTAATCAGTAGGCCTAGGACGGGGTCCAGAATCTGCATTTCCGGCAAAGGATGCAGACAGTGCAAGAGCACACTTTCAGAAACACTATTGAGAAAGTCCCAATTCTGCGGTGCTCACATTTGACTGAGCATATCTTCATAGATCTCCCCAGTCCCTTTGGACAAGATATCAGTGACTTTTTATTGAGTACTTATTACACGTTAATATTAGAACTATGAGGACAGGTTATTTGAACTAATCCTCCTGCTAAAAACAACTGAAAAATACTGGGTGAAATATGTTTATAAATATCTTCTTAAAAGTATCTTATTATCTTAAATTAAAAGTATCTTATTATCTTATTTCTTATTAGGTAAGAAATTGGCAGGCCAAAATCCAAGTGAAGGTAGAAATCCTGAGTGTAGCTGAGAGCCAAAGCTACTTTTGATCTGAGGGTATTTGCTCAAAGGGGGAAATTGAGGGTCTATTTTCATAGTTTCAGCTTATGAGACACTCAAGCTAGGCAGTCTAAATGGTACACCGTCTCCCAGTAAAGCTGGGACTCAAAGGGGCAAGACCCCAGAGTACGATGACCCAGAAGCAACACCCGAAACCCTCACCGCTAGAGAAAACAAGGAAAGTCACCCCTGTTCTGGGAGGCTGGGGAGGAGAGGAGGATATTTCTATGAAACTTTTAGCCACAGCTAGCATTTGTGCTGTTTTTCAGCCCAAATTTATATCACCTGAGTGGTACAAAACTATTACATTATGTAATCAGAAAGGGGATGGATGGTCAACCTGGAGGCTCATAGAGTGGGAGCCTGCCAGGAGGTCTCCAGCCTAAACCAGGGTAGAGAGTACCTGACATTGTTTCTCCACCCTCCCTTCTAACAGGCAAGATGGTAGTTCAATTGCACCAGCAAGAAAGATAATCAATGTAGCTCACCTGGCTCTGATTCCTGCTCAATTTCTTGCTCAGTAACCTGCTGATTAAAAGCTTACTTTGCGGGCTTCCCTGGTGGCGCAGTGGTTGCGAGTCCGCCTGCGGATGCAGGGGACATGGGTTCTGTGCCCCGGTCCACGAAAATCCCACATGCCGCGGAGCGACTGGGCTCGTCAGCCACGGCCGCTGAGCCTGCGCATCCGGAGCCTGTGCTCCGCTAATGGGAGAGGCCACAACAATAAAAGGCCCGCCTACCACAAAAAACAAAAAACTTACTTTGCAAAGAAATAAACAATTACTTTTCATAGAAGTATTTCATAGGTTTGGAATATATTAGTGTATGGATACCAGAATTTTGATATTTATATAAATTTGCATTGTTTTATATACCAGTCTTTTGAGTTCAGTGTTATAAGTCTGTCCCCTAGAAATTGTTTCTTGCTGCACTAGCAAGAATAGAGTTCCTAGCCAGGAGGGCTGAAAATAACCTGCCTGTGAAGTCTTTTGTGAGTTATTGCCATGCTGGGAAGTCTTGCCTGGAGGCCATCCAGTCAGGCTACGAACCCATTGCTTCCGAACAACTATAGGACATTTCTCCCCAAAATTAGCACACTCAAAAGAAACATTTAATTGTTTCCCACAGAATCCCTAAGAGCAGATCAGATCAGGCATGCTATCTCTGGAAAGAGCGCTGTCCTGGGAGTCAAAAGAAGCAGGTTTAGATTCTGCCACTGCTAATTACTAGCTCAGTGGTTATGGGCTGTTTAAACAATTTTATCAAAAAAAAAGAAAAAAAGAAAAGAAAAGTAGGGGGAATTCCCGGGCAGTGCTGTGGTTAGGGCTTGGCGCTCTCACTGCCGTGGCCCGGGTTCAATCCCTGGTGGGGGAACTAAGATCCCACCAGCCACACGGCGTGGCCAACAGAAACAACAACAACAAGGTAGGATTAATTAAAAAAGAAAATAAACAATTCTATCATCTGTAAAATGGGATCCATAATATTTACCTTACAGTATAACCGTGAATATTGAATAGAATAACATATATGAACATGTCTAACATAATGCCTGACATTTAACAATAAATATCAATAAGTGTTGGTTTCCTTCCTTGCTTCCACTACTTGCTAATAATACGGACACACTCTAGAATTTTTTTCTCCTCCTCCTATCAAGTTGTGTCTGGAAGAGCTGGTGGTTGGTTTGCTGCTGCAGCTAATCACAGTAAGGAGAAGAATAATATAGAAAAATCAGTGCCAGCTTTTATCAAGGAAATTTGATTTTCTAGATCCTTCCCTTACCCCCAAAGAAAGAGGAAAAGAAAGTGCAAAGAAGATTGAGAGGTAGTGGCTATAGAAGTGTGAGGGAAAGCAGTGCAGGGTGATGTCCTAGAGATCAAGGGAAGAAGGAATATCAAAGAGGGAGTGATCAAAATGCTGTAGAGCATGAAACCAATTCAAATGTTATAGAGAAATCAAGTAAAATAAAAGACTGAGAACTTCCCATTTAACTTAGTAACTTGAAGGCCACTCGTGGCCTTAGCAACAGCATTTCAGTGGAACTGAAAGGGAAGCTGGTTTGCAACACGTTGAGAGAAGGAGAAAAGGAAGTAGACTAGAAGAGTTTGGACAAATGTTTTCAAGTCTGGCTATGAAGGGAAGGGAAGAGGTAAGGCAGTAGCTATAGAAGGACATGAAGTTGAGAATGTTTGCTTAGATAGGACAAAACTATAGGAGTTAAAATACTGGATGGAGATGAGACAACAGAGAATGGAAAGTACAAGACACAGAAGACAGATGATGAAGAGAAGGAAGTTCCTTAAGAGACAGAAGAAGCTGGAACCAGGGCTCAGGTGGAAAGATAAGCCTTAGAGGGAGGGATACCTATTTTCCTATAAGAGTTGAAAAGGCAGAGTGTACACACAGGTTTACTTAAAGATATGGAGCCAGGAAGTTAAACAAGCACTTCTTGGATGGCTTCTGTTTTCTCTGTGAAGTAGGAATTTAAGTTGTCTTTTAGGAGGAAGGAGGAAGGAGGGGGAGTGTTAGATGTTGGAGGGAAGTGGAGAAAGTAAGAAAAAGAAAAGTCTGGTACATGGAGGAGAAAACTGACCAGAGAAACATAGTAAGATGTTAGAGCCACACTGAGGGCCCCACTGAAACTGAGCACTCTGAATTTATACTGGTAGCAAAATGTAGGGCTCTGTCGTTCAGACACTGTAGAGGGAATAGCTGGGTTTTCCCACTGCACTGCATAACGTTGTGCTGGTAAACACTTCCCAACTGCTTTTAGGGGGTACAGTAGGAGGAGCCCTGGTTTGCAGCAGTGGTGTAAATACTCCCACCATGTCAGACTTCAAGCTACCAATGTGATGTCATTGAACTCAGACTTGGGAAGAGATGCCCAGTGGCACACTGATATGTGGTATTCCCGTCATACAAATACAGTAGATGTAAATAACCTTAATCGTATAGAAAATTGTGAAATGTAGTACAATAAAGAAGTGATGAGTTTTGATTATTTATTACCTTTGTTTTTATATAATTTTCTTAATAGTAAGTGTATATAATTTAATTTTTTAACAATAACCATATCTGACTTGCAAATTTCCTGAGAAGTTTACAATCAGCTCTCTCAAGACAGCATGAGCTGGTCCAACATACCACTGGTTGTGGGAAACCAGCTTGAAATGGCCTACACTAATAGACTGGGTGGGGTTGGGGGCAGGGAGAGAGCTGAGATAAAAATGACAAGATTGCTTTCCCCAGGGCCAGGGACTCTGGGCCTGGTAGAGGAAACCTGAGTTCACTAGAAAAGAAGGCTAGAAATGGTTGAGAAAAGCTTGCCTCTGGGGGAGGGTCAAACGATTCAATATTAGAGTGGTTATAAAGCTTGTATCTATTTTGTGACCCTGAGTTTTCTCTCACTGCACTATAAATAGCTTTTAAACGTCTGATGGAATAGGTTGTCACAGAGGACAGGTGCTGCAGGAGAAGAGCAGGGAGAGTGATTGTGGACCCAGGGGCAGGAAACCTGGGCCCCCCTGGATAATGTCAGAAGAAAGTCACCTCTACAGAGGCAAAACCAGCTGAGAATCTTGCTGTTCACAGTTTCTCTGCACTGTGTTTTGTCTTATGTTGGCAGGGAGATAGTTGGGCGATGGAAGCTCTTCTTCAGTTCTAAAATTGTACAATAGGAATAAATGCTGTATCTCAGTTTCTTCTATCAAATAGTTTACTAAAGAAACTTAAACAAAAATCTTTCTTTGCACAGAGAACAGGAATAATTTCACTTCAATTCTATTCAGTACACTTTTCTGGTGTTGGAAAGTCACTTTCCACAAAAGAGCTAACACGTTAGCGGCGTCATCTTGGCTTTTATAATCATGACTGGGTGTGATTCAGAATCATGTTTGGTGTGATTTACCTCAGCAGGCAGCATTTTCACTCTTTTCAAAGAAAATATTTCAGAGAGTAGCTACATTATCAACATCTCCTTGCTTGCAAAAATCCTGCCTACCATATGATCTTGCAATCCTACTTTGGGGAATATATCCAAAGGAAATGAAAATGGGCTGTTGAAAAGATATCTGCATTCTCATGTTTATTGCAGCATTACTCATAATTGCCAAGATATGGAAACAACCTAAGTGTCCATCAGTGGATGAATGTATAAAGAAGATGTGGTATATATGTATATATATATATATATATATATATATATATATATATATATATATACACACACACAATGGAATATTATTCGGCCACAAGAAAGAGGGAAATCCTACCACTTACAACAACATGGATGGACCTTGAGGGCATTATACTAAGTGAGAAAGTCAGAATGAGAAAAACAAATTCTACATGATCTCACTTATAGGTGGAATCCTAAAAAGCCAACTCACAGAATCAGAGAGTAGAAAGGTGGTTACTAGGGGCTGGAGTGTTGGGGAATGGAGGAGATGTTCTTTAAGGGTATGAACTTGCAACCAGTAGATAAATAAGTCTGGAGATCTAATATACAGCACAGTGACTATACTCAATAATATTGTACCATAAACTTCAAAGGTGCTAAGAGACTAATCTTAATTTTTCTCACCAAAAAAAAGAAATGATAATTTTGTGACACGATAGATGTGTTAGCTAACTACACTACAGTGTTAATTATATTGCAGTACATAAATGTATCAAATCAACATGTTATACACCTTAAACTTACACGGGCGTTATATGTGTGTTTTATGTGAATTACATCTCAATTTAAAAAAAAAAGAAGAAGAACTGGGCCAGGCCCAGGTTCAAATCCCAGCCCTGACACTTACAAATTTGGGGACCTTGGGGCAAGTCACTGAACCTCAGTTTTCTTCTCTTCAAAAGTAGGATAATGATAGGTACTTCCCAGGTAGTCATGATGATTTGATGAGATGAAATATAAATATACAATAGGACTCAGAAGAATGTTTAGCATTCAATAGTTGTTTGCTCTCATCTTCTCGCATCCCCATAGCTTTCTTTTTAAAATGATAAAAACAGAAGCTGGTAATAATTTCTTTTTTAACGTCCTGAACTTGACTTTATGTTTGGTAACCTTGCCTCTTTAGAAACACACACACATGTATATGCTGGTCTCTCTTCCAGGAATGCTCCACTTTCTCACTCTCACCCCAGCAAACAAATAAATTATGTCACTTGCTACTGCTCTGATTAGAAACATGAACAAGGCAAAGAGGTGGTAAGATCTAGTATACTGAGTGGCTAGGTCATAGCCTTGTCAAATTTCATGTCTCCTATTAAAGTTATCAATGTATCTTCATGTGTTTGTCCTGCATTCCGGTGTATGTAGATTCACTGGGTCTATGTTCAACTGGGATAACTGGCTTCATGGGTATGTGCTAAGCCATCTTCTAGGTAGAGTTTGGAGACCCATGCTGGACCTTGATCTAGTGTGTAGGTGTTTTAGTGTATTTAACGATCATGAATGTTCCATTTGTTCTAGAGAATGTGTACGCCAGAGTTGTACAATGATACGAAATGCATGGCCCAAGAAAATAAGTATCACATGATATACGTTTTTTTAAAATGAGGGTTGCTGCTTCGGTCTGTGCCACCTAGTAATAATTTCCCCCAAGAGACACATTAAGCCTGGGTATCAATTTATTGGGCAGCCCTGTATCTCACCAACAATTGAACTGGAGTCCTGGAAGGCCATTAAAATGGAATGAATAACCTAATCTCTTCTGCAAAATCAGCACAGGATTCTAATTTACACTTATCAAAAAAAATCATTTCTTTCCAAATTAACCAATCAGTAATATAATGTTAAGGCAATTATATTAGACAATGTTTCCAAGAGATTAAATTACATCAAATTAATCCCATGTTGGCTTGGATCTTCAGGCCAGGCATTTTCCGGGGGCCACGTGCTATGAATATTTGTGCCACATCTGGGTTTCTGTGGGCCAAAAGGGTACTAATGACACCAAAATGGTATAATCATAACATGTATTAAACATACATACACAAGCTACTCTGTAATGAATTATAATTAACTAACTTGGAGCAATCAATTAGGAAAGGTTAAAGAGGCTAATATCAGTGCTGGGAAAAGAAGAAATTCAACTGCTAGCAGTAAAACATTAAAAAAAATATTTCTAGAACAAGTTGTAAAGTATAAATGAATGAAAAGATGAATATATGTAACAGTCAGCAGTGTATCCAGAATGCTGGCCTCTCACTGTTGTGGCCTCTCCCCTTGCGGAGCACAGGCTCCGGATGCACAGGCTCAGCGGCCATGGCTCACGGGCCTAGCTGCTCCGCAGCATGTGGGATCTTCCCGGACTGGGGCACGAACCTGTGTCCCCTGCATCAGCAGGCGGACTCTCAACCACTGCGCCACCAGGGAAGCCCCAGAATGCTTTTTAAAAGCACATGCTTTCCTAACTCAATAGCTATCTTCACCAACATCACATCACATGCACACGTATAAATCCAAATCAAAAAAATGATTTTTTTTCTCACTAGGGACAATCCAATATGTTTGAAAACAATAATTTGGCAACTTGATAGAAACAGAGAGAAGATAGCTGCCTGCCAAAGTAAAGGGCAATGAAAAACTGCATGGCATCTTTCTGGTTTTGTCAGAAGTTGCCGCTTTAACCATTTCATGCCAGATGTGTCAGTGAGCATTTCAGACTCTCTTTGGGAATTGGTGTCCTGAGGCCTGGCACAATGTAATTCCTAAAGGAAAGAAATTCCATTATTTCAGTGCTTAATATGAACTAGCTTGTTAGCTATATGTTATCTAATTTAATCCCTCTCCAACAGCTCTATCGGTAGGGAGGTATTAGCATCCCAATTTTGCCAATGAGGAAACTGAGGCTTAAAGTTTCATGGCTAATTTTGGCAGAGAACTCACTCCTCAAGCCATCCTAGCGCATTTCATACCCTGCAAGCTGCCTCTCCTGGCACAAAACCTATGCTGTAAGAAACGTCTATAACATGTGATTCCACTGACCTTCGGGAGACTAAGCCCAAATCAGCAGGAAATGGTTGCTGTTTGGAGGGGCGACAACATGAAATGCCAGCCCAAACAAAAAACTTCTCTACTTTCAAGGACGGTTTGGACTTCAGTCCAGCAGACATTTATTGAGTACCTTCTATGACCAGAGCCTGTGCTATGTACTTTCATGTATCTCTTTTGTCACAACAAATGATTTTATTGGGATGCACTAAAGTAATAGAAGCTTCCTATATAAATAAATAAATAAATAAATAAATAAATAGATAAATAAATAAATAAGGACTTCCCTGGTGGTGCAGTGGTTAAGAATCCGCCTGCCAATGCAGGGGACATGGGTTCGAGCCCTGGTCCGGGAAGATCCCACGTGCCACGGAGCAACTAAGCCCTGGCACCACAACTACTGAAGCCCGTGTGCCTAGAGCCCGTGCTCTGCAACAAGAGAAGCCACCACAATGAGAAGCCCACACACCGCAAGGAAGAGTAGCCCCCGTTCACCACGACTAGAGAAAACCTGCGCACAGCAACAAAGACCCAACACAGCCAAAAATATAAACAAACAAATAAATAAATTTACATTTAAAAAAAATAGAGTGCACCCTGTGGTTAAAAAGGGCACATTTAGAATTTTCTCTGCATCTCTTATTCCTGGGAAGGGATGTGATTACTGTCTTAAAAGCAAGTTCATTTGAATGCCCAAACATTAGTTGTAGACACTTATTTCGTTTTCTTTAATCAAGTTCTGTGTTTTTCAGTCCTTATTGTGACTAAGAATTAGGGCTATATACCCACTTAATTAATTAATTGATTATTGATTGATTTTTTCTTCATCAACAATTTTACTCAAGCAATAAGCAATTTTACTCAACAATTTTACTCAACATACTTAAAAGACGAGACATAACAAAAGATTTCAGGAGAGATAATATACCTAACAAAAGATTTCAGGAGAGATAATATACCAACGTCGTACATATCACAGCGAGGCCATGTTGAAGCTCATTAAAATGTTTTCCTTCCCGGGTAAGAACACTTGCTCTTTCTCTCTCTTTCCCTGTCTCTGACTGTCCATCTCTCTTGATTTATTTTTTTTTCCCCTGGGGGTTCTCTGGTTGAAATCAAAGCAAGATTTTGCAACAGCTCAGGAGACTGGACTCCATCCAGCACGTTCCCAGGAAAAGCATGAGTATGCCATTGATAAGCAGGACTACGATCACGGCAAAAACGACGACAGTTTGCACGTCCAGGGTCATGGTCCAATGCAGAGCACTGTAGTGTTCCGGATGGGGAGATGCCAGCCTCTGTTCTGTCAGACTGTCCATATAGCCACCATGCTAGAAAGGAGAAGGAAGTCGAGTGGTTAGGGAAGGGCTGGGTTTGGCGCCCAAATATGGTACGGGAGAGAAGGAAGGGGGCATGGGGACAGGGGTGCTTGCTTCCTCCCTTCTCGGGCCTGAGCTGATCTTCCTTCCCTAGCTGAGAAATCTTAGCTTACGCTGAAGTCCCAGCATGCTCTCTCGGGCTCCACGGAAAAGGCAAAATCCTGGCTTTGAAAGTGAAAGGCGGGAGGAACCAGCACGACGTTCTCCGGCGCCTTCTCGGGCTGTCTGTCCGTGGGTGCGTCTGGTCTGCCTGCCTGGCTACCGGTCTGCCTGCCTGGCTACCGGTCAGCCTCCGTCTCCCCTTCTACAATTCGCTCGCTTTCCTACGCTCGCTCTGTTCGCGGGGCTCCCGCAGCCACTCTTTCGGTCCCTGACTCGCCAGCCCTCTCCCTCTTTTCTCCCCCTATGTACCCATTTTAGAAAGTTTTCAAGGATAACTTTGAGTTATGCAATGTTCCACCTCCAGGCTGACTTTAGTGCTTAACACCTGCTTCAGATACGACCCTTTGATAGACTAGGACTGGAGAAGCTGCCAATAATTCTGATGTCCACGTTGGTGTCATCCCCTTCTTTGGGGGAACCTCCCCCTCTTTCCTGCACTCTAATCCTCTGGTCTGAATGGCTTTCTTCTTATATGATTTCATCCCTGGCCCCAGCGATTGCTTCAAGAGGTTAACACATGACCCAAGTTGAAACATCACAACTCTCTCCCAGGATTTTCGAAGTGGAGCTATAGAGATTCACACACTATCTCCCTTCTGGCTGCAGCCCTCTGAGAGTGTGAGCCTGAAGCCACCCTTGAAGAAATAGAGAGACAACCCTGATGGCACTGGAGCCTTTGGAGCCAATCTTTCCTCAGGCCAGCTCTCTCCTGCCCTTTTCACAATTTAGCTATGTGAGTCAATAGATTTTCTGTCTTCTTAGGCAAAAATTGGGGTTTTGTCTCCTGCAACCAAAAGACTTCTGACTAAATACATCAATGAAATATTTTTTTACAGTTACCTGAGAGGGAGTATGCTATAATAGAAGGCATGCTGGACTTGAAATAATATTAGAAAGGACTTTGAAGTTTATGAGGTACCAAGGACCTATTATTGACATGCAGTGACATGTAGTGGGATAGAGTGTGAGAGAGATTTGGCTCGGAATCAAGTGGTTCATTCAGCCCAGCTCAGGGGCTGGTCAGCCTGCTGCTGGGACCCAGATGCATCAGAATTAACTTCACAACCTGGTTAAGATGATCTGCTTCACACTGCCCATTCGCCATCGAGCTGTGGCGACTCATCTTCTTTCAACCTTAGGCCCACAGACATGGCAGAGCCCTTGCTGTCCTTCCCAGCACTGCGTTAACCCTGAGCACAACTGTGGTGAGTACCAGTCCTGAGCACTGGCTGCAGTACAGATATAATAGCCCACGGGAACCGCTAAACCATTGAACTGCAGGAGCAAGGATAAAGAGTGGGGACGTTTAGAGGCCCACAGAAGTAGGTTTTAATTTAACTCCGTTGCTTCCTGACTCTGTGAATTCTCTGAGTGCCTGATTTTTGTATAAAGTGGGGATAATAATACTTTAAACTTTAGTGCGTTTATGAGAATTAAATAACTGTGGAAAGTATATGGTATACTGCTGGCACACAGTTGGCACTTAGTATGTGGTAGTTGTGTTGATGATGATGGTGGTAGGTGATAGTAAATGATGGTAACATTATGACTGTAAAGTATTCTCATTCTTTCCAGTAGAGAAATGCAGCATAGGAAAATGGTTCTCTTTCCTTAGGGCCATGTGAAGAGTTACTAACAAAGATAAGATTCAAATAACTGACTCATTTTAGGGATTTGCGTCTTCTTATGAGCCGAAGTGTTCAAACGATAAAAGTGCTTAGCTAGTTTCACGCAAGAAGTGTGAATCATTATTATCTTGCTTTTGATTTGTTTCTATATTTCAGTTTACAGAACTAAATTTAATGGAAGTATACTTTTAAAATGTCTTAGACCCTGATTTAGGGTGGTACTTTCTCTTAGATTATACTGGAAGCATACTTCTAAATTCTTCCTTTGTGGTTCTGATGCTTTTCAAAATTTTAAAATTTTCTTCACATTTTTCAAAGGTAAGGCATTTTTTTCTATCTTAACAAAAAGAAAATGAAACTATTGCATTTCCCCAAAGATACGTCTTGAGGAAAAGCAGATCCCTGAGAGGATATTATTAACTGTCTGCTTCTTATAATTGAGGCCTCTTCTCAGACAACTCTGCTGTTTAATCTCAGCTCTCACCAATAACCCTTTCTGCTTTTTGATCAAGTGTTTAATTTCCTTGAAAGATTTTCTCAGATTTCAACTGTTACTGAAAGGATTTTCATTTTACCCTAACCCTTTAATGGCTAAATCTTGCATATCCATTATTTCAAAAAAGGGTATTTCTGTTCATCTAAGTAAATAGTTCAAGGATTTAATCTTCTTTTCTTACCTATTACTGCTGAAATGAGGAGTTATTTGGAAACTTCTTTTGCTAAATGACTATCTTGTAAAAAGCAGGTAAAATTAAGTGTCTCCAAAAACCAATCTTGAACAACTCTCAATTATCTACAGCAATATAGACTAAAGCATAGATTACTAAACACGAGACATTTCTGAACCTGATTTTGGTCATTCTTTTACTTTCTTCCAAGTAAAATGTATGTGTTTAACACTCAATTCAGGTTTTTCTTTCAATCCTTAAAAACCTTCTAATTTTGGAAAACATGAAATATTCATAAGGAGGTAACAGGAAAAAGAAGAAAGAGGTGGCCAGGATAACACAAAAGTCTAAGAGTAAAAATTATTGCCATTAATATTGAAATATGTAAGAATATGTTTTAAAAAATATATATATATATACATAAATATATAACAAATCAATCCAGTGTGGATTTTGCCAGATTTTTCCATAGACTTCAATAAGACTTCATCTTATCTCAGTCCTAACCTTAAACCCTAGTTGACTCCCAAATCTCCATAGGGTTAGTTCATGTGTACTAAGGAATTTGGTTTTATACAAAGACGAAGTTTGGCCTTTGCCCTCAGCTTCTGGGAGGCACTCTGTCATAGGAGTGTGTTTGTTTAGAGCAGGAGCTGGCCACACCAGGCTTTAGGGTAAGGCTGACCCTATCTAACAACCTCAGGGTAAGGTCTGGTCACAGGAGAAACATGTGACTTAGGAGTCACAACCATGTGACTTAGGGTCAGGGCTTTGGATCATGCAGTATCATTGAGACTGTGTTCACTCATCATGCCTATATAGTGAAGCTCCAATGAAAACTCTGGACACTGAAGCTCAGGTGAGCTTCCCTGATTGCAATACTCCATGTGGGTTGTCATACATTGATGTTGGGTGACTACGCATCCTGACCTCAAGGGGAGTAGGCAGTGGAAACTTCATATTTGAAACCCTCTCAGGCTCTGCCCTATGTGTCTCTTCATTTGGTCCATTTTATCTATATCCTTTCCCTGTAATTAAACTCTAACCATGAGAATAATAGCTTTCTGTGAGTTCTGAGTCATTCTAACGAATTATAGAAGCTGAAGGTGATTGGGGGAACTTGGAGTCGATGAGGCCAGTCTTGGGGGCTGTGCCCTAAACTTTGAAGTTTTTCTAACCGGGTGGTGCTCCTCTCCAATTCTCCCACTCTGTCACTACCTCTATTATAGCATCTAATACATTGTTCTTTTTAGTTTGTTTGTTTTCTAATATTTAATTATGTTATGGCAAAAAAATGCTCAGAGAGTAGAAAAGGCTTTGTAGTGTGTGGTGGTTTTATTAGCAGCAGTAGTATAGAAATAATGAGAAAACTAAGGTTCAGAAGGATTAAGAAACTTGCCCAAAGTCACATAGTTAATAAGTGTAGATCCAGGATTTAGTGGAGCCTGGTCATTCTGGCTCCAGAGTCCAGGCTATTAACCACCACATTATTTTGTCTCTGCGTTCATTGCAAGTAACAGAAACACAACACAAAACTTAAATTCTATGCCCCACAGGAAACAATAACAAACAAGGAATTCATTGTTATAAGTTCTCCTCCTCCCCCTCCTCTTCCTCCTCTCTCTCCTCACTCTGCCTCTGCTTTTGTCTGTGCAAGACAGATGAAAACAACAGATGTAGAGTACAGGGGAGAAGGTAGTAATAAATGGGGAGATTTCCAAGGGAAAACCCACTGGACCTGTGGACAACTGGATCTGGAAGATAAGAAGGAGGGAAAAATCAACAAAACCTTTAAGGTCGGAGCACAGGCTCCGGGCGCACAGGCTCAGCGGCCATGGCTCACAGGCCCAGCCGCTCCGCGGCATGTGGGATCCTCCCAGACCGGGGCACGAACCCGTGTTCCCTGCATCGGCAGGCGGACTCTCAACCACTGCGCCACCAGGGAAGCCCCCTTTAACCAGGTTTTTAACCTGGTTAGCTTGGAAGATATTATTGTTCATGATGGAGTGAGGCAATTTGGAAGGAAGGTAATAAGTTCATTTTTTAAAAACTCTACTTTATTAATGTATAATTTATATTCAATAAAATTCACACATGTTAAGCACACAGGTTGATGATTTTTGATAAATGTATATACTGTGTACCCAGCATCCTAAACAAGATGTAAAACATCTGCAGGTCCCCAGAAGGTTCCCATGTGGCCCTTCCTTCCCCCATCGTGCACCACAACCATTAATCTGATTCCTATGACTGAAGGTTGATTTTACCTGTTCTACCACTTCATATGAACAGAACTATACTTCTTTGTATGTCCTTTGTAACTGTTTTCTTTCACTTGGTATAATAGCTGTGAGATTCGTCCATGTTGCTGCATATATCAGTATTTTGGTGGAGGAGGTGGTATGGTATTTCATTGTGTGAATATACCACTATTTGGTCATCCCTTTACCTGTTCATGAACATTTGGGTAGGTTTCCAATTTAGACTAATTATGAATGAAGTTGCCATAAACATTCAGGTACATATCTTTCATGGTCAGATATTTTCATTTCTTATGGGTAAATACCCAGGAAGCAGAATTACTGGCTCATAGGGTTGATGTATGTTAACTTTTCAAGAAACTGCCAAATGTCTTTTTGAAGTGGTTGCACCATTTTACACTCCTGCCAGCAAAGCATAAGTGTTCCCATTGCTTTACATTCTTGCCAGCCATACTGTTGCCAGTCTTTTAAATTTTAGCCATTCCAGTGAGGGTGAAGGTAGTATCTTATTGTATTTTTTAAACAGCTTTACTGAGGTATAATTTGCATACCATAAATATTCACCCATTGTAAGTGTACAGTTTAATGATGTTTAGTAAATGTAGAGACTTGTGTAACTTACCACAAACCAGTTTTAGAATATTTCTATCATCCCCCAAACTTTCCTCATGTTCACTGTAATCAGTCTCTGCTCCCACTCTCAGCCCAAGGGAACCACTGATCCTCTTTGTCTCTATAAATTTACCTTTTCTGGCTATTTCATGTCATGGAATCATATAATAGGTAGTCTTTTGTGTCTGGTTTCTTTTGCTTATCACAATATTTGTGAGGCTCATCCATGTTGTAGTTTGTATGTCAAGAACTATGAAAATCTGAAATTTTACCCTGATGGCAAGCTAACAAGTTAGCCTGCCGCAGTTTCATGGCTGCTGACTGAAGACGTGAGGCTCCTGGGTCAGGGAGAAAGGACTTCATTACTCACGGCCTAGCAGGCAGCAGGAGCTTCATGTTTGTGCTGATTCCCTGTGCCTCTCCAGTCCCACAGGGATGATGCAAGTGGTCCCAGATGGATGCTACACAGGCAGAGGGTTTATGTCAAAATTGAGGAATCCTAAGCTTAGGAAACCTAGTTTTTTGTAATGGGCTGCAAGCAAACCAGCTCAACTTTTGTCCTGGAGGCAAACATTGTCTTTATTAAACTGGACATCAAGCAAATCATTCCTCCGCTCCAGGGTGAAGCAGTATCTCAATCTTTCAGAGCTGTTTGCTAAACAATCATCCTTGAAGAGATGGTCTGAAACCAAGGCAATCAGTGCCTCAGCTCATGGAGAATTGTCTCCAAACAATATATCAGTAGTTTCTTCAGTAGTTTCTCTTTTCTTTCCCCCTCCTTTCCTTCCTTCCTCCCTCCTTCCCTCCCCCACTTCCTTCCTTTCTTTTCCTTTCTTCCTTCCTTCCTTTCCTAAATAATATTTCATATAAATAAAATATTGCTTACATAAAGAAAGAAAAAAATTTTGTGTAGTAGATCACATTTCATTTATCCTTCATCAGTTGATATTTGGATTATTTCCAGTTTTTTTTTTTTTGGCTGTGCCACGCGGCATACAGGACCTTAATTCCCTGACGGAGCCTTAACCACCAGACCACCAGGGAAGTCCCTGTTTCCAGTTTTTGGCTCTGATAAAGATGCTATGATTCACAGGCATGATTTTGTGTGAATATATGTTTCCATATCTCTAGATTCTTAGGAGTGGAACTGTTGGACTGTATGATAACTTTATGTTAAACTTTTTAAGAAACTGTCAAACTGTTTCTAAATTGGCTGTACCATCTTACATTCCCATCAGGAAAGTTTGAGTGTTCCAATTTCTACATATCCTTCCCAACACTGAGTATAATCTGTCTTTTTGATAGTAGCCATCCTAGTAGATATGAAGTGGTATCTCATTGTACTTTTAATTTACATTTCCCTAATGCCTAATGCTGTTAAACATCTTTTCACGTGATTTTAGCAATTTGTATATTTGCCTTCATGAAATGTCTTCTTAAATCTTTTTCCCATTTTATAATTGGACCATTTGTCTTTTTATTATTGAGGTATAAATGTTCTTCATATATTCTATGCAAGTTCTTCATCATATACGTGATTCGCAAATATTTTCTCCCAACTTGTCTTTTCATTTTCTTAACAGTGTGTGCTGTTTTTCTTATTATTAGCTTTTCATAAAAAAATTTATTGAGACATAATTTACTTACCATAAAGTTCACTTGTCTAAAGTGTACACTTCAATGGCTTTTAGTATACTCACAGATTTGTGCAATATCACTGTACTCTTTTTTAGAACATTTTCATCATCCTCAAAAAAAGCATTGTACCCTATAGCAGTCATTCTTCATTCTGCCCTCAGCCTACCCCCTGGCAATTTGGAATCTACTTCCTGTCTCTAAAGACTTACTTATTCTGGACATTTCATATAAATTAGTCATATACTATGTGGTCTTTTGTGACTGACTTCTTTCACCTAGTATAATGTTTTAGAAGTTCATCCATGTTGTAACATATATCAGTACTTCATTCTTTTTTTATTGTTGGTAATATTCCATTACATAGTTATGTCACATTTTGTTTATCCATTCATCAGTTGATGGACATTTGGGTTGTTTCTACTTTTTTGGCTATTATAAATAATGCTGCTATGAACATTCGTATAGAAGTTTTTGTGCGGACGTGTATCCTCATTTATCTTGGGTAGATATCTAAGAGTGAAATTGCTGGGTCAATATGATAACTATATTTGACATTTTGAAGAACTGTCAAACCGTTTTCCAAAGTGTCCGTACCATTTTACATTCCCACTGGCAGTATAAGTGTGTTCCAATTGTTCTACTTTCTCACCGACACTTTCAATTATCTCTCTTTTCAATTTTAGTCATTCTAGCAGATGTAAATTTGGCATCTTATTGTGGTTTCAATTTGCATTTTCCCTATGACTAATGGTGCTGAGCTCTTCATGTGTGTGTTCACCATTTGTATATCTTTGGGAAAACATCCATTGACATTCCCTGCCCATTTTCTAATTTCATTATTTGTTTTTTAGTATTGAGTTATAAGAGTTCTTTTATATTCTAGATACAAGTTCCTTAGCAGATTAATGGTGTTTTCTGAAGTGGCAAAGTTTTCCATTTTGGTGAAGTGCAATTTATCAATTTATCATTTTTGCAATTTATCAAAGCAAAAATGAGTTTGCTTTTGGCATTGTACCTAAGAAATCTTTGCCTCATCCAAAGTCACAAAGATTTTCTCCTATATTTTCTTCTGAAAGTTTTATAATTTTAGCTATTATATTTAGGTCGGTGATCCTATATTGAGGTATTTCAGACAATTTTTTCTTTTGTATTTTATGAAGTAAGTTCATTTGTCTGCACATAGATATCCAATTCCAACACTTATTTGTTGAAAAGGCTACAGTTTGCTTTTGAATTGTTTTTGCACCTTTGCTAAAAATCAGTTCATCTTAAATGTGAGGTTTATTTCCGGACTCTCGACTCCGTTCCATTGATCTACATGCCAATCCCTGCACCAATACTACACTGTCTTGACTACTGTGGTTTTATAATACACTTTGACATTGAGTGGTATAAGTCCTCCACCTTTGTTCTCTTTTTAAAATTTGTTTTGGCTATTCTAGTTCCTTTGCATTTCCATATAAACTTTACGATCAATTTGTCAATATATACAAAAAGGCTGTGGGGATTTTGATAGAGATGTTGAATTTACAGATCAATTTGTGGCAGAATTGTCACCTTAACAATATTGAGTCTTCCTATTCATGGACATGGAATGGCTTTCCATTTTAGATCTTCTTTAACGTGTCTCATTTATGTTTTGTTGTTTTTAGTGTTTGTCTTCCACTTCTTTTATTAAATTTATTGCTACATATATTTTTGGTGCTACTGTGAATGGAATTTTTTACTTTATTTTTGGATTGTTTGATGTTAACGTATAGAAATATAATTGGTTTTTGTGCATGGTTCTTATATCTTGTGACCTAACTCAAATTGTTTATTAGCTCTGATAGCTTGTTGTAGATTCTTTGAGATTTTCTACATACCATATTGTATCATCCGTGAATGAAGACAGTTTTACCTATCTCTTTCCAATATGAATGCATTTATTTATTTAAGTGGTAAAGGGAGAACTTGCTTTGTTCCTAATCTAAGGAGGAAATTATTTCATCTTTCACCATTAAATGTAATTGTCCGTCTAATTGGCTCAAACAAACCCCAAGTACAATATTGGACCCAAATATTTTTTAAGTTGGGAAACATCAGAGACTGGAAGTAGAGATATAGAGAGAGGTAGAGGCAGAGAGAGAGAGAGAGAGAGAGAGAGGAAGAGAGGTAGAATGAAAGGCGTGAATGATTCTCCTGTGCCAATTCTGTCAATGGGTTATAACCAAGAGGGCCTGGAGGACCTGGACAGGAAATGATAAAAATCAAGACAATGCCCAGTGGCATTTCATCAGCACAAAAGAACCTTATCTCAAGGTAAGAGTAAGCGCTATCTTAAACTGAGAGCTGGGAAAAAGAGGCTCCCTGAACTGGCATTATCTGTGTGGAAAATGCTGTTGGAAGGACTGGGACAGGATGTAGACATGCATTAAGGGAGGGCAAATCCCTTCAGTATGAAAGTAGAGCTTGAAATACTAGATTAGCCAAGTATACCAGCTGCCCTGTCCATTAAATATTCATGCTCGAATCCCTGTCAATCAACAGGAGCAACCTTGTCCCTCTTGGACCTACTAAAGAGAAGCTGTGGAGGTTATTCAGCAAATTTTGAGGGAAAAGAGACTTGGCTTTTTTTGTCCACAATGATGCCAAAGATGCACTTGGAATTGAAAACTGAACTGCTCCCTTCCTTGCCTGTCTTTTGACAGAATGCATCTGAAAGCTTAGGGAGTGTGGCCTTGGTTCTCAAACTTGGACATCCGTGGGAATCAACTGTGGAACTAATTGAAATTCAGACTCCTGGGCTCCCACTGTTCCCACCCACCGCCATCTGATTCAGTAGGTTACTGTTGAGGGAGAAGGAGGGAGTGAACACATTTTGACATATGTGGTCTGTAGGCCATTCCTTGTGAAACACTGAGGTGATTAAGAGTGCTGGCTTCTCAGACAGCCTACATGGTTGTATGCCCTTTGAAGTGTTACCTAACCTGTAAGGGCCTAAGTTTTCTCAAACCTGAGGATGAGAATAATAATAGCACCTCCATCCTCAGAGGGCCATAGTGAGAACTGAATGAGATGATGTGGGGAAAATATTGATAAGAAACACTCAAAAAATGGTAGTTACTGTTATCTTGAATTCAAGCAGAAATGAATTCTCCAACTCATGACGGCTGCAAGTGCATCGGCAGGAACCTCAGGCTCCACTGCTCCTCATAACCCCAGTATAAATTGAGGTGTAGCAAAGAGTTAAATATCGCCGAAGGGCTTTGGCTTGGCACCATGGCTGATACAGGAAGCCACGCTTCCCACAGAGGGGTGGTGGCCTGACCTGTGAGGCCAGGATGCAGTGATCTATTGGCTAAGTCTGCTTTACAAAGCCCTGACCGCAGGGGTCTGTGTGACCTGAATCTTTCCTTTCTTTTCCTCTGTGGTGAAGGGCCTGCAGGGAATGTTAGCAGTTCAGGAAGCTGTGCTGTGTAAAGGAAGGCACACTGACCCAATTTCCTGTGCTGCCTCTCCCACTTGAGGGATTGTGCACATGTTAGGTCATTTCTGTAGATGTTAGTTTCCTTATCTCCCAGAATAAGGGCAGATCAGATATTTGTATGCGGGCATTGTGGTTTAGCACTTTGACATACTGCCTCCCTTTTGATTCCCACAAGGCTGTGGATTCCACAAAGCAGGAATTCTCTCCTTATTCACTGGCGAGCAGACGGAGCCCAGAAAGGTTACAGGACTTGTTCGAAGTCACAGGGCAAGCATACAAGTAAGCATGGCGCCCCTAGCGCTCCACATTACATTGCTCCGCCCTTGCTGCCTACCGCCAAGGGCAGCAATGAGGAATAAAGAAAATTATGGATGTGAAAGTTTTGGGCACGCGTTGTGATTTGAAAGCGCTGTGACTCGTCCTCATTGGCCTTACGGGGACACACGGGTGGGAGCCTATTTATAGAGAGCCACAGTTTGGCTTGGGACTGACATGCCAGCATATTTTAGAGGAAGGAATGTCAATGTGGTAAGTGCCTAGTACACTGAGAGTTCTTCAATGTATTACATGGCAAATGTATGCTTTTATCGTCATTATCATCATCATCTTCGTTATCATCAACAACATCATTTATAACACTGCATTGGCATACAGTGTACTGTGGCCTTTCTATAGTGCTTTACATGTAACATCACGTTTATTCCCACCCATGTCAAGTGAGCATTAAAAAAATACCTATGAGAAAAGTGCTATTATTACATACCCATTGTATAGAGTGGAACAGAGTTTAAATATTTGGCTATAATTGATGTGCAACAAAATATAAGCTGAGTTATATTTGAGTAGTTGACAGAAAGTTAAATTTGGCAGGCATTTAAACATCTATTAATTTTAATTTTGCCAATTTTCTTTTCCTATTCTACAGCCAATTTTTTTGGAGAGCTAAAATATTTTTATAGGTCCTTAGGAATTGTGCCTATAATGCCTTCTTTTTTGTTTTTTAAATAGATCTTTATTGGAGTATAATTGCTTCACAATACTGTGTTAGTTTCTGTTGTACAACAAAGTGAATCAGCCATATGCATACATATACCCCGTATCCCCTCCCTCTTGAGCCTCCCTATCCCATCCTTCATATCTCACCCCTCTAGGTCATCGCAAAACACTGAGCTGATCTCCCTGTGCTATGCGGCTGCTTCCCACTAGCTAACTATGTTACATTTGGTAGTGTATATATGTCGATGCTACTTGCACTTCTTAATGTCCCTGCATAAGAAAAAGCCGTGAGCACGAACATGGGTTTTACATAACAATGAGAGAAGGCCTGGAGACCAGGCAGATGGTGCGCTGGCTCAGTTTCATGCAAAACAGGACGCCACTGATGGAGAAGCTCCCAAACTGAATCCGTGGGGAAGCTTTAAAAATTACAGCTTCTTAGGCCGAATTTCTCCCTGTGTTCTGGACCCCATCCCCTGCCTCACCTCTCTTCTACTGCACAGGCTCATTTTCCCAAGTCTCTGTCTTAGCAACTGCTGTGTTTTGCCCTCTTTTCAGGGAAGACTCAGGAGAGGAGGCTTCAGTCACTTTCTTCCCTTAAACTCCATCATTCTTTCTCTCATCATCTTTGTTGGGTCTCTTTGACATTTTTGCCCCATTTTTATACTGCCAAATGACAAAACAACTTACAAATTTGATGTCCTTTATTCAAGGGAAAACAATCCATGGATTGGGGGAGTACAGTGTCTTACAAGCAGTGGAACACTCTTCCCAAGGGATTTTGGGCAAGAGTGGGCAGAAGAAGCAGACAGGAAACAGAGCATGACTGGCTAGGAGGCCAGGGATTTCCTTATAAGGCTAAGAAGTCTATTTTCTAGGTCAACTATTTTCTAGCTAGCAAGTCTATTTTCTAAGTCAACTCTAGCTAAAGCAGAGTTGGAGGACTGCAATTGGTGTTTGTTACGTTTCCTTGACAGGTGTTTCCTGTAAATGCAGGCTGATTTAGGTTTAGATTTGTGACGTGGACTGGGCCATTGGGGCAGCCTCCATTTAGTGGGTCTCCATATATGAATTAACTTTTTTTTTTTTTTTTTTGCAGTACGCGGACCTCTCACTGTTGTGGCCTCTCCCGTTGCGGAGCACAGGCTCCGGACGTGCAGGCTCAGCGGCCATGGCTCATGGGCTCAGGCGCTCCGCGGCATGTGGGATCTTCCCGGACCGGGGCATGAACCCGTGTCCCCTGCATCGGCAGGCGGACTCTCAACCACTGCGCCACCAGGGAAGCCCTATATGAATTAACTTTATCAATACATACTGTTAATAAGATTGCTGCCTTCAAGTCCCTGCAACAGAATTCCTGGAGATGTCTTTAGAGTTTCCCCTCCCTTGACTTCACTCTTCCTCTAAAATCAACATGTCCTTCCTGTCGGCTCACCTCCTGGCTTGGGTTTCTCCCTCTGGGGTCCACCCTCTCCCCATTGACTCATCTGCTGCTCTCTCTTGACTGACTCTCCACCCTCTGACTACAGACTCGCTGGGGACCCACCTTCTCTTGTTTCCAGCTGGACCCGGACGGGGACTGTGAGGCAGTTTCTCTGGTGGTGAAATACTTTAGATCAGGTGCAAATTATGGTCACCACCTTGAACAGCTGCCCTCAGAGCTTGCAAGCCTTGCCAAGGTGTTTGGTAAGGAAATTCCTTGATGTTAGCCGATTTCTGCAAATTACCCCCCTATGACATTCTGAAATAAATTCCTGAGGCAAGGAGGCACAGCAGTAGTGAGACGTTTCAGTTGGACCAAGGAGTTTGGTGGTAGGTGGGAGGCAGGCAGAGGGAGGAGGGAAAGGAAAATAACACTTACTGAGCTGTTACATATGCAAGGATGGAGATTTCAGTGTAGTATAAGTACAACAAGCCTACAAGAGACTTGTTGTTATTCCTGTTAAAATAAAAGAACTGAGATTTAAAGAACTTGAATACTTTGTCCCAGGTCAAACTATATACAAGTAACTGGACCAGAACGAAAATCCGCACTTTGGAATTGGCTCCAAAGCCCATCACTCTTTCCATGGGATCATAATTCCTGAGACTACTGTGTGTGATCTTTTCAGCCTTCTCAAGTTATCGCCTATGTCTGGAATCCCCAAGGTGAACTTTTAGGAGGCTAAACCTTCCCTATGCTGGGCTTCAGTTTAGAATTTCCTTTCCTTCTAGCTCCAGAAAGCCCAAGGAAAGATTTTTTTTTCCTTTTGAAATACAGCTTCTCCCTCAGGTGATTTGTAATGTTTGCAGCGAAGCATAGCATTTGCTTGGTTCACAATTACGAGTCACTGAAAGCCAGCAGAGATCACGTGGTGTGGTGTAGCTTGGCGTTTCCTGCAGAGGCCTGTGCTGGAGCCCACGCTGTTCTGCCACCAACTGGCTCTCCTGAGCCTCAGCAGCTCGGTTGGTTGGTTAGGCCACTGCAGTTGGTTGCAAAGTCTGTTACGGATCTACTTTTGAAAGCTTCTAATTGGGCTTTTGGATTTTATAAAAGCTGAATTTGACAGTTCCTGTTGTTTAGAGGATGGTTGTGTAGAGCCTGCCATGTACCAGAAAACTTTTTCACACTCCAGATTTGTCCAACATTAACCAAATGAAAATCGTGGAAGAGACATGAGATTTTAAACGAGAGGAAAGGAATGGGGAGTCAAACAGTAACACTAGACTGGGTTCTTGCTTTTAGCAGAAATCCCCAATAATCACATAATGCAAGAATAAGATGCCGCAGTTATTAAGTGTCCCGAGGTTCTTGTTTTTAATTCTCCTTTCCTTAAAAAGTTATCTGTTCCATACGCACAAGCCACTTCCCACCATCCCCCCACTCCCTCCATCACCACCCCCTCCCCAGTGCTAGAGAGATTCGTTTTCTCAAGGATTTATTTAGTGTCAATCAACAGTCCATCTGCCCTGCACCAAAAAAAAAAAAAAAAAATTAAAAAGCAAAATATGGCCCCTCTCTGTTCTTTCAACACAGGAATGAACACCCCTCCACACTCTTCAATTAGTCTGTGTGTAAAGCAAAGAAATTCTTTGCTTCACCTACCCTTCCTAAGCTCACCAAATCTAGGCTTTATTCCTAGGCCCCGACAATTCACCCCTCCAGAAACTCAAGTCTGACGAATGTGGTTGGGTCCTAGCTGGCACTTTGTAAATCAATCTCTTTGCGAGCTTTTTCCACCTGTGAAGTCTTTTCAAAAGCCTTATGGTTCTGATAAACAGCATGCAGGCTGCCAGAGGGGGCCCCCAGGAAAGGTTCTTTTCCCTTTCTTTGGGGCTATTTGCATGAATATTGGTCAGGAGTTTTGCAAATTAAAGTGACAGCCATACTAAGGGGTGATTAAAACAAGAAAATGGATACCTGTCATGAGCACAGGCTAAAGGTGAAGTCAGGGAAATTAGTGATTTTGAATAAAACCAAAGAGCCAGTTTCCATATTAGCTTTTCCCTCTGCTTTTTCCAAATTGACCAGAGTAGGTAGCTTCTCTTAGTCACGTTTTCTCTCCTGTGGCCTCTGGGGTACTGAATTCAGAAAGCTGATCACGAGCCAGCTGGTAAGTACCTGCTCTAAGAAACAATATACTATTGCTTCTCCGGCAGCATCAGTGGTGCAGAGGGGAAGGAAGCATTTGCCACTCATTAGAGGTGTGCTGGAAGCAGTGATGGGGAGGTAGCTGGTATGCCGCTCTGTCTCAGGACCTAGAGATACTCAGGATACTTGTGACTTTTAAATGGGTGGCCAAAAACTGAAGTAAGACCTCACTTTGATTTAGAAGAACTTACCTGTCTTGAAACATCAGAGCCTTTTCATTACTAAGCCTCCAGGGAAAAAAAGTGTTAGGGACACCTGAGAGTTACACAAATGTGAAAGCCGGTGCGATATCAGGACTGAAGCTGGGAAAGATGGAGGTTAGGGGCCAGGCCACCTGTGGATATACAGAAAAGAGCAGAATGGTCATTATTTGTATTTGCAGTGTCTGGCTGGCCTGATGACTACCTGCATCAGCAATTTCCAGGAGGCTTGTTTAAAATGCAGATGCCCCAAAAAGACTGACTCAGAGTTTCTGTGGGTGGGCCCTGGACTCCAGAGTTTAACTTTTCAGGCATTTGTGATGCACCTTGAAGTCTGAAAATCATTGCTTTAGAGCTGGCGGAGCCAGTCTCACCTGTTGTAACTTGGAGTTAGAAAGAGATGATCATTCATCGATTCTAGCAAAAGGACATACAGTTGTCCCTCAGTATCTGCAGGGACTGATTCTAGGAACCCCCCCCCCATCAACAAATACCAAAATACCAAAATCTGTGTGCTCAAGCCCTTATATAAAATGATGTGATATTTGCATATAATCTACACACATCCTCCTGTATACTTTGTTATTTCTAGGCTACTTAAATGCCTAATACAATGTAAATGCTATGTAAATAGTTGCCCATGCTGGGAAATTTAAGTTTTGTTTTTTAGAACTTTCTGGATTTTTTTCAAATGTTTTCAATCTGTGATTGATTGAATCCGTGATGCAATGCAGAGCCCATGGATACAGAGGGCCGACTGTACTCTTAACTGTAGACTGTTTTATGTGTGTGCCTAGTTAGCACCTAGACAGAATCATTGAGGCCCCCATTCAATCAGCAGAAGGTGGCCACATGGAGACTCCAAATTCCGACCAGCCCCTATTACATCTCTCTTTCTCCATCTCCTTTATCTCCTTTCTCTCTATTGTACACTGTAAAGCAGTTCCTAGACTTTTTGTTTTTTGCCAATCAATAAAATAGGAAAAAAAAATAGACAAAACCAAACACATTTTGTCAATCAACATAGGGCTGCTTACATTTTTTTTTTTTTTTTAATTTTAATTTTTAGCTGCACTGGGTCTTTGTTGCTGCATGCTGGCTTTCTCTACTTGGGGTGAGAGGGGGCTACTCTTTGTTGTGGTACATGGGCTTTTCATTGCAGTGGCTTCTCTTGTTGCGGAGCATGGGCTCTAGGCACACGGGCTCAGTAGTTGTGGCACACAGGCTTAGCTGCTCTGCAGCATGTGGGATCTTCCCGGACCAAGGATCAAACCCGTGTCCCCTGCATTGGCAGGCGGATTCTTATCCACTGCACCACCAGGGAAGTCCCAGTGTTGCTTATGTTTAATTTTGCCTAGTACGGACATTGAAAAATAGCAACTATCATCTATCATCACCATGCTTATATAAAATTAAAAACATTATTTTTTAAAATAAATGTATTTATTTTATTTATTTATTTTTGGCTGTGTTGGGTCTTCGTTGCTGCGCATGGGCTTTCTCTGGTTGGGGCGAGAGGGGACTACCCTTCCTTGCGGTGCACAGGCTTCTCACAGCGGTGGCTTCTCTTGTTGCGGAGCACAGGCTCTAGGTGAGTGGGCTTCAGTAGTTATGGTACGTGGGCTCAGTAGTTGTGGCTCGTGAGCTCTAGAGCGCAGGCTCAGTAGTTGTGGTACACGGGCTTAGATGCTCTGCGGCATGTAGGATCTTCCCGGACCAGGGATCGAGCCCGTGTCCCCTGCATTGGCAGGCGGATTCTTAACCACTGCGCCACCAGGGAAGTCCGTAAAAACACGTTAGCACTAATTTCAAAAAAGAGAAAGGCTACGTGAGTTAATTTTTGAAACTCACTGTATTATCTTTACTTTTCTCTGTTTCCATTTTCTGAGAATTATTGGTGTACTTTAAATACTTTGTCCAAGGGCAATGGAACTTGACTCATTGGAGTGGGTTAAATGAGGAGACAATTGACTAAGGGGAGAGCTGCCTTCTTTGCCTGGGAGAGGAAAGAACATTTGAGGAGATGGGTTCAAGCTGGATCTTGAGTGCTAGGCAGGATTTTAACATTTCAGGGTCAGTTTCTAGAGATGAGATAGTAGGAGCCTAGGCATGGGAGCTGGGAATGAGAGGTGTACTGGGAGACAGGAAATCCACTGGGTCTCTCAGACTTAGATTGAAGAAAGAGATAAGTTGAATACAGAAAAGATTTTACCAATTATCTTGATTGATCACCATGTGTTGGGCACCATACTTATTATGTCCCATTTAATTTTCACAGCAGTGCTACAAGATGGAGTTCTACCTTACAAATAGGTAAACTGAAGCACAGAGAGATTAATTTACTCGTAAGATCACAATTGTATGGATCTGAACTGAAATATTTCCAGATCTTACTCTAAAGTCCATCGTCTTTCCTTGTACAAACTTTTTCTCTTGGCCTTGAACGACAGGATAATAATGGTTGGCACATTCAGTACTTCCTATGCACCAGGAACTGGACAAACCACTTTATATCCATCAACTCATTTACTCTTTAGAATAAGCCAGTGAGGTAAGTATTCTTGTTATCACGTACAGATAAGAAACTGAGCCTAGAGAAGGTGATTAACTTACAGAGCCAGATTTAAACCTAGGACTGTGATTCTGGAGCCCAGGCTCTTAACTATTCCATGGCCTTGCCTCTGTTGTGGAAGTTTCTGAGCTGGGGTCACAGAGTCCAGGTACCACATATAGTAATATTTTTCCTGGATGAAGCCAGTAACAGATCCAGGAATTCTTATTTCTTACCTTTAGCTCCTCAGTCTATCCCATATCCCCCTCACTCCTTCCCCGCCCCAAACACACAACAATAGTGTACTTGCTTGGTAGACAATATACATTGGAACTCCTTCAGCTCAGGCAACTAGCTGTCTCCCCTGGTCAGGAGTAGTGAAGGGGACCTGAGTAGGATCCCTGGCAATGGTGGAGGCCCCCTAAGTCAGCAGGGGCAGATGGGGGCTGTGATGGAGTTGGTGGGGATGGAGCTAAGGAGAGGAGCATGAAAGTTCCATTGACAGGGACCAAAGATAGTTCTTGCAGTGCTGCTGCTGGGAAAGGAATCTCAAATGCGGTAGCCAATCTTTATGTTTTAAAAAACACCTCATACTAATCCTTCCTTAATTTAAAAGGCACTTCGACTCTATCAGGGGTGTCTGTACACAAACGGGGAAACATTCAGCACAAGTTCACAGCTTTCAGTATAAGTTTAACATTTATTGAACACTTATCACACATCAACCAGAGGGAATACTGAAGGGTTTGGGGGATATTTTTTTTCCCACTAGGGTGACCAACCAGATCTTGTTTGTCTAGGACTGTCTTAGTTTTAACACTGTAAGTCCCACACCCCAGAAACCCCTCAATCCTGGGGATACCAGGACGGTTGGTCACTCTAACAGATGACTAACACAAGGTGTCTGTTCTCAAGGAGCTCACAGTCCAGAGGTGATGGAGGAAACTGCATAAAGCAATCATGACAGTCCAAAGGTTTAGGTACAGTGTTTCATTCGGGAGGAAATGGCAATTGGATGTCTTTACTGTGCCCACTAATGCTATAATATAGAGTGATTTCCATCCATTATAAACTCTGAGCATTAACTCATTGGTGGATTGCACTGTGAGATGGAAATCATGGCAGAATTTATACTTAAGCAAAATTTTGTTTTTGTCTAAAATACACTATCCTTTTCCACCTGGAATAAATTCTCCTTTCACTCTATTAGTGATCCAATCTTTATGATATTTTGCTTTAATTGTCCATTGAGTATGTACAGGCATTGTCTGCACTAGAGCTGTCCAGTAGAAATTTAATGCAAACCATGTGTGTAATATAAAGTTTTCTAGTAGCCACATTAAAAAAAGGAAAAAGAAACAGGTGTAATTAATTTTAATAATATAGTATTCAATATATTTAACTAATACATTAAAATATTACTATTTTAATATGTGATCAACATTAAAATTGCGATTTTTTTGGTACTAAGTCTTCAAAATTCAGTCTAGCCACATTTCAAGTTCTCGGTAGTCATAAGTGACTAGTAGTTAGTTTTGGACACCACAGGTCTACGCAAAGTCATGTGTAGAATACGATTATTTTGATAATTGAAGTCAAAACTCTTTGCCTAAATTAATGGGCTATTTTGAGGGAAAGTGCTTTCTTCTGCCTAGGTTTTGGACTCCTCAATAATATGGACCATGCTACCACTGGTCCCTAGGTTCCAGCTGAATTAAACACAAATTCTAAGCACAAGAGCAGAAGCACATCTAAAGAAGAAAACTGCAAGCTGGTAGCTGCATATTCTTTCTTAACTGTGGGAGCCCTGCTGAGCACGTGGTGAAGAGGCCATTCTTAGGTCTGATTTTGAAATATCCCCAGGTGTTTCCAGTTACCTCCAAGGCGTATCATGGAGTTTGCAAAACAAAATATAATTTACATTCTTGGATTTATAAAAAGCAATTATTGTATGTGCCTCATGGTACGCTCTTGATGGGAAGGGGGGAGAAATGTGAAACCTAGCACACAATGAACTGATGTTGTAATTCCCTAAAGGCTGCAAAAACACAAACAAAAACAATGTGACAGAGATGATAAAGACACTATGAGAAAACATTGAGCTGGGGTTTAGCGAACCCAGTTCTCCGTCAGCATGCTTTGCCAGATGACTTATCTACTCAGTAATGTGGAACGAACACTGCCTTTCCTCCAGTTAAAAAAGTTCTGACTCCCCCTTTTGTTTCTCATAAGCATTTCTGCTGCTTTTGCTCACTGAACCTCAAAATAACTGCACCCATACTCTGGTTTTCTCATTATTCATTTTGCAAACATTTATCGAGGCTTCCTATGTTTCCAGCATTGAGCTAGGCCCGAGGGTTGGGGGAGGAGTTACAAAAACGCTCACCGTCTAGTGGGCAAGACCGAGAAACAAACAAAAGAGCTGCAGAGCGATCATTTCCGGAAGCCAGTTCTTACGACGATGAAGGGCTAAGTGAGCCTAGCTGGAGAGCTCCGCCATCAGTGAAGGATCTGGTTAGGTAGGGATTGGTCTGGGTGCGGATGGCCTTGTAGAGCAGTGTTACATGATCTGGTTGGAAGGGCGGGGAGGAGGTGGAGAAGGCTCTTGAAGCAAACAAGCTGAGCCAGGGGAGCAAAGATGTTGAGGTTCTACCAACACCAACGTCATTGCCAGTTAACGCCTCAGCAGTTTGTGGTTGGACTGGGACTCCGAAAGTTAGCAGAAGCAGGCAGGGCAGGGATGACCCTGGATGAGAAGCACCATGTATTGACTTTGACACATTTTTCTCCTGGACTGGCCTTGACCTGTCATTCGAAGTGATCTCAGTGACACTTTGACACCATTCCTTCCTTCCTTCTATTTATTCATCCGATAATTTTGAACTCTTACTAGATGCCAAGGGTAGATCGGGACTAGAGGAAGGAAAAAAAGGAATAGGACGAAATCCTTCCCCTTGGAGTCGGGGGTGGGGGAGGGTCACTCGTAGGCACACATATCACGATGTGGTATCTGCAGTGGCAAAGGCAAACTTGGGAAATGGGGAAGAATCCCCTGACTGGTACCTCAAATTCAGGAGCCAGAGAGCTAAGAAGAGGAACATCACTCCACCGCTCCCCTGGACTCTCAGATATATTCAGGAGGGCTTTCAACTTCCACAGCTCCTGGGATTTGGGGTATGACATATGTAGCAGACACTATACAATTTTACCTGGATTTTGAGGGCCAAGGAGACCCCCAGCTGACACTCGGTAATACTGGGATGAAAGACACGACCAGAAGCAGGTGACCTCAGTGTTCTCACTCTGGGACAGTGTTGTGTGTGTGTGTGTGTGTGTGTGTGTGTCACAGCCAGAGACAGTCAAGTAAATGTCAGAGTGGTGGGAAGGGCCCACGTGCAGAGCCTGTTTCCTGATTCCTGGATCAAACCTGCTGTTGGAACTGGAGTGTCTTTAGACATCCTTTATTCTTTTTTCAAAATCCTTCCCTTAATGACTGAAAAGTCTGAGATCTAGACACGTGCATTGATGTGTCATGAGGTGCTGTGACCGGATCCTGTGTTACCCTGGCTCCCTGTGTCCTTTCCATCATGCTGCCTTTCTGACCAACTCTGAACAATCAGGGCGGCACAGCTATAGACATAGGAAGACCTTATCCAAGTTCACTTTGGGTAAGTTCAGCAGCACAGGCCAAGGCTCTCTGCTTTGTCACACTGCCCTGCATCCTTGCTTAGGGCCTCACTTCCTTCTGGCTGGAGAGTCTCATCTGTATGTTGTTCAGGGCTGTAACCCAGCACCTGGTATTTAGGGGATGCTCTGTCACTGTTGATTGATTGAGTGGATGAGACGTAACTCCATCCAGCTCCAGTCATACAAACCCAGACTGAAGCCGCCAGAAGCTCTGGGCTGTCTTCCCACTCTCACTGGCTGCTGCAGTAGTGGCAATAATGCCTGTTATTCAGATGGCCCTTTGCTATTTCCAAACCCATTAGCCTGCTTGGCCACATTCAGTCTCAAGTATCCCTACAAGGTGAACATTTGCGTGAGAGTGAAGGAAGCCTGAAAAGTTCTGGACTTTTCTTTGGCACTTTCATGCAGGCCCACAAAGCCTGAAAAACCAGAGAGTTGCTGTATGTTATATAGACTCTGAGGGAATGGCATCATTTACCACAGTTTAAGATTGATTCTTAAATGCATGCATGTCATTAAAGGGGCTGTCCCTCCATCAGTTGTTTGTGGAACTATAATTTACTCAGCTAGAGTTTTTCCTGGATACACTCAGCCCAAACTTTGGGGGGTATTTGGTGATCACATACAAATTTCTTACAAGCGTCTAAGTGTGGGAATGCAAAGAAGTTTCAGCCCAACAGAGGTCTGGGTTTATGTCTTCCTCACATCTGATTTCCTCATAGAGATCACTTCCTCACATCTGAGGGGAAGAACCACATCTGTGCTGGTCAATTCTGCAATCCCAAGACCTAGCATTTTCAGTGGATGGATGGATGGATGGATGGATAGATGGATCGGATTGATGAAAATTCAAAGAATCTTCCTACTTGAGAGAAGTTTTGAGCTCTCCCTCTTTGTCATTCCAATTGATTTCTTCATAGAAGAGCATTATAATGACCAGACAAAAAGGAGTGAATTCATAGATACAGAGAGCAGTTTAAAAGGACAGATAGCAGAGAATTTCTCTACACGCAGAAAAGAACCTGGGGGAAAATAAAGGTTAAAAATACACATGTGTATTTTTGAGGACCAGGTACTTTATCTTACTCACTTTATCATTCTCACAAAAACATCCTGATAGGAAGAGCAACAACTTAGTGACTATTCCCCTGTGTAGGTTACTTTGCTGAGAACTTTCCATGCATCATCTTATTTAAAATTTGCAACTTAATCAGGCCAACACTATTATTATCTCCATCTTACAGATGATGAAACAAGCTTCGAGAGATGAAACAGGATGTGACAGTTGCAGGAATTGGACCTAAATCCAAAGAATATGTTCTAAACTGCTATGATTTATGGTGAGGAGGTTAATTTGATTTTCTTTTAGAGAGATGAAGAAACTGAGCCTTAGAGAACTTGAGAATCCTGCTCAAGCCAGTAAATGGTAGAACCAGGACTCAAATTTAAGTCGGCCTTACTTTAAATCCTACCTTCTTTTCAACCTCCAAACTCTCTTCTTTTTTTGACACGCTCAGTGGCTTCAAGGCAGACCACCAAAAGTGACTTTAGATGGATACAGAAAGAATATTTTTGACCAGAAACTTGGTGATGGTATCTGATACACATTAAAAGAAAAAAAACAAAAACAAAAAACACACCAAGATTTCCCTAACAGAGAACAGAATTAGGCCCCTGTCGGATGAGTTTAAACATTATTTAAATTATTTTTAAAAAAAACTTATTTTCTTGAACAAGCATTTCATGCTCTTGGTATAATATTCAAACTATACAAAAGGATTTGTTGTGAAAAATAGCTCTTCTTCTCTCCCTCCGTTACCCAGTTGCCCTCCCATGGAGCTACTCATTACATCAACACTGGGGTAGTGGGGGATTAACCTGGCCTGCCCCACCCCGCAGTCTGCACACCCTGCCTGAGAGCAGGAGGAAGGGGGAGAGAGGAAGCGAGGTTGGAGGCAAGTGAATGAATGGCATCTGCCCCTACTGGCCCTCACTGGAGACAGGAAGTTAGAGACCAAGGTGATATAACTATTGGAGGGATACTGGGCCCCAGCCAAGCTGGGTTAGGGTAGGTCCTTCCCCCTGCCCCGCTGTGCTGCTGCAGTAGAGCCCATCTGGCCTTGTTCCAGGGCTGAGATTGGGAGCTTGGGAGCATCCAGAGGCCACTCCCACTGGGAACGCTGGCACGTTCCTGATTGGCTGTGAGTCGCCTCAAGGCCCAAGCCCGTGGGGCGCAAGAGGAGGAAGAGGCCTGAAGCTGTGTGGTAACAGTAGCTGACCAATTGGGTGTGAAACATGTCCCTTCTGGGGACATTTTGGGGCTGTGAGCTGAGGTCACACTTTTAAATGAGTGGAGGTGATCAAGCGGTAGGCATAGGCCCTTGATAATGTTACCACTTAGTGAGTGCACTGCTGACTACGTGAATTACAGCCATTTCCTCACTTCAGTCAAGCATGTGATCTCCTCAAAGAGAAGTTTTTGGCTGGCCCACTATTTGTCTTGCTGAGGACTGATGAAAGTGGAGGACCCTGGGGAAAAAAACAATAAAGGAAAGAAGTCTTGCCTGGTTCCCAGACTGTGCGTAGCCTTAGAGGAGAAATGCTTGATCCCCCCAGTTGCAGCAGAAAATATCCTGTGAGAGTCATTGGTTGCTGCTGTTGTTTTTGTTTGCCAACCTTGAAGAAGCCCTCAAGATAATTTTATCCAAATCCCTGCCATTCAGAGATGAAGAAACTGCAGGTCGGCTGAGGGTGTAGTGACATGCCCAAGGTCATAGTCAGTACCAGCATCACCTGGCCGAGATGACCCACTGGAGACCCATCCGGCTGGCAGGTGGAGGGTGCACCCCACTTGGTCACAGGCTGACCAGATTGTTCCCCACAGCACTGTTAGTGCTTGTCAGCATGTTCCTTGCCTCTGAGTTCTAGGGCTGGAAAATCAGGTTTTTCAGGTCTAGAAACCCCACAACCCGTTCTTCACTTCCCCAGCCGAGCCTCGAAGTCCTCAGAAAATCGATTTATGATAACCAGACTTTCCTGAAGTTGATTTGTAATCAAGAAAGCTAATAATTTACAAGGGGGACACAGTCTATTCCAGAATCTCTTTACCTGGTAGGAGGCCTCCTTGTGAAATCAAAAACATAGTAGGAAAATTGCCTGATAGGCAGAGAATTATAGAGCAGGAAGAATAGGTCTAATAAAATTTATTCAATATTTGGGCTGGGAATATCTACTGTCACCCCTCCTTTTTTCATGGAAAGAGTTGCATCTTGGGTTTGAATTTTAGCTCTGACATTACTAGCTATGTGACTTTGCCTGGTTGTTTGACCCCTCTGAGACTTCGTTTCTCCACAGGTCCAGTGGGGTTACCTACCAAATATACCATCTCCTTCTCTTAGATGGTGTTGGATGCACTGAGATTTGGGTTCTCAAATGCTGTTAAGTGGGCTGTAATTTCCACCTGTCCTTTTCTAGGCGAAAAAAGACAATAGAGTGAGTTTTCATCATGCTAAATTCATTGAAATATTTGATGTCAAAATGTCCTTTATTTCACCAAAAGATGGTGATAAGAGATCAGTTTTCTAAAAAACGTTCATACTTAGCTGCATAAGAAGTCGATCTCTTAATCTAGTCACGCAGGATTAGTGCCTGCATCTACAGGAATATTTGGATTAAGCGACTGCAGCAAAATAAGGAAGTGTACCCTCTTTTGCTTGTAGGTCTTCTACTTGGTTAGTGGTTTCAGCGAATTTAGGAATAAAAGCTGAAATTTCTAAAATAGAAAATTTTAAGTCCATGCTATTCAGTCTCAAACTTCTAATTTGTCTCAAGAGAGAATGTTAGCATTTGGTGGTACCCAGATTTTTGTGACATGCTGTCCCCTATCTGCCTACCATATCTACCTTTTTTGCCTTTCTTTGAATACTCCAGTGTCTGGTGACTTGGGTTTTATGCAAGACCATTAATGGGGGTGCAGAAATTACGCCTGAACTTGGTTGGAGTCCCTAACTCCTCTTGGGAGGTTTGTCCAGCAGGTAGAACCAGGAGAAGAGAACTTCGGAGCCAGCACAGTGGCGTTCCACCCTGCTCATGGGTCAGTAACTTCCAGAACCATCGGGGGGGATGGGTGAAGCTGCTGAGGAAGACTTCAGCCTGTGGCTTTATGTGAAGAGAAAAGAGAAAAGAGAGAGTGAGAGGAAGGAAGGAAGGGAGGGAGGGAGGGAGAAAGGGAAGGAGGAGAGGCTTATTATTTGAGAGAGTCAGGCTCTTTAAATAAAAAAATCCATATGGCCCTCTAGAGAAAAAAAAAGAAAACCAAAAGCAGTTAAAATTTGAGAGTTACACTGTGAGCGACACCTGCTGTGTTTAGAGGCGGAGTTATTTAAATAGCAGCAGCCGGGCGTCACTTCCGGTGAACGCAAGCTGTTATTCTGCGCTGGAAACTTGAGCAGAGGAGAAGGGAGAAGGAAAGAGTCTGGGTGAGCTCGCTAAACCCAAGCTTGGGTAGAGGAGGGGCATGTCTGGCTGACGCTGCCAGCCTCGGTAACTGGTAACTTCCGCGGTGGGAGCCTCACTCTCCCTCCATCTGCATTCTTGTAAGACAGGCATGTGGTTGGATCCCTTCTGAGTTAGCCAGCAAAAGCCAAAGTTTCACCCTGTTCACAAGCTTGCGAAGGCTTTTCTTGTAACCTATAGTTGTAGACTGTAACTATTTTGACTCTTGTGAATCATTTCATGTAAATCAAGGGAGGCTGAAAACCCAAGCAGGGCCCTTCTGGCAGCTTCCTGGGCTGCCCGCCCCCCTTGGAACAGCTGGGGAGCAATGATATGCCAGAATATCTGAGGGTGTTTGCAAACATGGCTCTGGGAAGATAGTGAAAGGATCTAGGTCCACATTTTTGTACCGGAGGCAAGACTGTGGAGGGCTGCGGGAAGATAGCCACATCCCTCACCCTCATGTGTCATAGCAATAGTTGGAAAGCCTTGCTGACATTTGGTGGTGGAGGCAGGGTGTTTCAGTCACTGACGTGCATAGAACGTGGGGCTAGCTCCAGCTGTGATCAAAGGAGAGGAAAGTTCAGACTACCAGCATCTTTTGTCTGGACTAGCCTCCTAACTACCTTTCTTGTCTCAGTGCACTGAAACCTGCCCTGCTGGCTCATGAGAGTTGATTGTGCATGGCTCGGTCCTAACGCTGTGTTCAGTGACATCAAACTGGTAAGCTTGAAATTGGCCTTGATGGGAGAATTTACACTACAGAAATTGTCAAGTGCCACAAATCAAGGCTTTTGTTTTTCCCGAAAGATCGACTCATCAGCACAGCACCTTGCTGCTTCCACTCCTGTCCCCCTACTTTCATTTCCTTCCACAGCTGTAGTGGCTCATCAACAGATAAAACTGATTGTCATCACCTGTAGTTTAAAACATCCACCATAGGAAATTCCCTGGCGGTCCAACGGTTAGGACTCCGCACTTTCACTGCCGAGGTCGCGGGTTCAATCCCTGGTCAGGGAACTCCCGCAAGCCGTGGGGCACGGCCAAATAAGTAAATAAATAAATGAAACAAAACATCCACTGTCTTCCCGTTGTTCTGAAAAGGACCACAGTCTTTACCATGGCTTATGAGGCCAGCCTGCACAGTCTGGCCCCTACAAGTCTCCCCTGCCTTTTTTTGCATTAGGCTTCACCTCACTTTATGTGCTCCATCAGTTCTTCCAACACAGCTTCAGTTTCTCACCACAAGTTCTAAAGCACAAGCTCTTTGTACTGCCGTGTAAAGAGTTATTTGCTGCTCACCAGATATTCACAAACTTTCTCACATTTCCCAGCCCACTTGCAGTTGGGCGGGACCATGTGACCAGTTCTGCTGAGTGAGCTGAGCTGTGAGTTGAAGTGACACGTAGCAGAAGATTTAGGAGCTGATGTGCCATCTTCCAGCCTTCTCTTCTACAGCTGCAGTCGTGGAGGCCATATGTTGAGACAGCAGAACCACAGGATGAAGTAACCTGATTGCTGAGTCAGCACATGGAGAACAGCTGTCTTTAGAGAGCTGCCTGATTGTCTGTGGATGTCAGGGAAATAAACATTTGTTCTGTTTAGCCACTGAGATTCAAGACAATTTTGTTACCACAAAATAATTTAGTCTAGCAGTTCTCAAACCTTTGAGTCTCAGGACCTCTTTAAACTCTTAAAAAATTACTGGTAATCCTAAAGAGTTTTTACTAATGTGGATAACATCCAGCAATATTTCCATATCAGAGATTAAAACTGGGACTTTTAAAACTGAGAAAACCTTTTAAATGTGTACCTATTAACTCCTTTTAAAGTAAAAAGAATAAAACCATTACTTAATATAAATATCACATTTTATGAAAAAGAGCTAGCTTCCAAAACAAACTAGTGAGAATTATAGTGTCTTACATTTTTGCAGATCTCTGGATTAATTGAAGACGGCTGGATTCTCATATTGCTCCTGCATTTAATTAATTGCAATCTGTTCTGTTTTTGTGTTGAGGTGTGTGAAGAAAATCTGGCTACACACAGATAATGTAGTTAAATAGTCTTTTCTGCTGATTACGAATATTCTTTTTGGATACCACATCAAAACTTGACAAGTGGTAGATTTTTAAAAGCTAGCTACAATATGGAATCTGAAATCATACCAATGAACTTTTCATACTCTGTTACATTAAAGTCCACTAGGCTCTCTTGCACTTTGAATGGATCCCTTATTTACCCATGCGTGATTTTGTGACCTCATGCATTGGTCACTTGGAAAAGATTGGTTCACTGAGTTATACAGATCTTCCAAATGTTGACATATTTCATTATATAATATATTTAAAAATCACATTAATTAGTATCAGCATCCATCTCACTGGAGTCTTTAAGTATTAGGAAGCTGTCAAGCTCATAATAATGGCTACAAGTTTTCTATAATTCTAATTTTTGTTTGAAAGCTTAAATTTTTATCTTTGGCAACAAACACTGTCAGTTATTTTCCTTGAAGTGACAGATTCGCTTTATGCATTCTTAAAAATATATATATCTACCAAGAACCCAAGATGGAATAACCGTAGTTTGGCAGTAGTTCTTTTTCAAGTAAAAACTGTGTTCCATGATAAAAGCAGCTAGTTCCATTTACAACTCAAACAACTGCTTTCCCTGCAGACAACCATCGCATTTCTGTAGGCAGTAGAAGTGCTTTGTGCATACTTCCCATTTGTCACAGAGAATATTGAAGAGCTGTGTACTCAAGGGTAGTGATTTAATAAAAGAAATAACTCTTACTGCTTAATTAAAGGCGTTTCTAAGTAAAACTGACTTTTTCCCCCCTGCAAGTGCATGGAAAAAGAATACAGTGGCTACGAGTACAGTCTGGTGCCACTGCCTTCGTTCGTGCTAAGGCCTCAGCAGTGCTACCCACCAGTGCTTTTGTATCATCAGTGCAAATGTCATTCCAGCTGAAAAGGGGCAATGAAATCTTAGTAATAATTATAAAAATAATGTTGACCTCAGAGAACCTCTGGAAGGATCTCTGGTACACACAGTGTTCTGAGGACCGCACTTTGAGCACTACAATCCAGCCTGTGCTCACTAATGCACTCACACTTTTCCTTCTGGCTGGAGTGTAGCCCCTCCCCCACCTCTTTATCATTGTAGATATGATGCCCGGGTTCATGACCAACCTTAGGGATCCTTCTTTGACTTCCTAAGTCTATTCCCCTTTAAACATTCCCGCATACCTCATGTACATCTTCACTTACCACAATAGTAATTTACATTGACATCTATCTTCCTTTCTAGATTTTAAGCACAGGTAGCGTTGGGATGGGTTTTACGGTCTCACTATTACATTTTCAGTGTCTGGCATGGTGTCCGGTACATACTAGGACTCAAATCTTTGTTGACTGAGTAAACATGTGGTTCTGAAAACAACATGTGAGAAGGCCTGATGGAGGTTCCTGTTGATTTGGGAGCAGCTAGAATGACTCCCAGACCTCGATTAAACTTTCGCTCACCCAGGTTTTCCCACAAACAGATTCCATGTTAAAAAGATAGCAGGCCTGTGACTGGTATCTATGCTCTGCTCTTTCCTGTTTCTGAAAAAGTCGTGTGTATGTGTGTGTGTGTATGTGTGTGTACGTGTACACGTGTGCACATGAGAGAAAATGGGTCTGGGGAAGGGACGCTGACTATTCCTAATTACCTCTATAACGGGGCAAAGTGCTAACAATATCTGAAAATGTTATGCAGTTCTATGTTTTTATCTCATCCCATGGAACCTTTAATAAGAGCTGCTAATAAGTAGGAAATTGATTTCTGTACTAATGCATTTGCTTCCCCTGTGAAGATTGGTAAGTTCTATGAGGATGAGCACCATGTCTTTCTCCTCCTTTCTTTCTGTCTATAGTGCCCAGCCCAGCACCTGGCATACAGAAAACATTCAATGAATGTTCATTAAATTGTCATGTGGGAAGAAATAAAGCAATGTGGCAGGAAGAAGGAAAGGCAAAGAACTTGAGTTGGGAGCTGACCACCAAGGATTATCCAGCCCCACCATCTTCCCTGTCCTAACGGCTGCTGTTGGCCACAGTTAGCAGCTCTTAGACCCATCCCCTTTCTATTTTTTATATCCAAGATGTCCAGGGCTAAACCACTCCACCTTGCTGGAGAAGGGTTGGGGCCACTCCCATGGTTCTCAACCAGTGCTGTACATTAGGTCCTCCCGGGGATCTTGTGAAAAATACCATCTCTCTAGGGAGGACCCCAGGCATCAGTATTCTGAGGAGGTCCCCAGGTGATTCTGATATGCAGCCAGGATACAGAACCACTGAGCCAGACAAGGAGGGGGCCACTCAGGTGCTCATGGGGCTCCCCCTATCTCCATGAGAATGAGTCAAAAACCAGGTAATGCGTCCCTGAGAAATTACCATATGGCTGTTGGTTGCCATGATGGCTGTCACTGCAAGAGAAGCATGCATGGGACTGGAAGCAGCTCCATGCCTGATTCCTGAGCCATGGGACCACCTCTGAGTGGTCTCAGGCTTGTGATGCTTGAGTGTTCCTTGCATAATCCACCTTTAAAGCACCATCGTCTCAAAATCTGTTCTTCACATCTTTCAGTTACTTGAACTAGAGGCAAGTGGAGTGGCATGATGCCCTAGAAAGACAGGTGTGCGATTAAATTCCTCTTACGGTGAAACTCCCCAGGGGGTCACATGCTGAGAGTTCCAGGAGCAGTGCTTATAATAAACCATTGTTTATAGTTCAGTTTGAGTTCAATAACTCAACAACCCCCCTCTCCCACTTCTCCTCCCCACTCTCCCACCCAATGGTTTACCTCTAATAGGGTTCTTTAATCTACTTTCTAATGGTGGGACGGATACACCACCCAGGTTCAGTTATAGTTTTAATGGTGTTTACACAGTCAAAGTAGCTCAGCTTGCTAGACCATCGAGCCTCAAGGACAGGCAGAGCATCTGCTCAGGGCTCTGTTAAATTAACCTTTAGTCAGTTTGCCCTAATTGATCCAGTGCTTCATTCCCAGGGCATTCTAAGTATTTAAAAGCATGTAAGGAAAGATCTGACTAGCCTGTAACCATGGTGGTTTAAGAGAGCTGCTACAGTATTCCTTTTGAAATATACCACTGAACTAAAAATTTTTTAGGAGATATTGGGCTGAACATAAATTAATTCATTGGGGGCAAGATTAGTCTTTCAAATGTGGACCAAAATGTAGGAACATGAAAGCACTTGTTTTGTACTCAAGGAAGACTTGCTGCAACACTGACATCCCTTCCCCTGGTTAGAACATTTGTAAGAGCCTGTATGCCCCAGCAGCTTTCATCAATAGAGGGACGATATATGGTGACCTCTGTGCGTCAGCAAATGGGATTTGCCCGGCAGAGGTGCACAGACGTCAGAGAACCATACCAGGCTTGGAGTGGGTTCCATCTATGGCCAGAAGCTTGCCAGCCAGAGCTCAATGGAGTGGATGGCATAGGATCTGGAGTGGCGGAGACCCAGGTTAGAATCTCAACTCTCACACCTACTGGCTTTATGACCTTGGTCAGTCAGTCTCTTAACCAGGTTAAGTTTCCATGTTCACATGTGTAAAATGCGGAGGATATTAGTACCCACCTCCCAGGGTTGCTATGAGGACTAACAAAGATAACACATGGACAGCGTTTGGCGTGCAGTAAATACACAATAAATGTTAGCAGAACAAAGAAACAAAGCAAAACAAATTAAAACCCAAACAACAACAAAAGTAGGATAAGAAGCCCTGAAGAGCTACAGAAAATTTTTTAGCTACTTGAAACTGGCACTGTTCCCTTCCTTTCCACTCCCGTCTGCGAGCATGATAATCGCAGTGACCTCAAAGTAAAATATATTTAGTATGTTATAGTATAAATATCGTACGTTATAGGGGTCTAGAGTTCAAACGCCCTTGATAAATTCAGGACAAAAATGAGAACTAGGGCTTCCCTGGTGGCGCAGTGGTTGAGAGTCCGCCTGCTGATGTGGGGGATGCGGGTTCGTGCCCCGGTCCGGGAGGATCCCGCGTGCCGGGGAGCGGCTGGGCCCGTGCACCATGGCCGATGAGCCTGCGCTTCCGGAACCTGTGCTCCACGACGGGAGAGGCCACAACAGTGAGAGGCCCGCGTACCGCAAAAAAAAAAAAAAAAAAAAAAAAAAAAAAAAAAAATTAAAAATGAGAACTAGCCCCGTGATACTTGCTGTTCTCAGAGGAGACTTCTAGAACCCATGAGTGTCGATGGGTGCTCTTTTTCTGAGCACACAGTCAGACTACATTTCCCAGCCCCCCCGCACAGTTAGTTGTGGCCACCTGATTGAATTCTGGACAATGGAAGTGAGGTGGGGCCACTTCCGAGTCTGGCCTGCTAAACCCTCCTAGGTGCAAGCTTTGTTCCTTTTCATTTGCTGGCTGAATGGAGAGGACACCAAGGACGTGAAGAGCCTGAAAGAGGGCCAGCCCAGAGGGAATAAGGAAGGCCCACCTCCTACCTACACTGGATTGTGACACAAATGAGAAAGACATTCTTATTGTTTCAAGCTACTGATACTTATGGTGTGATCATAGCAGCTTGCCTCTTCTGATGGATACAATGAGTTTTTTTAATCTTTTGCTGGTCTCTGCAGGGTGGGTAAACACCAGATAGGCAGTCAGGAGAGCCGGTCCTAGTCTGAGCCCTACCCCTTGCTTCCTAATGCACCTAAATGGTCTCAGAGAGCTGAGAGTCTGAAAAGGAGGTCAATGATTCCTTCCTCTCTGATGATGACACAATTGCCTCTCTGCCTGAGCAGACACTTGGCTGGAAAATGCGTTTTGCTAAGCCCTTGGAAGGAGATGCCAGCTGCCCTTCCCCTCCTTTTCCTGGAGTTTGACTTATGTGCTGGCTCTGCAGCTCAGCACACTGCAAAAACTATATGGTTCAGTCACTTAAACTAGTTCAATGACTTTATCCAAGTCCCTTCACTACTTTGGGCCTCAGTTTCCTCGTCTATACAATGGGAATAATGATTCACCTACCAAAGAGAGTTCTTATAAGAATTAGAGATAATTTTTACAATGCGTGGATCACAGTGCCTGGCACTGGTAATCACACAACAACAAGTTGTTGCTCTTAAATCTGTGTGCTTGAAACTTGGTACAGTCCAAAAACATTTGTTGAGCACTTGCTGTGGGACGCAGAGGCATACGGGTAGACAGAGCTCTGCCCTCAATGCATTTATGCTCCAGTCCTGGCACCCCCTAACCTCCTCCCACCCCTCCCCATCTCCCCAAACACACACATGGGCATGACTTGGCAATATGAAGTAGAAAACAAAGAAATGAAAAAAAAATTATACACTTTGGGTGAAATGTATGGTATGTGAAGTTTATCTCAATAAAGTTGTTATATATATATAAAAAAATAAATTACTGGGTACAGAATTTTACTTTTTATACTTCTGTTGCATTTGATTTTGTTTTGTTATGATACAGTTTTTTACCTTTATAATTAAAAGGGAATAAATATGTTTTACTTACTGCAAAAAAAAAAAAGAGAAAGCAAAGAAATGAATTTTCAAAGGGACGAATTCAAAGGGGTATCTGGGGCCAGGCTTCTGCTCTCCCCCCAGGCTGTTACTTGGAGTCAGGTATTCCTTCCTTAAGGAATTTCTCCCTTTTAGTCCAAGGGTTGGCAAAATTCGGTGGTTAGACCCTGGGCAGGAGGAGTCAAACCTCAGAGGGCTCTCAGTCAGTAGAAAAACCTCAGATGCAGCTTAAGATTGACTCCTTTGGTCTGAAGGAAACTGGGGAGAAGGGAGAGGTCAGAGTTCAGAATCATTGCTCTGTTTCCCGGGTATGAGGGGTGAGGGAATCCGGAAGCCTCACAGGGTAAGAGAGGGACAAATAATTATATATCCATGCATTAATATTCTGAATGTAAGATCTTCAGTAGTCATTCCAAGCACAGTGTAACAAAGCCTTTAAGGACAGGCTTAAGAAGGATTAATTTACAAAGACCCGACAGGTAGAAACCTCTAAGATAATTGTGAATGGAAAAATGATACCATTTTTTCTTTTGCACATGTGTCCCTTATAGTTCTAGAAATAAGTAAAACAAATTTCCCAAATTCTCTCTCTGAGTTTGCTCTAGGACAGTGCTTGGAGATCACACTATAAACCCTCTCCTTTATAATATATGAAGCAAATTAGAACTATGGTCCTCAATCTTCTATTCACAAAAATAAGAGTTTTAGGACCAAACCTAGGAATTTTGTGCATCAGAGCTATCTGGAAAGATGCCAAGCTTGCTCTGTATCCTTTGATAAGGACAACGGCCCTCCCACAGTTCCCTGCTGCAGGAAGCTGACTCTAAGGCTGGGGTTGAAACAAAGGTGGCCACCGGACTGGACCAGGCTGGAGTGGCCACCAAAGAAGCTGTCCAGGGGATGGATACACACCTGTGAGATGGTCTTGTCTGGGAAGCTCTGCCCAGGAAACTTCCCTGCCTGCTCAGGGAGGAAAAATGAACTAACACTTTTAGTGGTAAGCTCGTGAGAGTAGGAATCACCATAGCAACAGGGCATGAGAATGAAGACCTTCGACTCTCGTATCTGAAGAGCGGATCCTAGGCCTGTCTTGGGTCTTGAAAAGGAGCTGCTCCTGGTTTCCATGAGCTTCTTTACCCGTCTATAACCGTCATGTAATAGTGATAGATACGTGACTAACAACTCCCATTACTTGAGGAAACTTGAAGGAATTTCTAACAATGTGTAAATCTTGGTCTCAGTATTTATGAATTGGAGTTGTGTGGGGAAATCTTACTTATGACTAGAATTTACCAGGCCACACAGCGGAGAGGATTCTTCTAGGGGACACAGCTGCTCCAGGTATAGAGGCATGGACGGTCAAGGTGGGTCCATATGACTAACAAGAAGCATGAGGGGGGGGATGGCAGGCTGTGGGGTTGGAATAGTAGGACCCAGATTGTCAGGGGTCTGCTTGTCACGCTGAGGTTTGGACGAGATCCTTAAGCAGGGTGAGGGATGGGACGTGATCAGATTCACTTCTCTGTTGGTTTCCTTTGGGTTACAAATACTGTTAACACTAGTAAAGACACACTGAGAAAAAGGAGGCCAAGAAATGTTCACATCAGCTGCACATTCAGGTCTCATAGAGAAGCAGAATGTCAGTCAGCACACAGCCATGGCTCTAGGGAACTGAAATCGAGGCCTTAAGAAAATTATTTTAAATTCTAGATGATGCCATTTTGCTTTTCACAACTCAGTATTCCAATCACAGTATTGCCCCCTTGGAATACTTTCCTACTTTAAGTTCCCAGGGCTTGAAGGAAAGATGTTTAAGGAATATTTTCATATTGTCTTTCACACTTAAATTCAGATGTTCATGTCTAATGAACCACAGGCGGCTGCTGTAACCCAGAGAGCATTAATTGTTCAAGGACCAGAGTGAAGTCAGCATCGTGTGATACATGGAATCCCGTTGACCACAATATTGAAGTGATGGGATGTTTGTCCTTCATGAAGCATGGCATGAAAACCTTGGCTATGAAGTTGCAGTTAAAATAATAATACATTTTTCTTTATTTTGTAGTTAGTAAACATTGTGGCTTAAAAAGACTGAGTCACTGTGTGGTGTGCTGGACTTATGGTCCTATAAGTTTGTAAACTTTAAGGGGTCTAGAAAGAAATATGTGATCTGATTTAGGCCATAAAAAGCCTAGTTTCATAAACTTTAAATTTAGTCCACTCTCTCAAACAAGGGTAATATACTCCAGAGCTCGAGTCCCTAACTGTAGTTCCTATAATGAAAATCGGCAGTTACAACTTCTAACGACTGCTGTTTACAGACCCTCAGGGCTGGTCAATATGTAAGTTGGTGCAAACTTTCTGGAAGACGATTTGACGATATGTATCAGGAGCCTTATATGTGATCGCGTGCTTTGACTCAGAAATTCCGCCTCTGGGAATAGTATCCTAATCAGATATATTTATCACAGCATTATTTATATTAAATCCAAAGTAAAACTACTGAAAGATCCAATTATAGGGAACTTACCAAATAAAATTATGGTATATAATTCATGTGATGAATTATTAAGAAGTCAGAAAAATGTTTTCAAAGGATATTTAATTCATGGAAAATTATTCACAATATAACCTTATTTGAGAAAAGGACATAAAATGACACAAACACACATATACATATATGTAAAGTTTTGGGTATGTATTTATATACATTTTTAAATGCTTTAAAAGAAAACCTGGGAGAAAATACTCCAGATCAAAGACCGTAGGCAATAATCAAATGTTAATAGCATTTGTCTTTCGGTGGTAGGTTTACAAATGCTTTAATATTTTTGTTTTTCATTAATTTTCCTAATTTTCCTCAATGCATGTATACTATGAATACAGTCAGGAAAAATTTTATTTAAGCCACACACACAAAATTATCATTGGAATAGTCATTAGTTGAAAGGATGATTACATTCAGAAAAACAGAACAAAGATCAAAGCTTTCACTACCCCCAATCTGTTGACACAATTACAGGGAATAAGCAGGTGACCTTACTTAGGTCTCCGTTCTTTTTCCAGCTTATTCCTTGGGTGAGTTGATGAAGCCAAACCAGATTCACTGTGGTCTCCCAGGCCTGTCATCATCATCATCACTGTTAACAGGTATTGGGCACGTGCCACGTGCCAGACATTTTCAGAAGGGTTTTTCACATATTGTCAATTAACCCTTACAACAGCACTTTGGAGTAGGTATTATTATTGTCCCTGTTTTACTGATGAAGAAACCAAGCAACAGAGAAGCTTGCCCGAGTTGACACAATTAGTAAGGGACGGAGCTGGATTCAGACTCTACGGAGTCTGACATGCTGTAATGCAAGGCCCTGTGCTGCACTGCCTGTCAGAAATCAACAGACAATACTGGAATTTTTGGAACTAGAGGAGATCATTGCTCTTTTTTAAACAAAGGAATTTTTTTTCAAATCAAACTCTGTGTAATTCCAATATCTAAAACATTTCTTTTTAAAGGAGGGGTTACTTCTGGTTTAGTTGAGGCAGAAGCTGGGGTCCCTTGCTGTGCCTTTTCCTCATTTCCCATTGAGGGCGCTGTGGTTCCTTAGATTTGTGCAAGTCTTCTGAAAAATTCTTGTCCCGTTCCAACTACTTCTACTCAGGGATCGGAAACCTGGGCAAAGAGCTTTTGAAAGGCCTGCCCTAGGGCGGCCAGTTAGTATGTGCATAAGCCAGTGCTTCTCTAGTATCACCCCAGAGTACACATGTACCTTACTCAGGACTCTTTCTGTTACAAGGAACAGAAACCCAACTCAAACTTGCTTACACAGAAATGGGAATTTATTAGTTCAAATAATTAAGCAGTCCAAGGAGATGTTGGCTTCAGGTATAGCTAGATCCACGAGCCCAATATCACACAAGAGGCTCTGTCCCCCCCTTTAATTTCTTAGCTCTGCATCCCTGTGAATTAAGTTCCCATTCTCAGGAAGACTCTCCACATTGTACACTTATACCGTAACATCTCTAGATGTGCAGGATTCCTGCATGGTAAACTGGATAATCTGTGTATCCTTCTAGTTAAGATTTGTTGACCTTTATTCTGTTAGTGGTGTGATGATTAGGTCCCTCGTTCCCCATTTAAGAAAGAGAAAAGAAATGAACACAGAGTGCTTAGTGGTCCATGACATGCACCATCACCTTCTGTAGGCGTGGTGGTAAAAAGCTCCTCCTGGTAGCCAGGCACCCTGGTCCATTGATCTCTAGGTCTATCTGTTCACAAAAATGACACCGTCTTGATTACTACAGAAAGTCTTGAATTCAGGTATAGTAACATTCCTACTTGGTGATGGTGGTGACGGTGGGTGGTGGTGTTATTGCCATCCTCCTCCCCCTTTACTTCCTCCCCACCCACCCCACATTCTTCTTCTGTCAGATTTATTGGTGTATAATTTAAATACAATAAAATTCACCAATGTTAGCTGGGCGATTTGATAACTTTTCACAAGAATATATGTATATAGTCATGTCATTACCACAATCATGATAAAGAAGAGTTTCATCATTCCCCAAAGTTTCTTTGTGCCCCTCTGCAGTTAATACCTGGTTACCACTCTCTAGCCCCTGGCAACAGCTTTCAATCAGGTTTTCCCTTTCAAGTAATTGGAATCATACATATGTTGTCAGTTGTGTTTGATTTCTTTCACATAGCATAATGCTTTTGATGTTCAGTCATGTTTTTGCATTTATCAGTAACTTGTTCCTTGTTATTGTTAAATAGTACTCCAATATAGGCGTATACTACAATTTGTTTATCCATTCACAAGTTCATGGACATTCGGTTCTTTCTACTTTTTTGGCCGTTATGAATAATGCTACTGTGACCATCCATGTACAAATCTTTGGCTGGGCATATGCTTTCATTTCTCTTTGGTAAATATCTAGAAGTGGAATTGCTGGTCCATACGGTAAGTCAATACTTAACTTTTAAAGCAATTGCCAAACTGTTTTCCAAATTGGCTGTGCCGTTTTACGTTCCCACCAGGAACGTATGAGGGCTCCAGTCTCTCCACATCCTCCCAGAACTTGATACTATCTCTCTTATTTATTATAGCCATTCTAGTGAGTGTGTAGTTGTGTCTTATTTCGTTTTTAGTGTGCATCTCCTATGTCTAATGATGCAGAACATGTTTTCATGCACTCATTTGCTATCTATATTATCTTCCTGGTGGGGTGACTGTTCAAATCTTTCTCCCCATTTTTTATGGTTTAAAAATGAAAGATAATACTTCAATTTTTAAAAGAAATCAGAATAACATCTTACATCATTGGAATAGGGAATTTTAAATTATAAATATGATAAAAATGAGAAATCATAAAGAAAAATTTTAATATGTTAGATTATATTAAGAACTACTTTCCACTAAAATATTAAAAGGTGAAAAGACAAACTGCATAACAGGAGAAGATATTTTCAGGACATACAAATAACAAGAGCTAGCATCCAAAAAATATAAAGAGCATCTACAAATCAATAACAAAAAGAAAAGCAACACATCCCATTAAAGGCTTTAGAAAAGGAAACAGGAATGGTGAGTGAATACAGGAATATATTCTCAAAATCATCGGTAGTTGTGCATGCAAATCAAAACCACAATGAGATATCATGTCTCCGCATTTTTAATTGGGTTGTTTGTTTTCCTACTTGATATGGACTGAATTGTGTCCCCCCCTACCACAGTTCATATATTGAAAACCAAACACCCAGTGTGACGGTGTTTGGATATGGGGCCTTTGGGAGGCTATTAGGTTGAGATGAAGCCATGAAGGTGGGGCCTTGATGATGGCATTAGTGCCCTTATAAGAAGATACACCAGAGAGCTTCGTCTCTTTCTTCCTGCCACGTGATAGCACAGGGCCCTCTGCAAGCCAGGCAGACATCTCTCACCAAAATCCAATATTCTGGCACCTTGATCTTGGACTTCTAGCCTCTAGAATAGTGAGAAAATAAATTTCTGTGTTTAATTTCTGTATTTAAGTCTGTGGTATTTTGTTATGGCAGCTGGAATAGACTAAGACACTACTGTAGAAGTTCTTTAAGTATAACAGATATGTCTTTGTTGGTATGATTTGTAAATACTTCTCTTATCTATGATTTGCCTTTTCATTTTCTTAATGCCTTTTGAAGAGCAAACATTTTTAATTTGGGTGAAGTCCAATTTATTAATTTTTTTCCTCATCTATTTCCCTTATTTTGTGTTTTTTGAGTAACAAACACAAAGATATTTAAGAAATATCTTCCAACCCCAAGGTCATTCAGATTCATCCTATGCTTGTTTCCAGAATTTTTATAGTTTTACTTCTTACCTTTAGGTCTATTATCCATTTCAAGTTAATTTTTTATATTGTATGATGTAATTGTCAAAATCTTTTTCTTTTTCCTTTTCTGTTCTTTCCTTCCTTTCTCTTTTCCTTTTCTTTTTATCGCCTCTTATTGAAAAGATTATCCTTTCCCTATTGAATGCCATTGGTCTCCCCATCAAAAATTAATTGACCCTATGTTTATGGGTCTATTTCTAGACTCTGTTCTATTGCATTGAGCTATGTGTCTATGCCAATACCACAGTGTCTTGGTAATTGTAGTTTCATAGTAAATCTTAAAATCAGGGAATGTAAGTCTTGCAATTTGTTCTTCTTTTTCAAAATTGTTTTGGCTATTTCTAGGCCCATATAAAAATTTTTAAATTAATTAATTAATTTATTTATTTTTGGCTGCATTGGGTCTTCGTTTCTGTGCGTGGGCTTTCTCTAGTTGCAGAGAGAGGGGGCTACTCCATTGCAGTGCACAGGCTTCTCACTGTGGTGGCTTATCTTGTTGCGGAGCATGGGCTGTAGGTGCACAGGCTTCAGTAGTTGTGGCACGTGGGCTCAGTAGTTGTGGCTCACAGGCTCTAACATGCAGGCTCAGTAGTTGCTGAGCATGGGCTTAGTTGTTCCACAGCATGTGGGATCTTCCCAGACAAGGGCTCAAACCTGTGTTCCCTGCATTGGCAGGCAGATTCTTAACCACTGCGCCACCAGGGAAGTCTTATTTCCATATAAATTTAAGAATCAGCTTGTCACTTTCTACAAAAGAGGCTGATGGTATTTTAATGCAATTACAGTAAATCGATTGATTAATTTAGGGAGAATGTGCAATATTAAATCTTTTAATCCATTAATATGGTGTATCTCTCCACTTATTTAGGTGTTCTTTAATTTCTCTCAACAATGACATACGGCTTTCATTGACCTAGACTTATATTTAGTTTGTTAAATTTATCTCTAAGTATTTCATATTTTTGATAGGATTCTAAATATTGTTTTATTAATTTCAATTTTTTGATTATTGCTAGCATAGAGAAAAACAATTGATTTTTGTATATTGGCCTTGTATACTGCAGCCTTGCTAGACTCACTTATTAATTCTAGTAATCTATTTTGTAGATTTGCAAGAACTATCTATCTAGTTTGCAGATTTCTAAGGTTTATCTATCATGAATGGTTAAGGACAGTTTTGCAAACAGAGAGTTATTTTTTTACAATCTGCACATTTTATTTCTTTTTCTTTCTTTATTGCTCTAAGATCTCCAAAACAATCCTGAATAGAAGTGGTGAGAGCTGACAACCTTTCCTTGTTTCTAATCTTAGTGGGAAAACATACACTCTTTTACCATTAGGCATGATATTAGGATTAATTTTTTTTGAGATAATAACCTCATTATCAGGTTGAGAATGTTCTCTTCCATTCCTTCTTTGCTAGAAAATATATTTTTAGAATCATGAATGGGTGTTGAATTTTGTCAAATGCTTTTTTAATATTTATTGTGATGAGCATACGTATTTTGGTTTTAGTTTGTTATTATGGTAAATTATATTAATTGATTTTTTTCATGTGAAAGTAACCTCAGATTTCTGGGATAAACCTCACTTGGTTATGACATGTTATCAATTTTGTTAAGGATTTTTCATGATGTTCTTGAGGGAGGGATATAGGTCTGTGGTTTTCTTCTCTTGTAATGTCTTTGTCTGGTTTTGAGGTCAGGTTAATGCAGTATAATGACCATTGAGATGATTTTGGCTGCAGTGATTTAGGGTACTCTTGAGCAATCATTAGATTATTATTAGATTTTACAAAAGAAAGGAAGCATCTTTTTTGTGGTAACATGATTTCATTAAAGTCTGGGATTCTTAGAATTAGAGAATAAACAATTTCATCCAAAAGCAAATAATGGTCACCATAATGAAAATAACTGAAAGGATAAAGCCGATTTTAGCAGAAAGTCTCCGTATAAAATCACTTCTAAATAAGCAACTGAGCAAATGAATAAATCTTATTTCAGATCTTGGGAAGAGGCTGACAAACTCCTCGGTTATGCTCAGGAAGTTGGGAGGAATTCAAGTACGGCACTCAGGGATGTTCACTGCACACCTCTGCTGTGAGATAAGATGCAAATTGTGGCTGCAATAGGGATTCTCTTGATTTGTTTCATCTTCCTGATTTCCTTTGGCACATCTTTAGACTGACAGTGATAACACTGACCTCCCCACTGAGAGTGTATGTGGGGAGAAGAGGAGACGGCATTGATTAAAAGCAACAATTGTTTAAGGAAACAAGGAGTATGGAACCTTGACTGCTACCAGGAGAGAGGTGTGGAGACTCCCAGTGGGAGCAGGTTAGAGAGAGACTTGAAGCTCCAGCCCAGATGCCTGCATTTATGTGATGAGCAATGATCTTTCTGTGCTTTGTCAGTACTGAGAGAGTCTTCTTCTCAAAATAATTATTTTATCATTGTGCAGGAAAAGCTCTCATCTTTCGTCTAAATTGATATCTTCATCTGCCTTATGGAAGCCTCATCCTTACTAAGGCTTTGGCTGAGATGTTGGCTGCCTTCTGCCACAGTCAGATTTTCCTCCTAATATTTTCAGGACATTTTACTCTGTGGTGACTTCCAAAGGAGAAGGAAGTTCAGGATCCACCCCATCATGTCTCCAAGATGAAAAAAGATTGAATAGAGACAGAGAGAAAAATCACTGTGGTCACTAGCAGGGAGCAATATGTAACTGAGTGGAGTGGTTTTCTCGAGAAATGGTCATTTCTTTTCTGTCCACCTACCTGGGTTCCCTTAAAAGCAGAGCCTGAGACAAAGGCTTACATACAGGTAGTTTACTTGAGAATGTGGTCCCAGGGGGCAGGAGTGAGTGAAAAACAACAGAGAAGGAAGGAAAGCCAACATAAGGATGTGTTGTTGAGTTGACCATGGCATAGGCAATTGGGCGACCCTGCAGAATTTTCTGAGGATCCATACGAAATGTGTTCCAGAACGTCCATGGGGGATGAAAGAAAGAAACACATATTTATCAGCTCTTATCTGCCCCTCATCACCAGGGGCCCCAGAGTGTCAGCAGCCCTGCATTTTGAGCTGTCCACCTAGGAACGACGTGCCATTCCCATCTTATGATTCTGACATCAGAACAGTAGTTGTGAGACATAAGACAGCACGGAAGGGAATTATTAGGGACTCGGACTGCAGCAAGGATGAACCAGACAGGCCCCCAGTTTGGAATGTGGGGTGGAGGATGGTGCATCTGTTTTTCAACAAGTCAGAGTGCAGGCCCTGAGATGGGGCTGGCCCAAGTCTGACAAGGTGTCAGGACTTCCACTAAAGGAACTGAGGTCGCAGACGGGAAACTAGAGCATTGCAGAAGAAATAGAAGCAGTTGTAAGATTTCAGAAATTGGGGGATTGCAGAAGGATTGAAAGAATGCTTAGGCAGCCTCTGGGGCACAGGGAGGCTTCCCCACCGCCATCCGCAGGCTTACAGAAGCCAGACTAACTTCACGCCAGGCACTGGGTCCCTCTGAATCGACTGTTCGCCTGAACACATGGTGTGATTCACGGGTTCAGAATGAGGGGATTGGTTCCCCTGGCCGGGGCTGGGGATGACAAACTAGAAACTTGCCTGACTCTTAGCTCAACTGCAGCTGAGCAGGAGGCCTCTGCCCTAGCGGGGTTGGCACATAACCCCTGACCCTGATCCCAATCTGACATAACCTGCCGGTTGACCCTCAGACCGCAGGTTAACCAGGCCCCCTTGCCTCGGCTGACGGGGTGACTGTCCCACCACTAACACCTAATCCTTTGAGGCTGAGACCAAACTCTCAGCCGGGACTAATAGCTCACTGACCGAGGACAGCATAAACACACCAGCTATCCCAAACTGTAACTCATGTTTCCTCTGTTAATTTCATTTGGGGGGAAAGAGCCATATTTTATTATAATGGACCAGGATCTCTGTTGTATCCTACCGCACACGGTAACAATGTAAGCAAATTCACTTCGACAAACTTTCCGTTTTTATTCTATTTAATATCAATACCTTTCTTTCATGGTGTTCAAAGAATGATCTCAGATCCTCTAGGTTTTCATGGAGAAAACACAACGAATAGATGTTTTTGATTGAAACAAAGATGTTGAAAGCAAATTTAAATGAGACGTGTGGTTTTATAAATCGTTGGCTATGTAACAAATGATAAGTTAGCTTCCCTTTCTTTTTCTTCAAAGGAAAAAATTCCAATTGAATGATGCTTTGAAAATAGCTAACTGGAAGCGTGAGGGACTTGTTTAGAAAGTTGAGGTGACAACGGAAAGTCAAGACCACACATGTTCCTGTGTTTCCTAGGGGAAAACATCTCCAATTTAAAGAGACTTGGGCGCTGCTGCCATTTCTTCAGATATAATGCGTAAGAATGGAAAAGATGGCTTTTCTTAATGAAACATTAGGATGTAAATGTTTTAAAATGAATATGAAAAGTGACATTTTTCCTTTCTCAAGATGTTTCCCTTATCTCGTCATAGTTTTATTGTTTGATGTTGACATCTTTAACTCTGTGCTTTCCAGCAGCACCCGGGGACACTACAGGGGGGCATCTTCGGGAACCAGGAGTCTCGCTCCTCCCCATGGCTCCCCACACTTGCTGGACCGTTGTTTCCTGAGGTGCCGCCCTGCCTCCGCCATCCCCTCCTCAGCGTGCTATGTGCCGTCCCTGGCCCCATCCTGTGCAACCTCTTCTGAACTCCTCTCTCCCTGTTCACTGAGACACGGTTATCCTTATTTCCCTTCCCAAATTCCTGGCAGATTTCTACCTGTTCGCCATCTTTTAAGATTAATCCTAGATTACAGTGTTGACGAGTAGCCTGAGTTCCTAAAATAGGTCGCACATAGACCAAGGTGGAAAACTGAGCTAATTGGGTCACTGAAATTAAGTGAATTTTGTGTCATAACAGGACCCAGTCCATCAGACCCTCTCCCAGCAGCATTAGCTCTTGAGCAATGTGATAAAAACCAGAAGTAAACAAGAAAGTCTTCTAAAGCGACGAGTCAAATAGCTGTCACAGAATCCACATAACTTTATTTCTTTGATTAAATTTAACAAAAACTTATTGAGTATTTTCTATATGCCAGGTGCTGTCCTGGGTGGTAGGAATACTGAGATGAATAATCTCAGTAATATCTCTCTCTCGTCTTGTGCCAGAAAGGATCTGAGGCAGCTTGTAGCAGAAACCTGTAAAATAAAATGGCCAAATACAGGTTTTTAAAACTCTGGGTAAGGCAAATATAAATTAAAATAGGTCACATCCAGGGGAAAAAGAGGACACAGATCCATGGCCAGTGACAGCCTTTGTAATTGTGATTCTGAGCTGTGAATTTGACTCTAAGTGCGTTAAGTGGCTAAGGGAAAAGGGAAACATGGTCGGATACACGTTTCCCGTTGCAGAAACAGAGAAACTGTTTAGGTACTTAGGGAGAGGAAGATGAACAAGACATGGTTCCTAATGACAAGGAATTTGTAATCCAGCAGGAGAGACAGATCTCAGTGAACAGCTGTAAAGCAAAGCTGTATTATGACGGTCCGTATAAAGTGCTGAGGGAATAGAGAGAGAGCAGCAATTTACTGGGCTTGAGAAGGAGAAGATGGTACAAGGAGGAGAAGGGTGTGTGAGTCAGCGGGAAAGAGTACAGTGACCCTAGATTAGCGACTTCCAGATATGTGCACGTAAAAATTGCTTCTGGTGCTTGTTAAGACTCTGAGTCAGTAGGGCTGGGATTTTTCACAAGGACTCCAGAACGCTAATTCTAGTGCGGAGTGACCTGACTTGGAGAAACACTGGAATAGACTCTCCCGGTGTTGCACAGTGAAAGATGACGTTGGAAGAGGAGGCTGGACCCATTTGGAATGGGCCTTGTATGCTGCAGTCAGAAACATAGGCTTTACGGGTAATGGGGGACGGCTGGCACTTAAAAGCCTAAGCAGGCGGATGACACTATCAGATCTGTGTGTGTCCGTGTGTGGGCCTGTGTTTTACTCTTCTTTTCCCTGATTAGAAATGCAACAGCTAGAGGATGAAAAGCAGGAAGAGACCAAAGCAGGGAACCAACTAGGAATGTTGCAGGGTCCAAATCAAAGAAGATAAGGATGTGCTTAGGGTAATGACAGGGGAAATGGAGAAGGTGAACACTTGTTTGCAGTGAGCACAAACCTGTTATTGTATTATTAGTCACAGATTTACTTTTCTGGTTAATCTGTTGTTTTCATGTCTCACCTAGTATTATTTGACTTCAGTTTCTGCTCTCTGGCATCTGGCTTAAACCAACAAGCAGCCCCAGTGATCTGCAGGGGAGAGGGTCCTTGCTGAGTTCTGTGTGGTCCACGTGTAGGGGGTGGGATGGCTTTGAAGAGCCGTGAGGGACGCTTGTTCACTGTCACGTAGGGGAGACCACTTCTCTCACGATGAACTCACATTGGAGGGTCACATAGTGTGTACAGTTTTTTTGTTTCCTTTTTTATGTTGACACATTTTTAAAACTCTGTTTTCATAAACAGATAGAGAGGACAGTAGTGAATCCTCATAACTAATTACTCAGATTCTGCAATTTCAAGATTTTTATAACCGTTTTTCAGCTATATTGAGGTATGATTGACAAAATTGTATATTGTAAAGTGTACAACATGATGATTTGACACATGTATATTTGTGAAATGATTACCACAGTTAGCTTCATTAACACAGCCATCCCTCACATAGTTACCTTTTTTGTGCGGTCACAACACTTAAGGTCTACTCTCTTAGCAACTTTCAAGTACACAGCACAGTATTATGAACTATAGTCACCATGTTGTACATTAGATCCCCAGAGCTTATTCATCTTATACCCTTGTACCCTATGACAAGCATCTCCCTATCTCCCTGCCACTGGACCCGGTAACCACCATTCTACTCTCAGTTTCCAGAGTTTGGCTTTTTTTTTAGATTCCATGTATGAATGAAACGATACAGTATTTATCTTTCTCTGGCTTATTTCACTTAACATAATGTCCTCTTGGTTTGTCCATATTATTGGGAATGGCAATACTTCCTTCTTTCTCACAGCCAAGATACATACACACCACCTCTTCTTTATCTGTTCATTCGTCCTTTCTAGGACATTTAGATTGTTTCCATATCTTGGCTATTGTGAATAATGTTGCAAAGCAGTGGTCCCAACCTTTTTGTCACCAGGGACCAGTTTCATGGAAGACAATTTTTCCACAGGCCGTGGGAGGGGGGATGGTTTCGTGATGATTCAAGTGCACTATGTTTATTGTGCACTTTATTTCTATTATTATTACATTGTAATATATAATGAAATAATTATACAATGCACCATAATGCCGAATCAGTGGGAGCCCTGAGCTTGTTTTCACCTGCCACTCACTGACAGGGTTTTGATATGAGTCTGGAAGCAATTGATTTATTATGGTCTCTTTGCAGTCCAACCTCTCTGCTAATGATAATCGGTATTTGCAGCCGCTCCCCAGCGCTAGCATCACCGCCTCAGCTCCCCCTCAGATCATCAGGCCTTAGATTCTCATAAGGAGCGTGCAACCTAGATCCTTCACATCCGAAGTTCACAGTAGGGTTTGCGCTTCTATGAGAATCTAATGCTGATCTGACAGGAGGCGGAGCTCAGGCGGTAATGCCAGCGATGGGGAGCGGCTGTAAATACAGATGAAGCTTTGCTCGCTCACCTCCTGCTCACCTCCTGCTGTGCAGCCCGGTTCCTAACGGGCCGTGGAAAACTACAGGTCCGTGGCCCAGGGGTTGGGGACCCCTGTTGCAAAGGACATGAGAGTAAAGATATCTCTGAAAAATATTTTCTTCATATTTATACCTAGAAGTGGAATTGCTGGATCATGTGGTAGTTCTATTTTTAGATTTTTTATGGAACCTCCATACCGTTTTCTCTAATGTCTGTACCAATTTCCATTCTTACCAAAAGTACACAAGGGCTCTCTTTCTCCACATCCTTGCCAACACTTATTATCTCAGATCTTTTCTATGGATAACCTGCTTCACACCTCTGGTTCCCTCTTTGGGGGGAAATCTTCTCTCAACCCTGCAGAGCCAGGCCATGTGCTGACGGCCATGTGCTTCCCTTAGTGTGGTGCTGATACTTGAGTTGGCGTGCTTTCTCTGAATCTCGCAGGCTGGTTTTCTGTGTGTGCTCACCAGCCCTCTGCAAAGGCTCATACTTGCCACCTTCAGGGTACACAGGGAATCAGACACGGGGCAGGGGTGTGTGTGGGGGAGGCAAATGGAGCAGTCAGGTTGTCTGTGAGCCAGCTGGGGGGACCGGCAGGTGAGGTGTCCCCAGCAGCTCATGGGCAGGCTTCCTGGGGGATTCCGTGAAGCAGTTAGTAGGATCCGTGTCCCTCTGAGAGCCCTGTCTGCTTCTCCCAGGGCCCTCCCACCCCCATGCCATGCAGCACACCTCCAGCTTCTGGATGGGGTGAGACAGAAGGGGGCCCCTTTGGCAGCGTTCCACACAGCTGGGGAAGCTAGGTGCTCCCTCACACACTCACTCTCCCCTGTGAGAAGTTCTCTCTTGCATTGAGCTGTGCTACCTTGGGGAAAAGATAACGTGGGTAAAGGGAAACTGTTCCTCTTATCCTCTTCAGTGTGTCCAGTGTTGGATTTGTTTTTGTTCCAGTGCCACGTGGAACTTCTCCACCGGTCTCATAGATGGCCGCAAAGGCACTCTCCTCCATGGGTGACTGTTAAAATTGCTGTTCTTTAGGGGGACTACAAGAGAAAACTCCTATTTCGCCATTTTGCTGACATCACTGCTATGTGTTTTTATTTATTCTAAGAAAATAGCTAATAATGTCCAGTTCACTAAATTCTGCAAACACAATGTCTCCCCCTCAAAAAAGGCAATAAATTCCAGCACCTTTGCATGTAGCCCACAAAACGTAGTGTGTCTGAAGCTGGACAGCGTTCCAGTGCAAAGTCCAATTGTTTCGAGTTTCCTCTCACACTTTCAGGGGTGTTTCTGAGCAGCAAGCCTGTGGTCCAGTCCAGTATTTCATTTATGGTACAGGAGCCACTGAGCACAGGCCCAAGGTAAGGTCAAGTAAATAATATTTGACTGGGCTTCCCTGGTGGCGCAGTGGTTGGGAGTCCGCCTGCCGATGCAGGGGACGCGGGTTCGCGCCCCGGTCCGGGAAGATCCCACATGCCGCGGAGCGGCTGGGCCCGTGAGCCATGGCCGCTGAGCCTGCGCGTCCGGAGCCTGTGCTCCGCAAACGGGAGAGGCCACGACAGTGAGAGGCCCGCGTACTGCAAAAAATAAATAAATAAATAAAATAAAATAAAAATATTTCACTGGGATCCACTGATTAAACCTGTGGTTAGCAGGACAATGACCTCCCAAAGATATCCCTGTCTTAATCCCCAGGACCAGTGAATATGTTATCTTACATGGCAGAAGGGATATATTGGTTTGCTGGGGTTGCTGTAACAAAGTACCACAAACTGGGTGGCTCAAACAGCAGAAATTTAGTCTCTCACAGTTCTGAAGGCCACAAGTTCAAAATCAAGATGGCAGCAGGGTTGGGTCTCCTTAGGGAAGTGAGGAAAGTCTCTGCTGTTCCAGGCCTCTCTCCTTGGCTTGTAGATGGCTGTCTTCTCCCTGTATTTCTTCACCTCACCTTCCTTCTACGTGTGTCTGTGTCTGTGTCCAAATTTTCCCTTTTAATAAGGAAATCAGCCATACTGGAGTGAGGCCTGCCCTAAGAACCTAATCTTTGTTGATTATATTTACAGTGACCCTATTTTCAAAGAAGTTCACATTCTGGGGTTGAAGACTTCAACGTTTGAATCTGGGAGACACAGTTCAACCCATACCAAGGGACTTTGCAGATAGGATTAAGGTTAAGGACGGTGAGATGGGGAGATGACCCTGAATTATCCAGATGGGCCAAATCTAATCACACGAGTCCTAACAAGTGGAGAACCTTTCCCTCTGAGGTCATGAGAGAAAGTTGTGATGACAGAATGGCGGTCAGAGCGAGCAACGTTGCTGGCTTTGAAGACGGAGGAGGGGCCACAAGTCAGGAAACGCCAGTGGCCTCGGGTGCTGGAAAAGGCAAGGAAACAGATTCTCCTGCAGAAGGACCTCAGCCCTGACGATGCCTTGATCTAAGCCCAGTGAGCCCTGTTGTCAGACTTCCTACCCACAGACCTGTGAGAGGGCACATTTGTATTGTTTTCAGCCACTAAGTTTGTGGTAATTCACTACGTCCGTCAGCAATCGAAAACAAACACAACCCCCTCCCAAGCACAGCCCCTAAATTCACCACGCAATCCCAATCCCCCATAAATAATGCCTCTCTTTTGGGAGTCACTCTCCAAAGAACTTCCCCCACAGCCACTGATCAAAACCGAGTCAGGTAGTGTCAGATTCCTGGCAGAGTGTCTGGCCAGCCCACGGCCACTACACTGTGCACCCCCCGACGTCAGGGTGAGCCTGGACAGCACGGTTACAGGACACCCTCCTGCCTGCACTGAGCTGTTGAGCAGGAAGGACGGTCTCTCTCAAGATCTCGAGCTAAGAAGCTCTGGGACCAGGAGGTGGGAGCTGCTTCCTGTTAATGACAGGGGTCTGGAGAGAAGGTTGGTGGCTTAGCTCTCTTGAGGTTCTGAGGGCTGTGCTGCTCTGCTTACAACAGTTTGCAGCGAGTTTGTATGACTTGCCAGAGAACCTGAGCACTTGCACTTGGCTAACCCAGAAAGTCCCACCGAGACTGCACTGGAGAGGAGGAAAGAGAGATGCAGAAAAAACCAGGGCAGGATGCTGCTCCCTGGTGTGGGAGAAGGCTGCCACTCCTGGAAGGAAAGAGTCTCAGAGGAGTTTCCGGGTTCCTTGTTACAATGATATGTTGTCAAATGACTCCGTGTTTTCTATGATGCCAGTAACCAATTTCTGGAGGCCTTGTTTTCTTCTAGAAGAGCCAAGCCACACACCTCTTATTGTAGGTGGTTCTTGCACCACAGGCACTTATCTCTCTTACACAAAGGCTTGCAAAATACTCAACTGCCTCTCAGAGCCTTTGTTTTGCATTGTTTTGTTTTGTTTTAACGTGTTTGATTTTTGAAAGCTGTTAAGACCTAGATTGGAAACTCTCAGATGATCTGATCCTCTCCAGTGTCAGGATGCTTAAACAAGGCTCTAGTCTTTTCTTTGTATCTATTTCATCAGGAACGGCTGGAGATAAAAGCAAATGTCTTAGAGGAGCAAGTGTGACATCTGGTTTGCTATCAGGAATAAATCTCTACCTGCCAAGCAAGACTGTACGGCAATCTGGAACCACTTACTGTGCAAACTTGTTTTATTTCAAAATCGTATCACCCGACTTACCTTTCTATTTATTGCCTGTCTTGAATTCTTTTCCGGTATCAAGATGCTCCTAATGAAACACAGTTGACCTGAGTTGTTTTTTGTTTTAACATCTTTATTGGACTATAATTGCTTTACAATGTTATGTTATTTTCTGCTGTATAACAAAGTGAATCAGCTATACGTATACATATAACCCCATATCCCCTCCCTCTTGAGTCTCCCTCCCACCCTCCCTATCCCACCCCTCTAGGCGGTCACAAAGCACGGAGCTGATCTCCCTGGGCTATGCAGCTGCTTCCCACTAGCTATCTATTTTACATTTGGTAATGTATATATGTCAGTGCTACTCCCTGGCTTTGTCCCAGTTTACCCTTCCCCCTTCCCATGTCCTCAAGTCCGTTCTCTATGTCTGCGTCTTTATTCCTGTCCTGCCCCTAGGTTCATCAGAACCTTTTTTATTTTTTTTAGATTCCATATATATGTGTTAGCATACAGTATTTGTTTTTCTCTTTCTGACTTACTTCACTCTGTATGACAGACTTTAGGTCCATCTACCTCACTACAAATAACTCAATTTCATTTCTTTTTATGGCTGAGTAATATTCCATTGTATGTTTGTGTCACATCTTCTTTATCCATTCATCTGTTGATGGACACTTAGGTTGCTTCCATGTCCTGGCTATTGTAAATAGTGGTACAATGAACATTGTGGTACATGACTCTTTTTGAATTATGGTTTTCTCAGGGTATATGCCCAGTAGTGGGATTGCTGGGTCATATGATAGTTCTATTTTGAGTTTTTTAAGGAACCTCCATACTAGTCCTTGACCTGAGTTTTGAGGTGAATAGTGAGACAGAGGTTTGTCAAAAGGACTTAAAGGGAAAGTGCTCTTATTTCCTCTAGGCTTTGTGTCTGCAAGGACACCACAGAAACCAAGCCCCAGCTCTAAAGGAAGGGAAGGGAAACTGATGGTGCTCAGATGCCCAAAACCGCACCCTAGGAGCTTGTTTTAAGATGTGATGAATAGGCAATACATTTCTGCACTGATATGTAACGTGGGGTCAGATGCCTGTTGGGCCACCGTCCAGTGTGTTGAAGGGTCTTGGATGGATGATGCTGGAGAGCAGGCCTGTGCCTGCATGACTTACTCTCAACTGCGTCCCCCTGCCACCAACCCTCCCTGCCACCGGCAGGGACTTGGCGAAGGCTTGAGATGACTGACAGGTGATGGTGGTACCTGTCAGCTGCCGTGTGCTGACAGATAGTGCCCTAGCTTTTCCAGATGCTGGTGCCCTCCCAGTTGAGTATTTGATGTGCAAAAACATGGAGGTGCCAAATGGCAGGCAAACCCACACATCCTCAACGTGAGCACGAAAGACTGGGAAGCAACAGGCCCGTGATAGAGGGCTGTGGTTTGTATAGCAGCCTTCACATTTTCTTACACACTCTCCTATATGTTATCCTGTAATACTCTTCAGAAAAGCCTGGTGAAGACGCTGCCGTCTTTCCCGTCCTACAGATGAGGATGTGGAGGTTCAAAGGGCTGACTAACTTACTATTAAATTGAGGAAGTGAGTCTCAAGCCCCTTTTGCCTAACTCTAATGCAGGGGTCTCAAACTCAGATGCCTGAGAGAACGGGGTAGTAATTACGGGACAGCAGTGGCCTGGAGACCACACAGCCCGTCCACAGGGGCAGCAACCCTCAGCAAAAGAGGGCGCTGCCATCTGAGAACTCAGGTCCAGAGTTACCAGAGCCTTCCAGTTTTTCACTCCATAGTATGGATTTGTGTGTATGTGTGTGAGACTGCAACTTATTCAAAACAGCTTATTGAAAACTAAAAACAAAAACAATTTTGTGAGCCCTAAGTAGCATGTCTTAAGGCCTTCTTTTGTTTTCCCACCAGTTTGCAACAACTCCTGGTGGCTCATTTTACATTTATTGAGCACCTACTATGTCAAGGGACTGTGCTGAGTGCTTGGGGGGCAGACACAGTCCCTATTTGAAAGGAGTCAATCTGCTAGTGAAGGCTCCTTTATTCATATCCACTGAGTCTATGTAGACTCAGCTTCCAGTCCTGGCCCCATGCTGGCTGCTAGGGTTAAAAAAAAAAAACCACATGGTTGCATAACAATGTGAATATACTTAATGCCATTGACTGTACAGTTAAAGACGGTTAAAATGGTAAGTTTTATGTTATTTATATTTCACAACAATAAAAATGTCAAGCTGTAAAAAAAAAACGACGTATAATTTTTATCCTTAACCAAGAAAACACCTAAATGGAAAGAGAAAATTTAGTGCTATCAAATACTTCAACTCAGCAAATATCTGAGCACCCACTGTGCGTGCAGCACCATCCTAGGTGCTGGGAATAGAAAGCTGAGGAAAATTAATTCCTGTCTTCAATGTAGCTTCTACTTGGAGATGAGAGTAATGTTGGGAGCAGCCTAGGCTTTTGCAGTTGATAGATGATAACTCCCTGCCAGGCACTTTAGAAAGTGCTCTGTGTTCTCTGGCTATTTCATTTGAGCCTCACAGCAACCCTATGGGGCAGATACTATTAACAACCTCATTTTACAGAAGAGGTGGCAGAGGCTCAGAGAGGTCCGCATCTTGCCCTAGGTCACACAGCACCAGAGAGTGGAGAAGCCAGGTTTTGAGCCCACAAACACTGACTCCAGAGCCCACGGCAGAGGGGGCTCAAGAGCCCTGGTGTAATTAGCCAGCAGAGATCGATGGGGCTCGGGAGGCAGGAGTGCTGAGGAGGCTGGGCGAGGGGGGGGGGCGCTCAGGACTGAGGCCCAGGTGCCGCTCTCCATGAAATTAAGCGTCCTGCACGTCTCCTGTTCCAAACGCACGGCAGTTTCACAGAGCTCATCGTCTTAGTGTGTTCGAGCTGCTATATCCAAATACCACAGACTGGGTGGCTTGTAAACAGCAGAAATGTATTGCTCACAGTTCCGAAGCCTGGAAGTCTGAGATCAGGGTGCCAGCTTGGTCGGGTGAGGCCCGTTTTCCAGGTCACAGACTTCTTGTGTCCTCACATGGCAGAAGGGGTGAGGAAGCTTGGTGGGGTCTCTTTTATAAGAGCACTAATTCCATTCATGAGGCTCCACCATCACGACCTCCCGAAGACCCCACCTCCCAATACCATCACTTCTGGGGGTTAGGATTTCAACATATGCATTTTGGGGGACACAAACACTCAGTCCATAGCAGTCATGAATGCTGATTCCTGAAGGATGAGAGATGAAGGAAATGGGGAAGGTCCCACTGGCCACATAGAACAGGTTAACACAGGGCAGGGGAGAGTGGCTGCCAATATCATGGAGCCCTCAACGCCCAGCGGTGGCACAGTGAAGGGTGACATCACACAATGTGGAGGGACATCTGAGGGAGGTGGCAGCTGTGGCAGGGCCTGGGTACCTGCATGGGGCTTGTGGGTCTTAGCGACCTCAGCAACAGACACTCCTCCCACAATAGGACTAGAGGAAGGTGTCAGGCACCACCTGGCAGCCGAGTGGGCTCAAGTTGAAGACTCTTGAAATAGTGGGAAGGGCGGCTTCCAACAGTGACTGGAGGTTCTACCAACATGCATGGGGTGGAGACTAAGAAATGTAGTTGCATGCAGGGGTTGCAGCACTGTTTTAGGCAAATGAACCCAACTGTAGATGCAGGGGCTGTGACACTCAGCCAGGGTGGCCTGGGGCACATGTCATTCATTCAACAAACATTAATTGAGTGAGTCCCCATGAGTGTCATGCTCTGTTTTATTTTTATTAAAGAATTTTTTAAATCAAGATTTTTAATTGAAGTATAGTTGATTTACAATATTAAACTAGTTTCAGGTGCACAGCCTAGTGATGCAGTCTTTTTACAGGCCATGTTCTAGATGTTGGGGACACCCCAGTGAACAAGACAGGTGAACTCCCTGCCCTCAGGGAGCTCATTCTAGGTAGAGTTTATTATCTGACTAGATAATACACAAGCAAACAAAAATTATATAAGAAATTTTCAGAGAGTGACAAGAATATGAAGAAAACGGGGGAGGAGCATAGAATGTGATGGTGGTCACTAATCTAGATAAAATAGTCAGGGAAGGCTTCTCTGAGGAGGTGATATCTAAGCTGAGACCTGAATGGTAAGATGGGGTGGGCATGAGCTGGAGTGCAGAAGGCAGAGGGGAAAGTGGTATAAAAAGCCTGAGGCAGGTGTGAGCTTATTTTCCTGCAGCTTTGAACACATCTGTCTGACGAAAGGAGGAAGGTCAGTGTGGTCAGTGGGGAACGTTGGGGAAAGAAAGGTAAGAGATGAGGTTGGGAGGGGACCAGAACATATTGGGCCTTGCAGCCTCCAGGATATAAATGCACACGCATTGGAGAAGCCTCAACACTACCCTCAAGAGGTTCCTGGACCAGCTGGGAAGGGTTCAGGGAAAACTAGCTGGGCCATAGGGTGAACTCCTATGAGGCTGGTTGACAGTCCAGGGTGTCGTGTCCAAAGGGACCTGCAAAATCAAAGCTTGGTATAAGGGGACACGGACATATAAGGTGCCTGAATGCAGAGCAGAATATGGCTTTGGGAGTCCACCACGGAAGTTCCCGGCCACGTCAGTCTGAGCTAGTGGTAAAGGGGCTGGGTTTAGGGTAACACGGGAAAAGATCCTGGGCAGGTTAATAGGGACTCTGTGAATTTCAGGGCTAACTGGGTAAGAGAAGCCAAAGCCCAGGTAATCGCTGGGTGAGAACACGGACAGACTGAAGGTGGCTGTAGTGGAGGAGGGTCGGCGGAAAGGGGATGGAGGCGGTGGGATGCGTGGGGGTGGGGTGGGCACCGGCTCCAAGCTCAAGCTCAGCCCCTCAGTCCTAGGCAAGAGCCCTGACGATAAGGCTGTTTCGGGCGCCACCTACTGGTGGGCTTCAGCGGCTGAGAGCATCTTGGTCCTGGTCAGGTCCACCTCCAGTTGAGGCCAGGAGGGAATTTGTAACAGCATTTATGATCGGATTCTTACTATCTCTGTTTTGTTTGGGGTATGACTACAACAGATGCTAAATTCCAAAGGGGCCACTGTGCAGAAATTTCAAAGTCGTATCAAGAACAGGGAAGACAACTCTTAAATTCCTTACCCACTAAGCAAAGGCAAAAAGGATTTGCAAAGAGAATTTTTAGAGTGAACAGCTATCAAATCCCATCCCTCACAGGGTTGGGGAGGTGCGGGGCTGTCTGCGGCTGCTCCTTGCCTCAAGCCCAGAGAGAGAGACTCTATGGAGAATGCTTGGAGGGCTTGATCAGTGCTTCCTGAATAGAAAGACACAGGACTAGGATCTACCTTCTGCCTATAAGATCCAACAAGCTTCAAACGGGCTGGCCGCCCTGGAACTTTGCAAGGAAATAGCAGGTATTGATGTAAATAGCCAAGAGTAATAAACATCACAAGGTATGAAATACTATATTTCCCAAAGTGAATATCTATTTTTTTCTGATGAAAAACATAATGCTTGCTAATCAAAATTCAAACAGCTCAGAAATATCCATTAGCAGAAAATGAATCTCCCCTTTACTCCCCACGCTGGTCTCTAGGGCCTTTTCCAGCATTAATAGTCTCAATCTACGTTCTGGGGTACGTTCTTCTGTGTTGTGACCAGCAGGTGGCAGCACACCACTGCGTTAAAGGGACCCAGGAAAGAAGATTGGAGAGGTAAGTTCCAGCCAGCAGAGAGCTGTGTAAAACGGCTTTAAAACAATTTCTGTTTTAAAAAAATGATGTCAGGAAAACCTCGTAGTGATTGTTTTACATGTTGAGACATGGTCAGTTCTGGCCACTATGCCCTAGATTATTGCCCCTGAGCTCTGAGCTTTCGAGAGCAAGAAAAAAAAAAAGTTTAGAAAACAAAGGGAATTTATTGGCATACGTAATTGAAAAGTCCAGGGATTTGTTCTGGTTTCATCCCATCATTAGGGCCTTGGGTCTGTTTTCCTGACGTTTTCCACTGTCCACGGCCACCTTGGTCCTAGGACTGCCTTCCCTCCCGCTGGAAAACAGTCACAACAGTTCCAGGCCTCATCTCTGCATGTTTCACCTTCTGGAGTGCCTCCCACCCCTGCCCCACACTCTCCCCCAAATGCTGCCTTGGGTCTCAGCAGCCTGAATTGAATCACTTGCCCTTTCTGAACGCAAACACAGTGACGGGAGGATGGAGCTGTGCTCACGCACTGGGGCCTGAGCTTCATGCCCTAGGAGAGCCGCCAAGTTTCCCCCGAAGTACATGGGCTATGTTGGGGTGAGGGAAATACCTGAGTGACTAAGAAGAGTTAACATGGGAGGTGGGTGGATGTTTGGTGGCCTCGCATGGAATGTCAGTGGGACTCTGGTACCTTATGTCTCTGAGAAGTCCTACCAGGGACCAAGCCTCAAGGTAGCAAACCTGACAACCTCCTCCAGGCCTTCGCACTCCGATCCACCCTCCACCCAGCCAGCCCCTGAATGGCTTGTCCAGGCTGCACACATTTCACTGCACATTGCTCTACTGAAAACCCGATCGATGTCTCCTGTTCTCCAAGCACAAGTCCTCAACATGGCACACGAGGCCCCGACCCCTCTGGCCCACAGTCTCCCCAGCCTCATCGGCCTCTAATATCTCTGGCACTTTAGCCTCCAACTGCACTGATCTGCTTGTTCATCTCTTCACTCTGATGGGAGGGTCTTTCCATTTTTCTCACCTGAGTTTAGTCCTCTTCCTCCTTCCAGAGTTAGCTCAAGTATCACCAACTCCTCCAAAGCACCTTCTGTAGACGCCCCCAGGGCTGCATGGTGCCCTTGCCCTTGGCTCAAACACCACACAGGGCGAAAACCCGCAAAACGGCTCTAACCACGTGGTGTTGCAATGATGTGCTAGCCATGCGCCCCCGTCTCCAGAACTGTGCAATTCTGGATGGCACAGGACTGAGGCAGGTGCTCAAGGGGTGTTTGTGGAACTGCTGGAATGCATTCTCAACCCTTCCTCAGCAGCGGGGTGGGGGGGGGGGCGCTTTCTGCTCTAGGAGGCAGATAGTGGTTTTCCACTCAAGAACTGAACTTCCTCCGTCAGTTGTCTTTTTCCCCAGGAACCCTCCCATCGCATTGGCCTGAGTGATCTTCTGGGATCCCTTCCAGTCCTAAAGTGTATGATTCACCGCTGGAAATAGCATTTGAGGAGCAGAAGAGAGCTGGTCCCACTGATCAGATTGGTGGAGAATCTGAGCTTCCTGTTATAGGAAGTCAGATTGGATCGCTGGGAACAGCCCCGTATTTTGGATGTACGGGGTTCTGAGTAAATCATACAAGCTGCCCATGGTCTGCAACCTCCCCATCTTCTTTCCCCCAAGAAAAACATTTTCATTTTTTGCGGACATTTCTAAAGTGTTTTTTTTTTTTTTCTTCTCAGTTTCTGGCTGATTTGCCAAGGTGGAAATGTCCTGGTGTTCTCTGAATGAGCAGGGAGGTCAATAGAGTCAGGCCATTTGGAATGACATTACCATGGCTATTAAGGAAGGCTCCCATTTCTTGAGGGCTCACTTTACTAGCTATCATTTTAAGTATAATAATGTATTATTAATTATCATATGTAATTCAATGTTTACAACATCCTATGAGGTACACGCACCACTATCATCCCCATTTCACAGATGAGGAAACTGAAGTGTAGAAAGATTAGGTGGCTTGCCTAAGGCCGTGAAGCTGCTCAGTGACCAAGCCAGGATTCAAAGGCAGGCAGTCTGGTCTCCCAGACCCTCAACCACCATCCTATACTGCCAGTCTTCTCCAGTCTGTGGAGGAAGAGGGAGGGAGAGAGGCCAGTTTGGAAAGGGGCATCCACGCTGGTGGGACCCTCTCTCCATTGCCACCACGGCTGCTGGCCTCCAAAGACAAACCTGGCTCAGTTCTATCGACCCAGGGCTCTTTAAACCATCCTAAATACTGATTATGGTGAGTAAAATGCCTGCTACTAATCTATCATGTTACAGCTCTCAGAACGCATCAGCAGCCTTATTTCATTAGAGACGGACAATGGCTCTGTGAGGGAGGCATATTAACTCCGTTTTCTAGGAGGAGAGGGTGAGGTTCAGCAAAGCTAAGTGGCCACTCAAATGCCCCAAACAAGTGAACAGAGAGCTGGGACTCACTCCTGGGGTACCTGTCTATGGACTCAGGACCCGCATCGCAGAGTTTCTTCCCTGGGGGCGTGGGCTCTCAATTTCAGGAGAATCTCTATTGAAAACAGCTCTGAGGCAGCTTGTCCTTAGTCTCCATTCCCTGCTGTCCCCATTTCCAGCCCCTGCCCAGAGGGCCATGCAGGTCAGAGGATGGAGAGAACTGCCTCCGTGCCTAGGATGACTTTTCACCCCTCTCCCCACCCCCAATCTGTGCCCACTTCCTTTCCTCCAAACACCCCCTTTTCATTTTGCCAAGAAATGTTTGAGGTTTGATAGGCTCTGCCTCTGAGTCACTAACTAACCCCAGCTGGTGGCCAGGGCAACCCTGCTGCTTTCCACAGCGCAGGCTCATTGCTTTCATGGGCCGTCATTTCCCACTTCGCATCGGAGTCCTTCTTGGGTCCTTGGACTCTCAGGGACATTAGAGCCTGAAGTGCTGGCCAAGGTCAGGCCCGCACTTCACCACCCTTCTCAGGGTCCATCCAAGGACCCCTTAGAAACGGTGCTGGGAGGAGAGAAGGTCATGTTTCTAGTCTTCCTCTCTCGGGGTAGATGTTGATTAAGCACCACTACTCGGTCATTCAAACAGTTAAGGAAAGCTCGCTCCAGGAAGAAAAAAATTCCCCGTTTCTCTTTCCTGGAATCCCTGAGACCCCCAGCAAATCACTCCTCCCAGAAATCCAGTCACCCTCTCTTACTCACATGGAGACCTGGGCTGTTGCAGCGTGGTCAGTGGAGTTGGGCCATCTGGAATGACGTTATTATGACTGATAAGGAGAGCTTACAATTTTTTTGAGAGCTCACTTTGTTAGCTAAGATTCACTGAGCTCCTACTCTTACAAGATGTCACTTTTCTTTCTTTTCTTTCCTTTTTTTTTTTTTTGGCCACACCGCCCAGTATGCGGAACTTCCCCAACCAGGGATCGAACCCACATACCCTGCAGTGGAAACTCGGAACCTTAACCACTGGACCACCAGGGAAGCCTGGTGGCTTCCCTGGATGTATAAATCATTCAATATGCACAATCTTATGAAGTAAGCACCATTATCCTTCCTATTTTATAGATAAAGAAACTGAGGCATAGCAAGGTACCTGCCAAAGGCCATGAAGCTAGTGTGAATAAGAGAAGCCAGGAGCTAGATCAATCCCCGCTCCATCCCTAGACTCCCCAAGCAGGTGGGCAGATCCATCCACTCATCTCTTCGGGTACCTGCTAAGTTCAGGGCATACAAAGAAAATAAGGTTTAGGCCTCGGCCTCTGTAAGTTCAATGCCTGATAGTGAAGACAGACATGTAAGTTATAGCACAATGAAACAAGTGCTAAGAGAGGGTAGGTAGGAAGTGTGTGGGAACAGAATGGGGAATTCACTGAGACAGAAGGGTGTTACACAGGGGAGGTTGCATGTACCAAAGTTCAGAGCCTTGAAAGAGGCCTTCCTTCCTGGGGCACTGCACTGTGACCCACAGCCCTGCTGGACCTCCTGTGAGTGGGGCGGGTGGCACATACCCACCAAACAGCTGGATCAGCCACTGAGCTTCCCAGCCACTGGCCAAACACCCAGGTGGCCCTTTCTGTAGAGATTCAGGGTTGGGTGATGGGAAGAATCACCAGGGATGTTTCATGACAGTATGAGTCCTGCTTTCTGGGCCCTCTTAACACATGCTGTGGTTTTCTGATATTTTCCATATGTCACAAAATTTACGAGTCTCTCAGAGCAGCCAGAAAGCTCAGAGGCAAATGGTGATGTATGTGGACCTTCTGGCTCCTCCAAGACATGATTCTTCAATTGTGTCTCTTAAAGTGATTTAATACTAAATCTTAGGCTGGAACGAATAGAAAATGCAAATCTGCCTTCCTTCTTTAAGGATTTTGCATTCTTTGATAGTTTCAAAGCAATCATGCAGAGAAACAACATATTTTAACAAATATAACTCGTTGGAAAGCATAGATGCTTTGACAAATTAGAAAGCCAACCAAGTCACACACTTTCTTGTCAACCCTTGATTCCAGCTGGCAAGCATTTAAAATAGTATTTCAAGAAGGTTTAACATTCATGATTGCATTGTTTGATTATTGCACTTTCTAGATAATGGTTTTTCAAAATTGTATCTTGCAGCTAAAAATTAAATAGCTACTTCTGGGTATGCACGACATTCTTTAATAAAGTGAGACCCAACATAATATTCTCAGAGGCTGAGCAGTAATATAGAAGAGATTTACTGTAGTCCGAATGAGTGAGATCACTGATCCTATAGGATTCTTATTATTTTCTCAGGCTAAACTCCAGAGAATGCTGGGAACAGAGCCACAAGCCCCATTCACATCTTCCAGGATCCTACATGGGCTTTTCTCTCCCACATGGATACCTGAAGAATTCTTGGGGCCTTTTGGCTGTGTGCTGGGAAAATGCCTCCTAAGAGAAGGCTGTGGACAGAGCTGTTTATTTGTGTCCACTGTAAAAACATACCTCTGATTTTTAGGGCACTGAAATAGTATGTTTGATACTATAATGGTGAATACACATCACTCTACACCTTTCAAAACCTATAGAATGTACAACACCAAGAGTGAACCGTAATGTAAACCATGGACTTTGGGTGATAAGGATGTGGAATGCGAGGTTCATCAATTAGAACAAATGCATCAGTCTGGTGGGGAAGGTTGATAATGGGGGAAGCTATGCAGGTGTGGGGACACTAGGTATATGGAAACTGCACGGGCTTTCTGCTTAACTTTGCTATGAACCTAAAACGGGACTTAAAAAAAAAAAGACCCTCTGGACAGCTCAGCACAATACGCAGACCTTCCCAGCCAATGCCAGCAGCCCTGGCCCTGCCAACCCTCCGTGTCCTCAGATTGCTCCTTCCAGCTCCGCTATATTTTGTGCCAGATCCGAACCCTGGACTTTGTTTCTTGCTTGTCCCTCAGGACCCAGATGTTCAATCAATGTTTGCAGTGGAGATTCTGCTGTGCGCCAGGCAGTGGCTTACACCTGGGCTCAAGCTTGGCTCAGACCTGGTCTTCAAGCGTCTACCTAGAAGAGGCCCCAGGTGAGTTTGGGCACAATAGGAGGTCTGATGGGCTTTTCCATATGAAATATTGATTTGATTAAAAATATTATTTACAAATGTCCTGGGTGGTAGGTCCATCCCATGTTCATACATCAGGTCGAAATAAACAGACGCACCTGAGGATGAAATCCGTGAGTGTTGGCAGCACCTTCCCCCCTAGGCTAGCCTGCTTCCTGCACTCAGGCTAGGCTGGATTAAGCAGGTAACAGACAACTCTAAGAATCTCAGTGGCTTAACACAATGAGAGCTAGGCTCCAACCACACGAAGTTCAATGTGAATGTCACTGGTCAGGTGACTCTGTGTCATGAGTTCAAGGGTCCAGCTCTGACCTCTCGGAGTCCATTGCTCCAGGCACAGAGATGGTGAAGCCAGGGACCACGGAAGAGCTTGCTGGGCATTTTAGGGGCCAGGCCCTAAAATGGCATTTACACCCGTGTATCTGCCACACACAGTAAGGGAGCCACTTCCACTGGGGATGATTTTGAAACTAAAAGGTCCTTTTCATTCTTCCTAAAATTTTTATATCCCATCTACTAGGCCTTTCTTCTTCTATATCCATAGTCATTAAACCAGAGACCCTTGGACACAAGTGTTCTGAGTAGCTCACCTCCTGACCCGAGTCACAGGACAGCCCTATGTGTTAGGACAGGCAGCTCACAGTGGACAGCCTTTTTGCTTTTCAAGAAAGGGATAATACAAGAAGTGCAACTATACGCAGCAAGGATTCTATACAGGAAACTAGTAAGAAAGATAAATCCATCCTATTTTTCTGGGACCCAGTCTTAAGTTTGAAAAACATCATTCTCTTCCTAATTGGGAATATATGGTTAGATCTAAAGCACTTGATAGTTTTCTATTCATTATCTGCAAATATTTGTCATTGAAAATCTGTTGTGCTAAGTTGTCCTAAAAAAGTTTTATTAATGAACTCTATTAAGTTTAGAGAAAATGAAAATTTCCCCCTTTGTCACTTCACGTAATCATACCTTCATTCAAAGGAATATTCTCATTAGAGAATTTCAAGGTAGAGTCCACAAAAGAGGAGGGTTGGGTGTGTGTGTTCTCACACATGTGCACTGTGGTACCTGCCAAAGTCCAAACCCTGTTAATGCTGGTAGTTTCAAATATGCTATGATGATAATGCCTTTATTTGTGTACTTGGGGTATTCCCTCACCGCACCCACTTCCCCGAGAACCAGGAAATAAGATTGCCCTTTGAGAACCAAGATCAACATCAAAGAGAAGCAAAGTCACTCAAAGGAGACAAAATGTCTCAGGAGTCTGTAAAGCCCCGCTAGCAATTCAGAGAAGGTGTGACATATACAAAGGAAGAATATGTCCATTAGAAGAGCAGCTAGTCAGCCCTGGAAGCCTAGAAAAAGAAAATCTGGGACATGTGCTGATGGCATAAGCAAAGGGTCTCGAATACTAGGGCAGAGGAATTGGGACTGGTCGTCCCCAAAATGATGAAATATTTACATTTGTCTTCAGTGTCCTTCTATTTTCTCCTTTTTACCTATTTCAACTGTTTTTAAGACCCCTTTTCCTCCATTTCCTCCAGATGGCCAATACTGTGCTATCTTGCTTTTTTTCCAAAAACCAAGCTTTTCGGATGCAATAGGAAACCATGGAAAGGAATCTTACCCTATAGAAGTCATGATTCTGGAATATACTTTATTATTATTTTTTAACATCTTTAATGGAGTATAATTGCTTTACAATGGTGTGTTAGTTTCTGCTTTATAACAAAGTAAATCAGCTATATATATACATATATCCCCATATCTCCTCCCTCTTGCATCTCCCTCCCACCCTCCCTATCCCACCCCTCTAGGTGGTCACAAAGCATGGAGCTGATCTGCCTATGCTATGTGGCTGCTTCCCACTAGCTATCTATTTTACATTTAGTAGTATATATAAATTCATGCCACTCTCTCACTTTGTCCCAGCTTACCCTTCCCCCTCCCCATGTCCTCAAGTCCATTCTCTACGTCTACGTCTTTATTCCTATCCTGCCCTTAGGTTCATCAGAACCATTTTTTTTTTTTAGATTCCATATATATGTGTTAGCATACGGTATTTGTTTTTCTCTTTCTGATTTACATCACTCTGTATGACAGACACTAGGTCCATCCACCTCACTATAAATAGCTCAATTTCATTTCTTTTTATGGCTGAGTAATATTCCATTGTATATATGTGCCACATCTTCTTTCTCCATTCATCTGTTGATGGACACTTAGGTTGCTTCCATGTCCTGGCTATTATAAATAGAGATGCAATGAACATCATGGTATATGACTCTTTTTGAATTATGGTTTTCTCAGGGTATATGGAATATACTTAATTATTGATTCTTAATTTTAAATGCCTATCATATATGCTCAAGTATAAGATGAGGATTTTTTTTCCTAAAAAAATTATCCCTTGGTAGGAATTCGCTGGCAGTCCAGGACCCTGTGTGTTCACTGTAGAGGGCCCAGGTTCAATACTTGGTCCAGGGATCAAGATTCTGCAAGCTGCGTGGTGGTGCAACAAAAGAAAGAAAGAAAGAAAGTAAGAAAGAAAGGAAGGAAGGAAGGAAGGGAGGGAGGGAGGGAGGGAGGGAGGAAGGAAGAAAGGAAGGAAGGAAGGAAGGAAGGAAGGAAGGAAGGAAGGAAGGAAGAAAGAAAGAAAGAAAGAAAGAAAGAAAGAAAGAAAGAAAGAAAGAAAGAAAGAAAGAAAGAAAGAAAGAAAGAAAGAAAGAAAGAAAGAAAATGATCCCTGGGTAATGAGAAAGTAGGCTTATATATAAGACCCCAAAAAGGCTCTCATGCAGCTGCTCTCTCAGTTACTTTACTGTGAATAGCAAATAGCAAAGTGCTGTTTGGGGAAGATTCATCCAGGTTAAAGGAGATCCAGCCCAACGAACTGAGTCACTGGGCCCCCTTGGCAAAGACATCCTTAATATGAAGATGAACACAGAGGGTTGAGGCCAGCTGAGTTCTAATGTTCTAACTAGCCCTGGTTAGTTTTCGATGGAAGCATCAGTTTATATTAGTTTGCTTTCACTAAACATCCAGGTCATTTAGCACTGCTGTTCTGATTCCATAACCCTCCCTCTACCCGCAGGCAATCTTCTGATGAATATGTAGTGTCTGCCTTCAGAAAAAGAATGTAGTGCTCGTGTAGACTTTTTTTTTTTGTGGTACGCGGGCCTCTCATTGTTGCGGCCTCTCCCGTTGCGGAGCACAGGCTGCGGACACGCAGGCTCAGCGACCATGGCTGACGGGCCCAGCCCCTCCGCGGCATGTGGGATCTTCCCAGACCGGGGCACGAACCCAAGTCCCCTGCATCGGCAGGCTGACTCTCAACCACTGTGCCACCAGGGAAGCCCTCGTGTAGACTTTTGAGCATTTTGGTCCCTATGAGAGTTACTTCTTGTTGCCAATTAGTACCCTGGTATATTGCTTTCACTCTTCAGCCTCACTACTTGGCTAATGAATCTTTATCTAGAATAATAAAAAAGAAATGGATCTGCTCCTGGCGGGTTGTTAAAGTTCTGAGTCCGCAAGGCTGAAATCTAGACCAGCCCCCGGACAACCCGCAAAGGTAGTGGTGGCCACAAGTCAAGGCTTCCCTGCAGATGGACTGATGATCTTGTTTTTCAAGAAAACATTTTGACTTGTTGGGTGAGTGAAAGAGAGCGTTCTTTTTGTTTGTTTGTTTGTGTTTTTGGTCATATGATAGATGCTTTCTGTTTCAAATGATAAGTTTTCAATCCCCATCTCTGCACAGCTCTAGGCTGCTTCTCTTTAGTGCACCAGGAATGAATTTTGCACGTAACACCCAAAATTTCTATGTTACTGGCAATTTTGGAGGCAACAAACTTATCAGTTCTTATTAACAATTTCCGAAAAAGAAATCACAGTGTACTCACAGCTCAGTATAAGAGCTGAGCTGATGTAAGCTATGTCCTCCAGACCTGAAAACAAAGACTGCAGCGGATAAGGTTGACAACCCATACTTTCTCCTTTTTGGTGTAAAGCCCCCTCCCCAAGCTTTTTAGGGCATGTGTTTTTTGGCAGGCTTCCATGTGCACATGCATGCATACATGAGTATACTTCTGAAATAAAGCTTTGATGGGTTCTTGAGTCTGCTGTCGTTTTTTTTCTTTGACAACTCTACACATGTTAAGTTAGATTTCTCTAACCAAGGGAGGCCAGTTTAGGACGTGGGTTTTAAATAAAAATTGAAAACATCAGGAGCCACTGCCTTCGTAGGAACTTGGGAAATGAGGAAGTTTCTTAGGCAGTTTTGTGGGATAAGAAAGCAGATGTCCGGTCATATGTAATAAAACAAACTAAGTGGATAATTCTGAAGGGACTGCTTATAACTCCCTAAAATATGCTCACATGGCACCCTGTCCTCTCATAACTTTTTTCCATGGTTGCAGTTAACCAGTTACGGAATTGTTGGGTTAATGTCTATATTCTTGCAACATTTCAAGTTTTAAGAAGGCAGGGACTATGTCTGGCTTTTTTTCCCTCTGAAAACTCAGCACCTACTACAGTGTCCTGCACTGTAAAGATGGAAGATGGTTGGTAAGTATTAGATGACTTGTTAATATACCATCCAAGGGACTATGTCTTTCATCTTTGAACCACTAGTGCCTAGCAGAGTGCCTAGCACAGCAGGCACCCAGGCATCAGCTGTGGAAGGAAGGAAGGAAGGAAGGAAGGAAGGAAGGAAGGAAGGAAGGAAGGAAGGAAGGGAGGAAGGAAGGAAGGGAGGAAGGAAGGAAAGAAGGGAGGGAGGAAGGAAGGGAGGGAGAGGTCACCACCATTCCATGAACTCAGTGCAGTTGGACTTCAGGTTTCCTGATTAATATCATCAAAGGGAAAATCTTCTTCTGTTAGCAAAAGATATGAAAAATAAACAGAATGCCATCTAATTTAATTTGAAATACAAAGAAAGTGACTAACGAGGCATTTCTGTATTTGGGTAGGAGGAGGATTCTCTAATTGCTACCTGGAAATGGCTTTAGTTACTTTGGTGACTGTTATAGTCTTGTGAGAATAATCTCCTCTTAATAAGGACAATTACTTAGATTTATTACTCCTCTGTGGTCTTGTTAAAGATCTAAGAAGAATCCTATTTAAATGAAAGGAACAATAGGAGCTTTTTAACAGGGAACAAGGTTTAATTAAAACCCGAGCACCGGATTGGTGCCTCTGTGCCTGGGTGGAAAAACTGGGTTAAAGGAGAAAAACCAGGGTAAATAATGGCACCTACTTCACCTACTTTTGGGGAAGAAGGTCCATTTTGAATGAAAAGGCCTCAAAAGGGTATGTGTATTCAGATTACACAAAACATGCCTTTTTTGAAAGTGGCCTTTGGAATCAAGTCCTTCCACTTAGTTTAATGAAATATCCTTTAGAATTGAGATAATGAGCTCGATTACCTGCCAGGGTGTCTGATCCAAGAGGCAGAGCTGGTTGACTGATGTGAATCACTGTAATAATATGCAGTGGTATTTAAAGTACTTTATAATGTTCCCAGTGAGGACCCAGCATGCTCTCAAAGAAATACATTGTACCAGAGTCCCATCCCACAAGTAGAGAAGCTTAGAGTTCTTCCTGCTTGAGTAATAATAGCAAGAGCTCTTTAGAAACCCCCAAAGCTCTGACCCTGGGGAAATGTCATTAAAAATAATTGATATTCTAGAAGCTAACAAAAATAATGGAATGAAACAAAACAAGTGTGGTAACCCATCAGATGGGGGCCTAATAGGCTGCCGGGTGTACGCTGCCACAGACTGACAGCTTCTCAGCTGTTCACGTGGCTCTTTCCATGTTGGAGTGGTGCATATAAATACAGCTGTCTGCTGTTTGTAGCATTATTCTGCCCTAAATAAATAACCAAGAGCAGTCATTTAGATGCATTTTGGGTGACAATGGCACATGCGAACTCATGTCATCTAACCTAAGCCAGAAGTATTTCCACATTAAATTATATGATTGAAAACAATGAAGGCATAAACATGGGGTGGGGTGGAGGTGGGGAGGCTCTTTCTTGGCTTATGGGGTATGTTCTGATTTTATGTCACCCTAGTGGTCAACAAATGTCATACCAAGAACAGATGAGCACTAAATGAATCTCTTCTTGTGATGATTATAACAAGACTGTAAAATGGAAAACAGTAAATATAACTCATCCTTATTAAGACTCTCTGGTATTTGTTTCCAGCTAGAGCTCCTATAACAAGAGAGTAAACAATACTTGGTCTCTTGTGATTGCTAATTAAAATGCAATAAATTATGGAATCAATTTAAATTCTGGATCGGCTCTACAGTGGGTTCAACACACCTCCTAAATTTTATTTTACCCTTGGGGTCTCTCTTCCAGAACCTTGGGCAGGGCGGGGATGTGCATGTGCGTGATCTCTCTTTTGTTTGCTATTTAATTGCTGGTGGCTTCTTTCAAGGAAAGATAGCCAATAGCAGGACAAATTTCGGGATCCCTGCACACATTTTCTCTGCCTCTGAGTCACCTCTTTGCTTTTGGCTTGTTATTTAGATCAGGATAAGACCTGGGGTTGCTGCCCAAAGAAGTTCAGTGGCAGTGGCCTTGGCAAGACCCCTAGAGTGACCAAGTAGCCTGGCTTGCCCACAGTCTTGTCTGGGCCCAGCAAGAGCAATAGGGTCTAAGTCGCACCCTTATGTGTTTAATGCAGGAAGGCAAAGTGTTTGTCATCAAGGCCAACAGGAGAGGAGACTAGTGTCTCTCAAGAGAGGAATATATAGATATGATATAGATATAGATATGTAGATATAGTTATAGATATAGGTACAGTTATATAGATGTGGTATCCTAAGCCAGAAATATTTCTATATTATATTATTTAAAACAATGAAGGAGAAAGGATATATATCTCTATCTATATATCTACACCTATATATTCCTCTCTATATCTATCTATATAGCTAGTTATATATAATATATAGTTATATAATATATAATATTATCTAGTATAGCTATATAACATAGATAATAATAATTATGAATTACAAGCAATAATTACTAAAATATGTAGTTATTAAGATATTATCTATATAACAATATCTACCTATTTATCCACATATATTTCTAGTTTTGTTCTGAAGCTATCTGAAATCTAGTAGAACTCTGCAAGAAAAGAAAATATTCTAAGAAAGATTCCATCTTGGAAAAACAAAGTTACTTTGACCAGATGTGGCAGTGGCCCTTTCAAACTGCCAGAGAGAGGACAGGAATAGCTTGCTGTAACTTATGATACTAATCCCAGACATTGGAGTGAATGGAAACCCTTGGAGGGCTTTGCTGACCACTCCTGATCTGCACCAGCACCAGCGAGGGGCAGGTGAAGCGTGAAGAGGAGTGTGTATGTGTGTTCCAGCCAGAATACAGTGCAGCTAGGATTGCCTGCTAGGCTGAGATGGAGACACAGTTTCAGGTAACGTCACAATTTATATCACAGCAGATACACAACCCAAGTCCGCTCTTTCCCTGTGTAGAAGATGTCTAGTTCTTTTCTGCCTCCTTCAGACAAACAATATCAGCAGTTTCATCTCTTGCTACCTGAGACGCAAGCTTGACATAATAAAAGACATGCCACTTTCCTGGCTGCTACTCAACTGTAACTCAGGAGAATTAACTTCCATCCCATTTGAATGCGTGAAGTGCTCCCATCCAGCCAGTACTCAGTAAATTTGTATTGGTTATTCTTGAGGCAAAGGACATTTTCACCTTCTAGATAGGCCATATGGTCTCTTTCAAAGTCATCATGATGTAGAGGAATAAACATAGACTTCAGAGTAAGTCAGAGTTGGGTTCAAACCTCTGTTTTGTCTTTTATTAACTGCATATTCTTTAGCAAGTTTTTTTGCCTTATGTATAAAATGAGGTTAATAATGCCTACTACCTACTCAGGGCTATTATATAGCTTAAGCAAGTTCTTATATATAAAATGCCTACAACATCTAGGCATTAAATAAATGTTGGTTAAAACAATTTAAAATTTGGTTTTGTCTATTAACTTTATTTTTATACCTATATATCACTTTGTATATTAAAAAACCCTAAGTATAACCATCTCTCATGCCTTTTGCCCTGGTTATTTTCTTAAGGAATAGCATGATAAGATAATTTAAAAAGCAAAGGATGGTTTTTCTTTTCTTGGAGAGCACACATACGTTTGCGCACACATGCAGAGACAGGTGGGTGACTTTCCAAAGTTCCTCAAGCTTTGGGTCGTCATCATAATTAAAAAGGGGATGTGACCAAAGTGAGGAAACAATGCACAGCACATCAAGAGAGATGTATTCCTCCATGATCTGTAACAGATGCTTTCTGAAGAGCCTGGCAGAAGCCGGGTGCAGGCCCAGCTGCCTGTCGGTCAGGATGACCAAATTCTGTGTTCATGTGTTAGAAGAAAACTAAAAGCCAGAACCCAGCAATCACTTGCTCTGAGCCAACTTTGTGGTAGCTGCTATTGAACATTTAATAATTATTAGTTTCATTCCGCCCTGGAATCTCTGACAGGAAAACTGTTGGCAGAGCTGTAAACAATAACTAAAAAAGACTGCATCTCTAGAGAGAATAACCAGGCCACTAAAGGGGTCTCTTCTCTCTGTCCTTCTAATTGCCCTTGTATTTTAGATATGACAGAGTCCCATGCAATAAGTCTTTTCTGTTCATCCTCATCCTTGGGTGGGTAGTAAATCAAACTCCATCTTCTCATTTCTTTCTTCTGCTGGGTGACTTTTTTGCATCTAGTGTAGCTCAAAGACCATGCAGTCCTGGAGAGCCAGTGCCAAGTCGTTGGTCAGGAAGAGGAGTCCAGACAATGTGGGCAAGAGGGTGGAAACCCCAGGCGGTTGAAAGGCTGTGGTCAGACCACTGTCCTCAGATAGGAGAAGGCCCCCAGAAAAATTGTTGGAAAATAAATGATTCCAAGTGCTAGAAGAGGACAAGGGAATCCTTTTTATCACAGAAGTCATCAATCTTATAGACATAAAGGAATTAAAAAAGAAAAAGGCCACAAAGAAGAAAGTTGACTTTAACTCTTTAAAAATTAAAAATAAGGAACGCAAAACACTGGCCTTAAAAAGTCTGGCGTCATTTATGGCTGGTTAAGGGGGTGGACATGAGAGAAAGGATATATTGACAGAAATGTGACGGATTATGAAAGATGAGCTTTGGGGCTTCCCTGGTGGCGCAGTTGTTGAGAGTCCGCCTAACGATGCAGGGGACACGGGTTCGTGCCCCGGTCCGGGAAGATCCCACATTCTGCGGAGTGGCTGGGCCCATGAGCCATGGCCACTGGGCCTGCGCGTCCGGAGCCTGTGCTCCGCAATGGGAGAGGCCACAGCAGTGAGAGGCCCGCGTACCGGAAAAAAAAAAAGATGAGCTTGGTTCAGGCACACACTGGGCAATCCTTCGAGTCCCAAATGCATCTTTACTTTTAGGATCTTGAAGAAGGCGAGAGCGCAGCGCCTGTGTGAATCAGCAGAAGGAATCTTTGTAAGGTTGGTGTTTCCAAAGCAGGGCAGGTGTTAGAAGAGCCCCAGATCAGACGGACGCCTAGGGAACACGTAGTCAACCGGTCCAGCAGGAAAAGAGCCCCGACCGGAGGCTGAGATGGAACGAATACAACCTGCCCAGCCCAGGGTAAAAGTTGAAAAGAACCGGGACGAAGGGAGCTCGGGAGCAAGGAGGACACTCCCGGCCACGCCCCTCCCCGTGCGCATGCGCACTCACATCCACCCTCCCCCTCGAGCCTTGGGACCGGCAGTCGGGGTCTCCGCCCAGCTTCATCCCTGTTTACCTCTTTCCCCAAGAGAGGCCGAAACTCAGCCATCATTCCTCATGCCCTGGACACTTCATGCACAGTAAGTCCAGTACGTCACATTTTCTGACCCCGTCTCCCACCTTTCCTTTTCTCCTGAAGCTCTTCCTCTGTGCTCCCTGGAATTCAGTCAGTTGGCAGCAATATCCCTCTATTCGATCCTCCACTTATTTTCTGAATGCTCCTTACTTCGTGCTGACACTTGCTCTTCTGAGGCATTGCTTCTTCTGTGGCTCTATGTGGCAGTGGCTCCCCGGCTCCAAATCAACTGATCCTTTCCCCCTTTCGCTGACCCTCAAACCCCTCATGTCCTCTTTTCCCAGCTTAAGTCCGTGGTGGGTCATAACAATTACTCCCAAATTTAAATCTGGACTTCTCTCCTGAGCTCCAGTCACATATCCATTTGTCTGTTTGACATCTCCACTTGGATGTTTAATGGGCTTCTCAATCTCTAACTGGTCCAAAATCAAGCTCAGAATCTTCCCATCTGCTCCTCCTGCAGTCTCCTCTGTTTTAATAAATAGTGACCCTTTCTTCTAATTGCTCAGGTCAAGAAACTTGTTGCCATCTTTAGGTCCTTCTCCTCCCACATTTATTGAGATATAATTGACATGTAACAGTGTGTAAGTTAAAGGTGTACAACGTGATGATTTGATAAATGTATATATTAGGAAATGATTACACATCCATCACCTTACACAGTTACCTTTTTCTTTTGGGGCGAGAACTTTTAAGTTCTACTCTCTCAGCAACTTTCAAGTATATAATACGGTATTGTTAACATAGTCACCATACTGTACATTAGCACAACCAGAACTTACTCATTTTGTAACTGGAAGTTTGTACCCTTTGACCACCTTCTCCCATTTCCCCCACTCTTCTGCCTGGGCAACCACCTATCTACTCTCTGTTTCTATGAGTTTGATTTGTCTTTCAGAGTCCACGTATAATGGAGATCATACAGTATTTGTCTTCATCTGTCCTGTTTCACTTAGCATAATGCCCTCAAGTTCCACCCATGTTGTTGCAAATGGCAGAATTTCCTTCTTTCTCATGGCTGACTAATATTCCATTATGTCTGAAAATATACCAAATTTTCTTTATCCATTCATTTATTGGTGGGCATTTAGATTGTTTCCATGTCTTGGTGATTGTAAATAATGCTGCAATAAACACAGGGGTACAGATATCGTTTCAAGATAGTGATTTCATTTCCCTCGGATATCTACCTAGAAGTGGAATAGCTGGATCACATGGCAGTTCTATTTTTAATTTCTTGAAGAATTTCCATACTGTTTTCTAGAGTGGCTGCACCAATTTACATCCCCACCAACAGTGCACAAGTTTCCCTTTTCTTCACATCCTTGCCAACACTTGTTACTTCTTGACTTTCTGATGATAGCCATTCTGACAGGTGTGTGGTGATAGGTCATTGTGGCTTTGATTTGCATTTCCCTGATGATTAGTGATATTGAGCACCTTTTCATGTACCTGTTGGCCTTTTGTACATCCTCTTTGGAAAAAATGTCTATTGACGTTCTTTGGGTCCTTTCTTTCTATCTCAGAATCTGTCAACAAATCCTGTTGGCTCTACCTTAAAAATACATCCTGGATTTGATCACTTCTCACCATCTCCACCATCACAGACTGGTCCAGGCCACCATCATTTCTTGCCTAGATTCTGCCGTAGCCTCCTAATTATTCTCCCTTGCTCTCCTTCAGCTCATTCCCCACACTGCACCCAGCATGACCCTGCTAAAACTAAGACATGCTGGGCCACCCCTCAGCTCAGAACCCCACTATGACTTCCCACATGGTGCAGAGCAAAGCCAGGGCCTTACTAGGCCCTGCAAGACATACCCGGTGTCTTCCCAGCCTGCCCAGCTCCGACCTCATCTCCTGCTTTTCCCTCCTGCATCGGCTTCTGCCTTCTGCCACTGCGGCCTCCCCACTCTTCCTCAGGCTCCAGAAGTGAGCTTCTACCTCAGGCTTTTGCACTTGCCTTTTCTCCCTGGCTCAGTTCAGACCTTCTCAAAGAGCCCCTGCCCTGGCTGGTCCATTAAACCCCACTCCAGACTCCTTCTATTCCCCTCCCTGCTTCATTTTTTCTTTATCACTGCCTAACTTACTGAAGTTTTACAAACTGTGTCTTTGCTTTATTTTATCCTATTGATTGTCTTTTTCAAGAAGGCAAGAGATTTTTGTCTCTTTTCTTCACTACTGAGTCCCCCCATTGCCCCAAACAGTGCCTGGCACACAGTTGTTTAATAGATGGGTGAATACCCCAGGCTCTGGGAGTGGGTCATTGGTGAGAGCACAGAAGAGGAAGGTGGTTGCACTGCAAACATGATGGAACTGGGCTTTGGAGGAAAAGAAGACACGAGTGGGGGGTGGGGAACCAAGAAAACAGGCTCCTAGAGATGAAGGCCTGCCTTATGGTCCCCAAGATTTCCTCAGCATCTGGCACACGGCCAGGCCCCAGCAGCCACTCGGAAATATTGTTGCAATGAACACACTTTCTTTAGATTGGAGAAATCTGAAAAAGGAATGGGGCAAAAACAACCAGAGTTGTTGATTTCAGAATCTTCCTATAACCTCAGGTTACCCAGGAGTCTGTCACCTGGGTGCCCCCTTGCTAGGCCACTTTTTTCTTTACTACTTAAATGAAAACACCTCAAACCTTGTGGGCCACAAGCTATGGGAAGTCCAGTGACTGCGCCAGAGGATCTCTGTAAATCCCTAGGCCTCTGCTGAGTCACCTCTCTCACTAACCTCCGAGGCCTGCCAACGCTTCACCTGACATGAGGGCTGCTCCCCTCTCTCGTCCCATGGAGACCCCCCCCCTGTGAGTCCTGGTAATACAGAGTAGTGACTACAGCAGGCTCATTCTAAAATTAGGGGTTATACAACAATACATCACACATTTAATTTGAAAATTCGTTATCCCTGTTCCTAAAAGTTCCTTGGCTTCTCTCACACTGACCATCCACACTCCAACCCAGGATTTCTCACTGCCCCACTTTTCTCCTCAGACCTCACACAGACACAAGTAGGATAAGCCTGGCCCGTGACTATAGCTCTCCTCTTTGGCTCTGGCAGAGTTCCCAGAAACACCCTCACCTGCAATGTCAGGACACTGAGATCAGGTCTCACACAGCTATTTCCATTTCAATTAAGTATGTGGGATTTGGATTTTGGAAATGTGGTTTGGGTTATCTCAATTAGATATTTTGTGAGCACTATTTCTGACTTGCAAATAGTTACAAAATTGCTTCCTTCTCAACCCAAGCCTGTGGTGGGAAATTAAGAACAATTTAAATGGGTCTCACCTTACCCAAGAGCTAATAATTCAGACCACAACCCACACTCAAACCCCGACTTTTTCAGCCACTGTGGATTCAGGGGAGGAAATAAGAGAAGGTCAGGCACTGGAGAGGGTGCCTCAGCTATTTGCACTCACTAGACAATGGGGTGTGGAAAGGAATTAAAGCTACAAAAAATCTGCCTTGCACCTCACCTCTGTCATACGCTTTTTAGGGATCAAGTTGCAAAAAACCACTTGCCTTGGGCTTCCCTGGTGGCGCAGTGGTTGAGAGTCCGCCTGCCGATGCAGGGGACACGGGTTCGTGCCCCGGTCCAGGAAGATCCCACATGCCGCGGAGCGGCTGGGCCCGTGAGCCACGGCCGCTGAGCCTGCGCGTCCGGAGCCTGTGCTCCGCAATGGGAGAGGCCACAACAGTGAGAGGCCCGCGTACGGCAAAAACAAAACAAACAAACAAACAAACAAACAAAAAACCCCACTTGCCTCTAAGAGCAGGCTTTACTTTAGTGTCGGGGTCCCCAACCGCCGGGCCATGGACCAGTACTGGTCCTCGGCCTGGTAGGAACCGGGCTGCACAGCAGGAGGTGAGCAGTGGGCGAACTAGCAAAGCTTCATCTGCCGCTCCCCATCACCCCCTATGGCTCCCCATCACTCGCATTACCGCCTGAACCATCCCCCACCTCCCGCCCCTCCCCGTCCGTGGAAAAATTATCTTCCACGAACCTGGTCCCTGGTGCTAAAAAGGCTGGGGACTGCTGCTTTAGGAGGACTAGCTGGCCTTCCAGCCACCTCTGGAGAATTGTTAGCCCATAGAGGAGAAGTGTGTGTGGCTGGCTGATTGCGGATCAACACCACCCATTCTACTTTGGCTCACCCAAGGCAGAAGTTCTCAGAGCATGGTCCCTAGACCAGCCATGTCAGCCTCAGCATCAGCTTTACTCGGGAAGTGGTTAGACAGGTACATCTCATGTCCCACCCCGGACCTACTGAATCAGAAACCTTGGGAGTGAGGCCCAGGAATCTGTGTTTTAATGAGCCTTTCAGGCAATACTGATGCAGCTCAAGTCTGAGGACCACCGACCTGGCATTCTGTACAGCCCATATGCAAAGTCAGGCCTCCAAGTCTGATGAAATCCGCTCAATCCTTCCCATGTAATGGGAAAACAGTACAAAAAAAAATTATTTATATAGATAGATGAACAAAAAAGGCACAGAGAGGATGCTGGATGGTGTTGCTTTAAATCACTAGGCACAGCAATGGTCTGTGTATCCATGTCTTTGGGGGTGAGGTGCTGGAAAGGTCAGCCCTCCAGTGACCAGCAATGAACACGCAAGTGAGTGAAAACATCCCCCGACTGTCCACTGAGCTGCCATAAAGCCCCGGGTCCTCTCTTAAAAACATTTCACTTCTCGGGGTACCTCGTGGTAAGCTGCGGCCCCCAGAAGTCTGTGCCAAGTTCTGTACCCACATCCCTCCATCTCACAATAACCCTAGACAAGTATTTCTTCTCCATTTTATAAATGAGAAAACTGAGGAAATTAATTGTTTAAGTTCACACAGGAAGTAAGTGGTGGAGCTGGAATTCACCCTAAAATGTTGGACTCCAAAACCCCTGCTCTGTCTCACCCGCAAAATCCTGCCTTGTCTGATTAGAAGTGGTGAGGGGGATTTAGGGGCAGCACACAGTGGGTGAGCAGGAGAAGGAAATGCTCAAGCAAAGGAGGAGGCTGAAAGCCACAACCGAAGAGCCATATGCGGCCCAGCAGACCCAGCAGCCACTGCTGGGTGGTGACCAGTAACAAGAATTCATTTTCACAAAGAAAAAGTAGGTGTTCACTCAAATCTAAAAGGTAGGCAATTCCCACCAACGGAGCAAGAGGGTTCCCTTTTCTCCACACCCTCTCCAGCATTTATTGTTTGTAGATTTTTTGATGATGGCCATTCTGACTGGTGTGAGGTGATACCTCATTGCAGTTTTGATTTGCATTTCTCTAATAATTAGTGATGTTGAGCAGCTTTTCATGTGCCTCTTGACCATCTGTATGTCTTCTTTGGAGAAATGTCTATTTAGGTCTTCTGCCCATTTTTGGATTGGGTTGTTTGTTTATTTGATATTGAGCTGCATGAGCTGCTTATAAATTTTGGCGATTAATCTTTTGTCAGTTGCTTCGTTTGCAAATATTTTCTCCCATGCTGAGGGTTGTCTTTTCAATTTGTTTGTGGTTTCCTTTGCTGTGCAAAAGCATTTAAGTTTCATTAGGTCCCATTGGTTTATTTTTGTTTTTATTTCCATTTCTCTAGGAGGTGGGTCAAAAAGGATCTTTCTGTGATTTATACCATAGAATGTTCTGCCTATGTTTTCCTCTAAGAGTTTTATAGTGTCTGGCCTTACATTTAGGTCTTTAATCCATTTTGAGTTTATTTTTGTGTATGGTGTTAGGGAGTGTTCTAATTTCATTCTTTTACATGTAGCTGTCCAGTTTTCCCAGCACCACTTATTGAAGAGGCTGTCTTTGCTCCATTGTAAATTGATACAGCCACTATGGAGAATAGTATAGAGGTTCCTTAATAAACTACAAATAGAACTACCATATGACCCAGCAATCCCACTACTGGGCATATACCCTGAGAAAACCATAATTCAAAAAGAGCCATGTACCACAATGTTCATTGCAGCTCTATTTACAATAGCCAGGACATGGAAGCAATCTAAGTGTCCATTGACAGATGAATGGATAAAGAAGATGTAGCACATATATACAATGGAATATTACTCAGCCATAAAAAGAAACAAAATTGAGTTATTTGTAATGAGGTGGATGGACCTAGTGTCTGTCATACAGAGTGATGTAAGTCAGAAAGAGAAAAACAAACACCGTATGCTAACACATATATATGGAATCTAAAAAAAAAAGGGGGGTTCTGAAGAACCTAGGGGCAGGATAGGAATAAAGACACAGACGTAGAGAATGGACTTGAGGACACAGGGAGGGAGAAGGGTAAGCTGGGACGAAGTGAGAGAGTGGCATGGACTTATATATACTACCAAATGTAAAATAGATAGCTAGTGGGAAGCAGCTGCATAGTACAGCGAGATCAGCTCCATGCTTTGTGACCACCTAGAGGGGTGGGATAGGGAGGGTAGGAGGGAGATGCCAGAGGGAGGAGATATGGTGTCGTATGTATATGCATAGCTGATTCACTTTGTTATAAAGCAGAAACTAACACACCATTTGTAAAGCAATTATACTCCAATAAAGATGTTAAAAAAATAAAAGGTAGGCAAGTATGCAATTTTTGTAGAAATGCTAAAATGCAATGTGCTTACACTGAATGGATTAAAATTTAAATATCATTTAGGAACGATTTACTTCTAGGGAAAACAACCCATTTCCTGATGGTGCTAGCTAGATAAATGAAGTAGCCCTGCAGTATACTTCTGTTCAAGTGCATGGTGAGTTTTTAAAGAATGGGTTTAGTCATAAGTTCTGCACGGGTGAACAGTGTACCCACCCATTTTTTGTATTTCACCCGATGAGCTCAAGCGATGATGCTCAAAGAATTTCTCCTGCAGTCAGCAGGAGAAAGGATGCAGAAAGGATGCAGTCAGCATCCTCCAGGGAATTCACTTTAAACTAGAGAGTTTAACCAAAGCCAAGCAAAATTCAACACTTGGTTATTACTATTATTGTTTTAATAAGCATCTTCAGCAAACCTACCAATCTTCCAGAAAAAAAAAAAAAAGAATCTAGTTCTTTTTCCCTGTTGACAAGGGAGTAACTTATGAAAATATTGCCTACAGTACAAAGAATGATGCAATGACAGGCAACACTCAAACTGACAATTAATTAGAACTTGCATCTCCTGCCTGTTTCTAGTATGTTGATTAGTTCTGTCCTTGCCATGTGGGGTTGTGTCTTCCACGTGAAACATTAGAGAAGGCGGCAGCATTCCTATTCTGAGGATGGAAGAAACATTAATTATTCCTTGGAATCCTGTTGGGTGAAGTGGGTTTTTTTTCTTCCCTTCACCAAGCGAAACAGGAGAATTATTTCCTAATAAAACTTTCACTAGGCCAGATAGTGTTGCTTGAACATAATTTTTAATATGCAGTGGCCTGGAACCTGGCAGATATTGGCAGAGTGGGTGCCCCTGTTTTAAAAAGCTGAATGTGGCTGACAGTAATATCACTGCTTCCTTATGTCTATTAGAGTCAGGGCAAGGTTAGACAAATACATTCCCACCAGCACAAAACAGCAACTTTCCAAAATGTATGTCAGTGGTGTATTTACAGCCAAATCCAGAAGGAGCTTGTACTTCTTATGCTGCTCCCATTAATGAGACAAATGTCAGCATCCACAAGCTATTTTTTTCTTCCTGCTTATCAAATCTTTCAAAGAATTGATAACTAGTCTTTATAGATTGTGAAAGTCAGATATAACTCTGAATGTATTACTTTACTGGACCCCTTGGGGTAAACTTATCACCTGGAAACCGTTTTACATTGACGATTTGACTTTCATGTGGCGTGTCATAATGCACCCTGGTTGGAAATCTAAAATAAAATATCTGGACTACAACCTTCCTCTTGGTGGAATTTATGATTCCCTCAGTACAATAATTTTGAAAACTGTATCCCTTAAGCTACAAGACTTGATAAATTATTAACTGCTTGAATTGAAGAAGCTTTCCAATAGGCTTATGTGCTATCTAGAGGCACGGATTAATTTCTACTGAACTAGAAGCTCACCTCAAACTGTTTTTCAGCAGTCTAAACTACCTGCTTCCTCTTCTGTCTAGGACAGATCAAAGTGTCCATTTCCTCTCTGGCAGCTCCGAGAGGTGCTGCTTTTAGCAAAGCTCTGCCAAAAGACGATGACCATTGATCCACCAGAGAATTGGTTGTGTTCAGGCAATCACACCCCAGAGAGACTTGCATCCACCTGGGGCTCTTATCTTTCTATTTCTCGTGGCATTTTCTGGTTTAAATTCTACTCTGGAGGAACTGAACTGGTATACAGAGAATGCTGGTAGGAGGGAGTCTGGGGGGTATTGTTTTTGTGAACTTAGGGAATAGCATTTTTTTTTTAACTTTCAGGGGCTTGTGCTGCCAGAGGGAAAATGTTCACCTGTCTTCTGCTTTTACAGCCCCTCTTCTCTCATCCCAGACACCGTGCCTTGAAAATCAGCCACGACCAGGTGTATAAGAACCACCAGACTGACCAAAGGCAGAAAGGGCCCAGAAAGCTTTCCGCAGAGGCTCTCCTTTTTTTCGGAGGGGGAATTTTTTTTTTTATTCAAACAGAAAGTCACAAAAATTATAATCAACCTCATCAGTTCACTCAGTCCCATGTAATTAATTATTTTTTCACCTTGATCTTTTGTTAGCACTTTTATGAATTCATCAGTTTTCCATTAGAGTTCTGAAAATGCTTATTCATTCAGTTCAGCAGTATAGTCAGTTACCAGAAACCTGTACTTGTCAGTCTTTTCCATGAATTCCTTGAAGATGAAACCCTTTTATAGGAACATTTTTGCAAAAGCATCAGAGTACACTCAAAACTGTCTGTAGATGACAAAAGACTTAAAAATGACCACAGTTAAAGATTTGATGAAAGTTCATAATAATGTAATTGACAAGGAAATTTAGTTATTTCTGAGATATACATTTTAAAGTAATAACTAGAATTATGACTTATAACATTATACCAGAACATATAAGATTTTTAGAAATTTCATGTAATATCTGAAACATTAACATATTTCCATACAAATAACCCAAAGAAAGTTTAGTATTAGTTGGTTTTTTGTTTGTTTGTTTGTTTTTTTATACTGCAGGTTCTTATTAGTCATCCATTTTATACACATCAGTGTATACATGTCAATCTGAATCGCCCAATTCAGCACACCACCATCCCCACCCCACCGCAGTTTTCCCCCCTTGGTGTCCATACATTTGTTCTCTACATCTGTGTCTCAACTTCTGCCCCCGCAGAGCTCTTCTAATAGATTCTTTCCCTTCACCCAGGTCAGTTGAGTTGGGAGTACATTTAATTATCTGTTTTACGGTCAATTCTGTGTGTAGTCAAGATAATGCTAACTGTCTTGATATAGGGACAGCTTCTATAAACACTGTTTCGGGGACACAACAGTGCAGTACCCAAGAGCACATTGCAATAGAAACCAATGTGTTCTGTGGCCCAAGGTGCCAGGAATATGTGAAAGTATTTAGGATCAGTTGCTCCACAGGAAAACTTGAAATTCCCTGACATTTCACAGCTTATGTATGAAAGAAGTAGAGGCTTTCCCCAGTTTGATAATGATCCTAAAACTTTACGTGACATTACATATAACACATTGTAAAGATGGAGTAAACTTTTAAAAGCTATCATTAATAAGAAATGAATTTTTATCAACCACATTAAAGGACAGACTGAACAGGTAGGTAGTCAATTGCAGGGAAAGTGTCATAGAGGTGTAGCCAGTTAATTAACATAGGTTAGTTTTGTGGCTTTTGTGAGGCTTACAATGTGTTGCTTCCTTTTTTTAATTTATAATTTGTTGTGTTTTTCCCTCCACTTAAATAAATATTCACTTTGTACTCAATTTTGTATCAGTGATTTTTTTTTTTTTTTTTCCTTAAAGAGAGTCCTCCAAATTGAATAAGCGTCAGGCCTCACAATACCTGGATCTACCCCTGGGTGGTTTAATCACCCTTCTCTAATCCTGGGATGTCAAACTTTGGATAATATAATCATCTTCTATGTGTATAATCTGATCGATTACCAGGACTAAGCTTTTTAGAATTTATAGTTTTAAAATCTTTATTAAACCTAAAGATTTGGGGAGTTCCCTGCTGGCCTAGTGGTTAGGATTCTGGGCTTTCACTGCCATGGCCCAGGTTCAATTCCTGGTCGGGGACTGTGATCCCACAAGCCGTGTTGTGCAGCCAAAAAAAAAAAAACCCGAAGCTTTATATATACCTCTTTATGGGGAATATATCGAATACTTCAGCAAATCAACATTGAGATTCTTTTTTCAAGTTAGCATAATAGAGTACTCTAAAGGCTCTAAAGTTCTCTATGAAAACATCTCTTTATGGTGAGTTTCTAAATTTTTCTTTTACCCTGCTAGCTATTTAATTATTTATTAGTCATCTTTCTCTCTTTTAAAAAGGATGTGTATACCAAAGACTTTTGTCATCCAATAAATATTAATATGTAAGGTTTAAAAATATATTGAGAATTAGTTACCTAACTTATTTAATGAATAAATAATGCAATGATCAAAGGCTGAATCAATGAGTAAAGTCTGTTACTTAAAGGATCACAAGATACTACTTTTCTATAAGAGAATCTAAAGTTATCCCTTAAGGGATCATCATTTACAGGAAGATGTTCTCCCTGAGGGGACTGTGGACTGGCTGGCAAGTTGAAGGTGCTACTATCTATTTCTCTGGCCTTCCCAGCAGCCAGTATACAGCAAGCAGTTTCTAAACAAGCTCTATTTTGCAGATGGGGAAGGAGCCAATAAGCACTGGACTGATGCAGGGCCAAAATTTGGGGCAAATCTCAGAGGAACCCATCTCCTTCCTCCAGAGAGCATGCGGGACACTTGCCTGGAAGCAGGGCAGATGATTCCAGGAGCTGTTTCTCACCAGCTGTGACCCTTTAAGCCACAGGCCATGGTGCAAGGGCATATGGTGGGTACTTGGTAAATTTTCAGGGGTTTCTAGGCCACAGTAATTTCTCCCCTAATCTTTTAGCCAGGCTGTTGGAAAAACTTTTTAGAATATGGAAACTGGAGCTTCCTTTCACCCTTCAAAAGAAGGTTGACCCTGCAGAGGACAGAATGAAAGCAGAGAAAGCACCACTGTCTCTTCCCCAGGAGACCCCTGGGCACACAACCCTCTTTGTTAGCTATACAGAAAACCAAGTTTGAAGCTGATAACTTTGGCTGTCACACAGCCTATGCATTTGTAGAGCATTTAGCTTATTGACCTAAATGTTCTCATGTTTAGAAAAAAAATGTAGTCTAATTAATTCACAATAAAAAATCTTCCATTTCATAGAAGATAAAATTCATATAACCCAAACAGAATTGAATGTGTGGTAGGATGAAGTCATCAGCATGAAGCCATCAGCATGCAGCAGCCTTAAAAATTACAATATCTGACGTTAGTATGTGTGAATCTATCAGGATTCCATTGTCGACATGTATATTTTTCAATATTCTTCTCTGAGCTGAAATTATGTCATTTATATGCAAATGACCACATCTTCAGCAGCTGCTGCTTCTCCGTTGAAGCTGAGGGACTTATTTGCACTTAATAAAGCCTCATAAATAGGTTTTGCCTCTAAAAGGGTGGGGGAGCAGGAAACCCATCAGAGCCTTTTACAGTTACAAGCTTCTTTTTGTTTTGAAAGCGAGCGGCCACCTCTAAGAGGACGGTTCTCAGTTATCAAAGAAACAGGACTCCTCACCCAGCCAGCTCGCTCCTTCCCTCCTTGGGAAACAAACGCTCCCGTCCTTCCTGGCACCTTTTTGCCACTGCAGCTGTGGGTATCGCCAGTCTCCAGCCAGGTTGTGATTTAATCCAGACTTTAGTACAAAGGGGGACTGCTCTCTGAGCAGAAGTCTCCTGCCAGGTGGTAAGAACAGGTGTCCAGCCCCAGGAAGACCCCTCAGGACCCCACAGGCTGTCCTGTCCAAGAGGAGGAGGGGAATCCCTCCGCAAGTGGAGGGGAATTTTTCCTTTCATGAGTTATGAGTTTCCCTTTAAAACACTCTACATAGGGAAGGGACAGCATTTGGGAAATGCTTGTACACTCTGACGGCCCGATCAAACAGCATTAAAAGAACGTTAAAAACTCACCTTAGGGGAGACTTTAAGATGGCGGAGGAGTAAGATGTGGAGATCACGTTCCTCCCCACAAATACAACAGAAATACATCTACATGTGGAACAACTCCTACAGAACACCTACTGAACGCTGGCAGAAGACCTCAGACCTCCCAAAAGGCAAGAAACTCCCCATGTACCTGGGTAGGGCAAAAGAAAAAAGGAAAAAACAGACACAAAAGAATAGGGACAGGACCTGCACCAGTGGGAGGGAGCTGTGAAGGAGGAAAGGTTTCCACACACTAGAAGCCCCTTCGCGGGTGGAGACTGCGAGTGGCGGAGGGAGAAAGCTTCGGAGCCGCGGAGGAGAGCGCAGCCACAGGGGTGCGGAGGGCAAAGCAGAGAGATTCCCGCACAGAGGATCAGGGCCGACCGGCACTCACCAGCCCGAGAGGCTTGTCTACTCCCCCACCTGGGTGGCAGGGGCTGGGAGCTGAGGCTCGGGCTTCGGAGGTCGGATCCCAGGGAGAGGACTGGGGTTGGCTGCGTGAACACAGCCTGAAGGGGGCTAGTGCGCCACAGCTAGCCAGGAGGGAGTCTGGGAAAAAGTCTGGAGCTGCGGAAGAGGCAAGAGACCATTGTTTTGGGGTGCGCAAGGAGAGGGGATTCAGAGCACCACCTAAACAAGCTTCCAGAGATGGGTGGGATCCATGGCTCTCAGCGTGGACACCAGAGATGGGCATGAGATGCTAAGGCTGCTGCTGCGGCCACCAAGAAGCCTGTGTGCAAGCACAGGTCACTATGCACACCTCCCCTCTGGGAGCCTGTGCAGCCCGCCACTGCCAGGGTCCCGTGATCCAGGGACAACTTCCCCGGGAGAATGCACAGCGTGCCTCAGGCTGTTGCAATGTCATGCTGGACTCTGCTGCTGCAGGCTCGCCCTGCATTCCGTACCCCTCCCTCCCCACGGCCTGAGTGTGCCAGAGCCCCTGAAACAGCTGCTCCTTTAATCCTGTCCTGTATGAGTGAAGAACAGACGCCCTCAGGCTACCTTTACGCAGAGGGGGGGCCAAATCCAAAGATGAACCCCGGGAGCTGTGCAAACAAAGAAGAGAAAGGGAAATCTCTCCCAGCAGCCTCAGGAGCAGCGGATTAAATCTCCACAATCAACTTGAGGTACCCTGCATCTGTGGAATACTTGAATACACAACACATCATCCCAAAATTGAGGCTGTGGACTTTGGGAGCAAAGATATATATATATTTTTCCTTCTTCTCTTTTTGTGAGTGTGTATGTGTATACTTCTTTGTGTGATTTTGTCTGTATAGCTTTGCTTTCACCATTTGTCCTAGGGTTCTGCCTGTCTGGGTTTTTTTGTTTGTTTTTTCTTTTTTAGTATAGTTTCTAGTGCTTGTTATCATTGGTGGATTTGTTTTTTGGTTTGGTTGCTCTCTTCTTTCTGTCTGTATTTTTATTACTTTAAATTTTTTTTATTTTCTATAATTTTTTTTATTTTAATAACTATAATTTAATTTTATTTTTTTCTTTTCTCCATTACTTCTGAGCCGTGTGGCTGACAGAGTCTTGGTGCTCTGGCCAGGTGTCAGGCCTGTGCCTCTGAGGTTGGAGAGCCAAGTTCAGGACATTGGTCCACCAGAGACATCCCGGCTCCATGTAATATCAAACGGCAAAAGCTCTCCCAGAGATCTCCGTCTCAATGCTAAGACCCAGCTCCATTCAACAACCAGCAAGCTACAGTGCTGGACACCCTATGACAAACAACTAGCAAGACAGGAACACAACACAACCCATTAGCAGAGAGGCTGCCTAAAATCATAATAAGGTCACAGCCACCCCAAAACACAAGACCAGATGCAGACCTGCCCACCAGAAAGACAAGACGCAGCCTCATGAACCAGAACACAGACAGTAGTTCCCTCCCCCAGGAAGCCACACAACCCACTGAAACAACCTTAGCCACTGGGGTCAGACACCAAAAACAACAGAAACTATGAACCTGCAGGCTGTGAAAAGGAGACCCAAACACAGTAAGTTAAACAAATGAGAAGACACAGAAACACACAGCAGATGAAGGAGCAAGGTAAAAACCCACCAGACCAAATAAATGAGTAGGAAATACACAGTCTACCTGAAAAAGAATTCAGAGTAATGATATTAAAGTTGATCAAATCTTGGAAATGGAATGGAGAAAATACAAGAGAAGTTTAAAAATGACCTAGAAAAACTAAAGACCAAACGAACAATGATGAATAACACAATAAATGAAATTAAAAACTCTCTAGAAGGAATCAATAGCAGAATAACTGAGGCAGAATAATGGATAAGTGACCTGGAAGATAAAATAGTGGAAATTTTAATGCAGAGCAGAATAAAGAAAAAAGAATGAAAAGAATTAAGGACAGTCACAGAGACCTCTCGGACAACACTAAACACACCAACATTCGAATTATAGGGGTCCCATAAGAAGAAGAGAAAAAGAAAGGGACTGAGAAAATATTTGAAGAGATTATGCTTGAAAACTTCCCTAATATGGGAAAGGAAATAGTTAATCAAGCCCAGGAATCACAGAGAATCCCATACAGGATAAATCCAAGGAGAAACACACCAAGACACATATTAATCAAACTATCAAAAATTAAATACAAAGAACAAATATTAAAAGGGAAGGGAAAAACAGCAGCAACGGAAAAACAACAAATAACACATAAGGGAATCCCCATAAGGTTAACAGCTGAACTTTCAGCAGAAACTCTGCAAGCCAGAAGGGACTGGCAGGACATATTTAAAGTGATGAAGGAGAAACCATACAACCAAGATTACTCTACCCAGCAAAGATCTCATTCAGATTTGACGGAGAAATTAAAAGCTTTACAGACAAGCAAAAGCTAAGAGAATTCAGCACCACCAAAGCAGCTTTACAACAAATCCTAAGGTAACTTCTCTAGCCAGGAAACACAAGAGAAGGAAAAGACCTACAATAACAAACCCAAAACAATTAAGAAAATGGTAATAGGAACATACATAATAATTACCTTAAATATAAATGGATTAAATGCCTCAACCAAAAGACATAGACTTGCTGAATGGATACAAAAACAAGACCCATATACATGCTGTCTACAAGAGACCCACTTCAGACCTAGGGACACATACAGACTGAAAGTGAGAAGATAGAAAAAGATATTCCATGCAAATGGAAATTGAAAGAAAGCTGGAGTAGCAGTTCTCATATCAGACAAAATAGACTTTAAAACAAAGAATATTACAAGAGACAAAGGAGGGCACTACATAATGATCAAGGGATCAATCCAAGAAAAGGTATAACAATTGTAAATATTTATGCACTCAACATAGGAGCACCTCAATACATAAGGCAAATGAGAACAGCCATAAGAGGGGAAATCGACAGTAACACAATCATAGGAGAGGGCTTTAAAACCCCACTTTCACCAATGACAGATCATCCAAAATGAAAATAAATAAGGAAACACAAGCTTTAAATGATACATTAAACAGGACGGACTAAATTGATATTTATAGGACATTCCATCCAAAAACAACAGAACACACTTTTTTCTCAAGTGCTCATGGAACATTCTCCAGGATAGATCATATCTTGGGTCACAAATCAAGCCTTGGTAAAGTTAAGAAAATTGAAATCTTATCAAGTATATTTTCTGACCACACGCTATGAGACTAGATATCAATGATAAGAAAAAATCGGAAAAAATACAAACACATGGAGGCTAAACAATACACTACTTAATAACCAAGAGATCACTGAAGAACTTAAAGAGGAAATCAACAAATACCTTGAAACAAATGACAATGAAAACACAACGACACAAAACCTATGGGATGCAGCAAAAGCAGTTCTAAGAGAGAAGTTTATAGCAATACAATCCTACCTCAAGAAACAAGAAACATCTCAAATAAACAACCTAACCTTACACCTAAAGCAGTTAGAGAAAGGAGAAGAAAAGAAGCCCAAATTTAGCAGAAGAAAAGAAATCACAAAGATCAGATCAGAAATAAAAGAAAAAGAAATGAAGGAAACAATAGCAAAGATCAATAAAACTAAAAGCTGGTTGTTTGAGAAAATAGACAGAATTGATAAACCATCAGCCAGATTCATCAAGAAAAAAAAGGGAGAAGACTCAAATCAATAGAATTAGAAATGAAAAAGGAGAAGTAACAACTGACACTGCAGAAATACAAAGGACCATGAGAGATTACTACAAGCAACTGTATGCCAACAAAATGGACAACCTGGAAGACATGGACAAATTCTTAGAAAAGCACAACTTCCGGCTGAACCAGGAAGAAATAGAAAATATAAACAGACCAGTCACAAGCACTGAAATTGAGACTGTGATTAAAACTCTTCCAACAAACAAAAGCCCAGGACCAGATGGCTTCACAGGAGAATTCTATCAAACATTTAGAGAACAGCTAACACCTATCCTTCTCAAACTCTTCCAAAATATAGCAGAGGGAGGAACACTCCCAAACTCATTCTACGAGGCCACCATCACCCTCATACCAAAACCAGATAAAGATGTCACAGAGAAAGAAAACTACAGGCCAATATCACTGATGAACAGAGATGCAAGAATCCTCAACAAAATACTAGCAAACAGAATCCAACAGCACATTAAAAGGATCATACACCATGATCAATTGGGGTTTACCCCCGGAATGCAAGGATTCTTCAATATACTCAAGTCAATCAACGTGATACACCATATTAACAAATTGAAGGATAAAAAACATATGATCATCTCAATAGATGCAGAAAAAGCTTTCAACAAAACTCAATATGAATTTATGATAAAAACCCTCCAGAAAGTAGGCATAGAGAGAATTTTCCTCAACGTAATAAAGGCCATATATGACAAACCCACAGCCAACATCATTCTCAATGGTGAAAAACTGAAACCATTTCTAAGATCAGGAACAAGACACGGTTGCCCACTCTCACCACTATTATTCAACATAGTTTTGGAAGGTTTAGCCACAGCAATCAGAGAAGAAAAAGAAATAAAAGGAATCCAAATTGGAAAAGAATAAGTAAAGCTGTCACTGTTTGCAGATGACATGATAGTATATATAGAGAATCCTAAAGACACTACCAGAAAATTACTAGAGCTAATCAATGAATTTGGTAAAGTAGCAGGATACAAAATTAATGCACAGAAATCTCTTGCATTCCTATTCACTACTGATGAAAAATCTGAAAGAGAAATTAAGGAAACACTCCCATTTACCATTGCAACAAAAAGAATAAAATATCTAGAAATAAACCTACCTAAGGAGACAAAAGACCTGCATGCAGAAAACTATAAGACACTGAGGGAAGAAATTAAAGATGATATAAACAGATGGAGAGATATACCATATTCTTGGACTGGAAGAATCAACGTTGTGGAAATGACTATACTACCCAAAGCAATCTACAGATTCAATGCAATCCCTATCAAACTACCAATGGCATTTTTCACAGAGCAAGAACCAAAAATTTCACAAGTTGTATGGAAACAAAAAAGGCCCTGAATAGCCAAAGCAATCTTGAGAAAGAAAAATGGAGCTGGAGGAATCAGGCTCCCTGACTTCAGACTATACTACAAAGCTACAGTAATCAAGAAAGTATGGTACTGGCACAAAAACAGAAATATAGATCAGTGGAGCAGGTTAGAAAGCCCAGAGATAAACCCACACACATATGGTCACCTTATCTTTGATAAAGGAGGCAAGAATATAAAATATAGAAAAGACAGTCTCTTCAATAAGTGGTGCTAGGAAAACTGGACAGCTACATGTAAAAGAATGAAATTAGAACACTCCCTAACACCATACACAAAAATAAACTCAAAATGGATTAAAGGCCTAAATGTAAGGGCAGATGCTGTAAAATTCTTAGAGGAAAACATAGGCAGAACACTCTGTGACATAAATCACAGCAAGATCCTTTTTGACCCACGTCCTAGAGAAATGGAAATAAAAACAAAAATAAACAAATGGGACCTAATGAAACTTAAACGCTTTTGCACAGCAAAGGAAACCGTAAACAAGATGGGAGAAGATATTTGCAAATGAAGCAAATGACAAAGGATTAATCTCCACAATTTACAAGCAGCTCATGCAGCTCAATATCAAAAAAACAAACAACCTAATCTAAAAATGTGCAGAAGACCTAAATAGACATTTCTCCGAAGAAGACATACCGATTGCCAACAAACACATGAAAGGATGTTCCACATCACTAATCATTAGAGAAATGCAAATCAAAACTGCAATGAGATATCAGCTCACACCAGTCAGAATGGCCATCATCAATTTATCTACAAACAATAAATGCTGGAGACGGTGTGGAGAAAAGGGAACCCACTTGCACTGTTGGTAGGAATGTAAATTGATACAGCCAATATGGAGAAGAGTATGGAGGTTCCTTAAAAAACTAAAAATAGAACATAAACTCTTTTAAGAATTTGGGATTCATGTAATTTGTTCATATAAAAAATTTAATATCATTTTGTTACCTAACGCATTTTCTCTTCTTTTATACAATCATTTATAAATGAGCATAAATTCCTCTGTTCTGAATTAGTGTTAACTATGGTTCAATTACTGTGATTGTGATTTTATGTACGTCATCAAATGTTTTTTCTTACACAAGTCGTTTATATATTAGGGAGCCAGAGATACATATTTGGTGGTAAATTTTGTATGTAAAAGCAAAATTACAAAAAAACAGATGAAATTAAATTATAGGATAAATATAGCTGATAATCAGCTTTTAATAATTAGCTAATTCCTATGGTAATATTTGTGTGTTTTCTATTGCTAATAATGTCATTCAGGTAAGGAAGAATTATAAAGCAAGTAGCTGGACCAACAAAGAGAATACAAAAAAAGCTATTAGGCATGCATTGAGTTATTTGTGGTTAGTTCCTTGAGGACAATGCCAGATCCTTGATTTAGACTGAGATGGGAAGCAGATCTTAAAAGATTTCTGTCATTTTAATGATGTTTGAATATCATGTTTCTGTATACTTAGTAATTGGTCTAAGTGCAGTCTTAGTAATTGGTGCAGTCTTGTCTTTTTAAAAATCTTTATGAGTATTTTAATAAAAGCTTGGGAGAAAGGTAAAGAAAAAAAAAACACCTAAAAATAGAACTACCATATGACCCAGCAATCCCACTACTGGGCATATACCCTGCAAAAACCATAATTCAAGAAGAGTCATGTACCACAATGTTCATTGCAGCTCTATTTATAATAGTCAGAACATGGAAGCAACCTAAGTGTCCATCGACAGATGAATGGATAAAGAAGATGTGCCACATATATACAATGGAATATGACTCAGCCATAAAAAGAAACGAAATTGAGTTATTTGTAATGAGGTGGATGGACCTAGAGACTGTCATACAGAGTGAAGTAAGTCAGAAAGAGAAAAACAAATACCGTATGCTAACACATTTATACAGAATCTAAAAAAAAAAAAAAAAAAGGTTATGAAGAACCTAGGGGCAGGACAGGAATAAAGATGCAGACGTAGAGAATGGACTTGAGGACATGCGGAGGGAGACAGGTAAGCTGGGACGAAGTGAGAGAGTGGCAGGGACTCATATACACTACCAAATGTAAAATAGCTAGCTAGTGGGAAGCAGCCACATAGCACAGGGAGATCAGCTCCATGCTTTTTGACCACCTAGAGGGGTGGGATAGGGAGGGTGGGAGGGAGACGCAAGAGGGAGGAGATATGGGGATATATGTAAATGTATAGCTGATTCACTATGTTATAAACAGAAACTAACACAGCATTGTAAAGCAATTATACTCCAATAAAGATGCTAAAAAAAGAAACGTAAGGTGCCAAATTATTTTTATTCCTGATATATATCACTGGAAAAAAAAAACTCACCTTAATTCATGGGGTAAGTACCTAGTATTTCTCCTTTCCCCCTCCAACTCCCATCTTCCTAGCTGGCCTTATTTGTCAACAGAATTGGATGGAAAAGGAAAAGATTATATATGCATTTGGTGTGCATATAAGATGAATTCTACCCATTTTCTATTAATGCTCCTATAAAACCACCCAGGCTTCTATATTGGGGTCAACAGAAACGTTCCATTTACCATTTAAGACCACTTAAGACATGCAAAAAAAAATAGAAGAATATTAAGGGGATAATTTTCTCCTGCTCTTAGATACTAAGACAAACCTGAGGCATTTATGAAAAATAAATACTGATGTGAAGCAGGGTCATTTATTTTTAAAGCACTGTGCTGCTGATTTGGTAATAATGACCTATTATCCCTGTCAGAGTAATAGACTATTCCTGGAGCTTCATTTCTGGTGTTTGAGCAACTGGCATAGTAGAGATGATTATACTGTCTAATACATGTGTATAATCATTGAAGACACTGGTTGACAATACTATCATTAAATTGTCACCAGCTTGGCAAAGAGACAAACACCTCTACCACATCAACCTATCAGAGATGTTTATAACTGCAAAAACATCCAAGCACAATATTAATGTTAATAACTGAAATCTCATACACACACACACACACACACACACACCCCAGAATTCCAGCCACTAGGACCAAAGTGTGGCCAGGGATGAGTTGGAAAGAAGTAATACCTGGTCCTTGAGTCAGGTGTCCTGGGCTCTAAGCTCATCTCTCTGACCCTCAGTTTCTTTCATTTTTAAAACAGAGATCATGTCTGTCCTGTGCATCTCACAATTATTATCAGTAACAAAATTGTAAAAGATACAAAATACCAGGTGATAATAATATATTATTATGTATCTATATAACATTATGGTACAAGTTGCTCTTGTTATATTTAAGATTTTACATTGGTTTACTTTTTTAAAAAATTGTGGTGAAATACATATAACATTTATCATAACCATTTTAAATTGTACAGGTCAGTAGTATTAAATATGCACATTATTGTACAACCTTTATCAGCATCCATTTGCATAACTCTTTTCATTTTGCATCACTGAAACTCTGTACGCGTTAAACAATAACGTCTTATTCCTCTCCTCCCTCCAGCCCCTGGCAACCACCATCCTATCTTCTGTCTCTATGAATTTGACTACTTTAGATATATAAGTGGAATCATACCGTATTTATCCTTTTGTGTCTGGCTTATTATAGTTTGCATAATGTCCTCAAGGTTCATTCATGTTGCAACATATGTCAAAGTTTCCTTCCTTTTTAGCTTAATAATATTTCATTGTATCTATAAATCGTTTTTGGTTATCCATTTATGGGTTGATGAATACCTGGGTTCCTTCTACCTTCTGGCTATTGTGAATAATACCATTATTTATATGAATAGGAAAATAGGAATATATTCTATTTATGAGTATGAATATATCTCTTCAAGACCCTGCTCTCAATTATTTTGGTTATATACCCAGAAGCGGAATTGCTGGATCACATGGTAATTCTATGGTTAATTTTTGAGGACCTCCCATACTGTTTCTCACAGTGGCTGCACCATTTTACATTTCCACCATCAGTGCACAAGGGTTCTACTTTCTCCACATTATCAACAAGGCTTATTTTCTGTTTTTTTTCTTTTTTTTAGATAGCAGCCATCCTAACAGGTATAAGGTGGTATACATTGGTTTATTTTTAATACAATGAAGGACAAGAACCATTGTCTAATATTATCATGAAAGTTTTCACATTTGGAATGACATTTTATTTTATTTTATTTTTATTGAAGTATACTTGATTTACAATGTTGTGTTAGTTTCAGATGTACAGCTAAGTGATTCAGTTATACATACATATATATCTATTTTGTTTTTCAGATTTTTCTCCCTTACAGGTTATTACAAATATTAGAATGGCATATTTTTTAACCATAAATTAGATTTGCCAAGTATGTTTACAACTATAGTACAGAGTAATTTAGGAGCTCCTCTAACACCTGTGTGTGTGTGTGTATATATATATATATATACAGGTATTTACATATATAGTTTTAATGGAAATTTGCCCCCCAGAATTTATATGTTAATTATATATGTAACTCATACATATATAAATAGTGATACCTAAGAAGTTTTATAATTTATATATGTATATATAAATTACAAACCTTCTTAGTTTTATATATGTATAAAACTTAGTTATATATAACTTCTTAGTTACATATATTTTTTTTTTTATAAAAAATAAGCTTCTTAGTTACAAAACTTCTGAGATATATCAACCAGTCAATCTAGAGAATAAGAATCACTGGAAAGCTGAAAAACATGTCGGTGCTCAAGCCTCATCTCCAGAGATTCTCATTTAGTTGGTCTTGATCAGGCCCAGATGTCAGTATTTTGATGATTCTAGTGAGCAACCCGTGTGGTGAACCACTGCTGCCCTGTATCCATTCCACTGCAATTTTAAATCTGTTACTCTCTTACTTTTCAAACTGTGGATTTGGGTCATCATCACCGTCAGCATTATCATCATCATCATCATCATCACCTGAGAGCTTAGAAACTGAGCATCTCGGGCTCCACCCCAGACCTACTGAATCAGAATCTGCATTATAACAAGACCCCCAGGTAAGGCATATACACATTAGTCTGAGAAGGGCTCATCAGTGGAGATGGAGAGAAGTTGTTTACCACCAACCACACACTATTTCTTTTCAAATCCTTGCACTGTAGTATGCTTTTGAATAAAACCTATTTATAAGAAATACAAGCTGCTAAGACATGTACCCCATACTCTGCTTATAAAGTTTAATATTGGACTAAAGTAAAAGACTAGATTTTTTTGTAGGCAAATTTTGTATTGTTTGATTTGGTCTGTTGTTTCAGCCATATGAGAATTTTTTTGAATTCTAATTTTGTAACCCAGCATTCTTTCATTGATCACCAAGCTGCAGATATTAGCATAAAAGTCATTAGTGAAAATGTTGAACATTTTAGGGCTGAGGGATCAACCTCTAATTTATTCCTCCTGGAAAACTTCCTCTGAATTTATAATATTTCTTAACTAGCATTGTTTGTATTATTCAACAAGTTAAAAATCCTCTTACCTAATACAACGAGCCCACAGTTCTTTCATAAGGATATCTTGAATTCTTGGTCATACTGAAGTCCCAATACTCTGTCTATAAAATTCCTCTGATTTCCAGTATATAGCCCTTTAGAAAAAGCAAGATGCATTTAGACTGATATGGCTCTATTCTTACTGAACCTACACTATTCCTAGAGATCACTGTTTACTTTGGAAACTCTTTAAAACTATCTTTAATTTAATTAGTCCTAGTTTTATTGACGATTTACTTATTCACAACATTTATTCTTTACAATTTCTTAAAGATTTCTGATGTCATTTCAACTATAGTTTTAGTCTATAAAAATAATAATGATAAAATGAATAGCTACTGTACATCGAGCATTTATTATGTGCCAGGTGCTGTGTTAAAGTGGCTTACATTGAATTGTCACCCTAGCCCTATGAGGTATATACCATTATCCCGATTTTACAGGTGAAGAAACTGAAATTTAAATCTGTTAAGTAACTTGCTAGGAAAACAAAGTGGACTCTAGGTCTGACTTCAAAGCCTGTTTTCCTAATCAACATACTATATTACCTTCCCTTGGAATGCAGTGGTTCAGATGTGGAGTCTTGAATAAACTGGGGCTCCAATTCCTTCTTATCAACACTCATCAACACCCTTTCCAGTCAAGTCTGATGAGCAGTCTTCTTACCCAGAAAAAATATTTAAAGGTAGTACAACAGGAGTGGAGAGGTTCTGCTTCCTCACTGTTGTTACATGCCAACCTAGCATCATTATTTTCAAGCCCTGGGCCGTTCCCTTCTCAGAATTCTTCCCACTCTGAATTTCTTATTTTCTTTACTATTTTTGTCTGGTTCCAATATTAGTCTTCCTCCAAGACTTGAGCTACTCCAAATCTTGGGTACATGTCATCCCATTCAGCTTTCATCCATGCTCATCAGAAAGCTTATTGTCCAATCCAATTGATCTCATTTGATTCCTCCAGTTTTTCTTCCTTGGTGGAACCACTGCAATAGTCAGGATCAAATTGTGCACTTAATCATTTTCATTGTTTGCCTTACTTCTGATGGACTCACTATCATGACATCAGTTAGCAAACTTTCCCATTGGGGCTGTAAGAACTAGTACACTTCTCAGAGACAGCCAGGCTTGCACTCACAATCAGCCCATTCTCTGACTGCATTTGGCAGTAGAACTTTGCCTGGTGTTGTATGTGATATATGTTTTTCCTCTAGCAAAACCTTCCTGCATTCTAAGGAATCTGCTGGGGTAGTGCACTTAGAATATCAAGAAAACAATAAATATGCCATGACTCTGTCATACAGAAAACTTTCTTGGCTGTCAGCCATAGAGCTTCTGATGTGGAGAAGGGCTGTAGAGTAGCTGTTAACAGCTCACACTTGGAGTGCATAAAATCTACCGTGAGTCAGCTGTAGGCGATGTGGAGATGGTGCCATTTCTCAAGCTTTAATTTCCTCCATTGAAAATAGGGATGGTAAGAATGGGATAATACGTTAATGCAAATGTTCCTTAATGTGATGTAAGTGTGCCTTAGCACAGTGGCTGTTAAACTTCAACTCCTTGGCCCCCAGCGAGATTTTGATCAGCTGCCCCAAACTCCTTCCCAGCCTACACTATCAGCCCAAGGGTGTAGCTGAAGCTTGTGACCCCAGTGAAAACACTTAACCACTTTCTAAAGGCTTTGTGAACATTCTCATCCTCCAAGTGGTTTACTCTTGTTTAATTTTGAGTACAGAACAGGGGCCAAATTGATTAAAAGACATCGTGTATAGTTGTGAATAGTTTTTTAGAAAATATTTTTGGGTTTTAAAAACCTGGGAGAGGGAAATTAGCTCACTGGTTTCTTCCCATACTTAGGAACCCTCACTAACACTCCAATTCTCCTGAAAATAAACAGGAGCAAAGTGAGCTTCTGCTGCAGGGACTCCCTGTTTTGGATTACAGGCATGGGAAAGTCATTTCGATTCAATTAAAATGACATCCGTGTGGTTCTGTGCCATGAGGCAAAAGGTGGTACATTAGATTCTATTGCTGCTGTAACAAATGATCACGAATTTAGTGGCTTAAAACAATACAGATTTATTAGTTACAGTTCTGGAGATCAGAGGTCAAAAAAAAAAAAAAAAAAAACCCAGTCTCACTGGGCTACTGGGCTAAAATCAAGGTTACTTGATTTTAAAAACCAGGGCTGCATTCCCTCTGGAGGTTCTAGGGGAGAATCCATATCCTTGCCTTTTCCAGCTTCTAGAGGCCACCTGCATTCCTTGACTTGTGACCCCTTTCTCCATCATAGAAGCTACACTGTGGTATCTTCAAATCTGTCCCGCTCTCTCTTTCTCTTTCTGAGCTTTGCTTCCACCGTCACATCTCCTCTGACTCTGACTCTCCTGCCTCCCTCTTTCATTTATATGGACACTTGTAAATGGAAGTGGGCTTTCACTTTCAGAATAGGCTCACCCAGGTAATCCAGGATAATCTGTCCATCTCAAGATCCCTAACTTCACATCTGCAAAGTCCCTTTTGCCATGTTACTGACATATTCACAGATGTGGGGGATTAAAATATGGACATCTGTGAGGGCCTTATTTTGTCTACCACAGGTGTGGATTATACATTCTTTCCTCAAGCATGGGGCCCAGATATTAGCAGTACTGGTTTATATTTTACAGTCAATACTTCAAATGGGACAAGGTGGCATTCAGAGAAGCCAAAGTTAATCAAATAAAAAGCAGGTATCAGCATGCACTTTATCACATCACCAAGAGAATCAAAACAGTATGATAGTAAATTTGACTTCTTGTCACGTTGAATTCTTCTTTCAGTGCTATGTTATCAGAAAGAGGCAGTATTGTTTAAATGTAATTTATATAGTGCCTTCCCCTGAGTGATGAACAGAATATTCCTCAGTACCCTCAGAGAATTAGGTTCTCTATCTCTCTTTATCCCAGCTCAGCCACTCCAGCAATATAATATGCAGCAATATAACATCTGTGTGCAAGAAATAAATCAGATTCACTAAATTTAAGGATGTTCACTTAAAGAAATTCCTTTTGGAGTTTCTTTTTTTCTCATTTGAAAATGCTCTTCTTTGGGTATTATAAAGCCATTGACCCATATTAGATTAATTAGGTCAATTAGCCTTTATGTAGTAATTACCAGTCAGATGGTTTTGAATAATTCCCTTTTAATAAAGATGTGCCTTGAAAAGAGATTATCAACTTAAATTCCTGCCACATAGTAGCATTAAAAAAACATGCATTTAGGAATTCTTTCTGCAATGTGGTTTGGGTGTAGCAATGAAACTGGGTAGAAAAAGCTTAAGGACTTCACCTTGATGAGTTGATTATTCACATTCACACACTGTTAAAAGCCACGTGGGTATTCTCCATTCAGAGAAACTGTTGGTAGCCCTGAATGCTGAGCCTAATTCAGAGCAACTCCCTCTCTTTTTCTAACCTGTCAATAGGAATTCCCATATTTTTAGACTCACACTGGCCCCAGCACCTAAACTGGGACTCCCACTTGCTGACAGGACTATCTGAATTTTTCTGCTCTCTGCTTCTCTCCTTCAACAACATCCCCATATTTTATCCTAATATTGACAATAGCTGCCGCTCAATGAATATTTGCTAGGTTCCAGACATTTCACATTTGTTATTCCTAATTGTCCATGAGTTAAGTCACTACACAGATGTTTGTTGAAATATTTGCTCTAGATACTGGAGATAGTCAAGTGGATATCCTATGTCCATGTAACAGTTGAGGAAACTGAGATAGAGGACCTTAGTGAGGAGCCTACCGTCCCGCAGCATGGGGTTTTGCAGGAAACCCAGCGTCTGACTGGCTCCAGCTTGGCTCCGTGCACCCCACCAGGCTACCCCCATTGCGGGAGGGGGCACTAGAATTGCTGTCTCCTTTGAAAGCTGTGTTAGAAAACTCACCGGACTGTTTGGGACATAAGGTTACTAATGAAGTCAGAACCTTCAAGAAAAGTTTAAAGGCACTTTAGGAATCAGGTTCAAAAATAGAGAACTCATAGTTACTTAGAACAAAAGTCCCACCCCTAGTAATTAAAGGGTTTAATTTTTTTTTCTAAATTTCAGAATTCTGATACATATACAAGTGCAAAAACGTTGAGGTACTACTTAAACGAATACATACAAATGGCATGAGCGATAGTTCTAGGTGCATCCCTTGCTGTTTTCTCTTGCTGTAGTTCACTTGATTCCTGATGTTTAGATCAGAAGTCAGTGCTAAATTGTCGGTTGCACCCTGACATTAACATGTTGTGTAGTCTTTGATCTTCCACAGAACAGAAAGGACTCTGTGAGCAAATTTACTCTATTGCTAAGATGTGGACATTTCGGTGACCTGGAATATGGAGATAACTTTGTTTCTGTTGGTTTGTTTTACAAAAGTTTTAGATTCCTACAAGAATCAGAAAGTTTCATATTGGGAATGTAAAAATGGAGTTTCTGGAGGGCAATTTGATAACAATTTGTTTCAATAATTTAAAAGGCAAATAGATAAAGATGTATGCTTAAGAATGCTCATTGTAATACTAGTTATTAAAAAAACTGGAAACGATCTAAATATATATCAGTAGGGTAATCATTAAATGTTATGCACATCCATGCTTGTACTACATGAAAAATTATTATGTATAACATTTATATTGTATTGCTAAATGAAGAAGAAAATAAAGATTAAAAAACAGATTATAATCTCACTTTAAAGTGTGTGTGAGTGTGTGTATCTGGATGACTGTATTCCAAAATATGCAAACTGTGATTATCATCAAGTGGTGGGATTGAGGGTGATTTTAACTTCTTTGTATATTTCTGTATCATCTGAAATTTTCTTTTATCCACATTTCCCACTTAGATCACCCAAACCACCCCCCACTGACAACAATTCTAATGCATTTGATGTAAATCTTTTTAGTTTGCATATATTTCTATAAAATATATTTTCTTGTTCAGATATTTTAAATTTACTTAGTTTCAATATTCTATTGAAACTTATTCTTAGTTCCAATATTCTATTCCTTAACATTTTTCACCTAGTACTGTTTGTTTAGGCCTCTGTTGTTTGCGTACTAGTCTATTGCTGAACTATTTTCATAGTATAGGCACTGTAAATATGCATATGCTACTTTCATAATCAGAAAAAAATCCAGCAAAGCTCTTTTTATTATGAAGAAGGAAAAATGAAAGATAATTATTTCTTCTAACATAAGAGCATAAATTGCTTTACATAATTTTGTAAATGAAATATCCAACTGGAGAAATATTTATTACACTGAAGATTCTATTTTTCTAAACACACCTACTTTAGAAAAGTGTTTGGACATATGGAACTCTTTTCTATAAGTATAGAAAATTCAAAGAGAAAAGAGAATATTTCTTTCTATGAAGACTCTAAAATGATTTATTTTAGGAGGCAAAAATTTCAAAAGACAAAGTTATTTTGAAAGTGAAAAGTAGTGAAATGAATTTATTACAGTGTTCTCACTATATATTAAAAATGAAATTAAAATCATTTAAAATAAAAGAAATATGACATTGTAACACAAACAGAAATTGAGGAATATCCCAGAAGGATAGGACATGGTTGATGGACAGCACAGGAAAATGAAAAGACAATCAGAGGAAGTAATAAAGCCTATTGGGAAAAACTTGAAATTTATATATTGAAAGTTCATAATTTTTAACATAAAAATCTAATAATAACTGATAATCCCTTTCTTTTCTTTAAATTTTAATTTAAGGATAAAAATAGAACTTTAAGAATAACTTTATTCAATCATATTTTTATAAGATAGATATCAAATACTCTCAGCAAGACTGTGTTTAACTTGCAAACTTTTCTTCAAAACAATATATTCCTAGATGAGAGATGTGGAAAAAAGTCACATATAACTATTTATTATGGGGGAAAGTGGCAAGATGAGAGTCATATTTCAAGCAGATGTTACTTAAGTCCTTCGATCCTGGAAAAGGTCACAAAGAACTGGGTTTCTTCTCTTTCTTTTTAAAGTTAGTTTTCACTGGCAGCAGAGAGAAGCTTTATGACATACCACTAGCAGACAAAACCAAGCTGTCTTTACGAAAAGAATTTTGTTGAACACAGCGTCTTTTTTTTTCTCTCTCTCTCTCTCCAAAATATTGGGTTTCAAAATGAAGTCACTGACCTAGGAAAGACAAACAAATAGTCTCCAGGGATCAGGAGGCAGGACAAAAAGCAGGTTAAAGTACAGAAGTTTGTGTGAGAACCAAGAAACAAAATAATGACCTGAGGGCTCAGGGCCAGTTGGGAAGAAGAGATGTCTACTAATGTTGACAGGTGACCTGCAAAGGGGAACAGCCTAGCACAATGACCAGGTTTTCCAGGGAGGAGGTCACAGCAGTCTTGCTTCTCTGGAAACTAGAGTTAAACTGGCCACTGAGAATGTAGGAGGTGTCTTGGCTAAAAGCCCTCTTGAATTTGCCTTAAATTCTCTAACACAGAAACTCTAAAGATTAGGAAAAACATGGATTTTGATAATTTTATGCGGCTATAAAGATTAGTCAGTGTTTCACTCATTTCTAAGCAGAATGGCATAATGTTTACACAAAGGATTCTTGGATTGCACAAAGTTCAAGCTTTTTGACCTCTTGCAATTTATTTAACTTCCTCATGTATAAAATATATACACAACAAGAGAATTTACCTCATAGGACTATTGTAAGGATTAAGCTAAATATGCCATCCATGTACTATGTGCCCAATGGCCTTATGCAGGAAGTATGTTTAACATTTGAGCATCCACCTGAGATTCAGATCTGAATTTTTATAGCAATTGAGATTAGTGTTTTGTAATGTTTTTGATAGATCATATTGAATCTGAAGAAGACATTGTTTGTTACTAATAATATTAAGAAATGAGACCTTGCACAAATCTATCACTATTAATAATATAGTGGGTACAAACCTCGGTCCATTAGCTCAAGGATGCAAGAAATGTTAAAAAGTTAAAAAGTTAAAATGTTAAAAAATGTTAAATGTTAAAAAATGTTAAAAAAAATGTTAAAAAGTTAAAAAAGTTTTAATTTTTCTTTCAAGCCCCCCTTCCACTAGATGTTGGAAAAACAATCACAGTCAACTCAAGTTTTCCCTCCCCTTACACTGGGATTGCATCCATGTTCCAGGGGGCTGTTACCTGTTGTCAGTTGTCACCCTCTCTCTATGCTACTATCTGGTAAGGTGTACATCCTGGTCCTGATGTACAAAGTTTATGTCCGTGTCCTCCTTGTGTTGGACATCAGCTTCTGTGACTGTTGGGAGAGTGGAAAAATGAATGGGGCACTAAAAGGCCCTACTCCATCCCCTTCTAGCCTCTGGCTCATAGAAAATGCTTCTGCTGTGCCCCATGCTATCCTGGGGCACAAAGGGACTCTGTGAGCTTATCTCAGTCCCCCTTTCCAACTCTAACACACAACACTGCCATTGCTACTCTACTGCTCCCAAACCATCGACTGTAGGGTCTTATCAGTTTCTCAAAGGAAGTAGGAAAAGTGACATTCTTTCTGCTCTTAAATCTCCAAAATTATGCAGAGATGAGTGTTCTATTATTCCCTAAACCTTACCACACCCTGCTTCAGATGAATCCAGGAGAAAGCTGGGCACAGGTCCTTTTTCAGGTACCTAGCATCTTTACTTTTCCTCTGACTTCTCTCCTTCTCTACAAGTCTAGAGAGTCTTCAGTCTTGGGGACAGGGAAAAAGGTTTTGACTCATCAGGTATTTTTCCAATTCTTTCATCTCAAGTCTGGATCTTGACTTTTGAAATTAAAAAAATCAAGTATTTGACATCTCCCTTGAGGAATATCTACTTCATAGTCTAGTTGCTTCAATGAGGGGGCAACAGCAAACAAAATCAACGAACCAAACAAACAAACACGATAGTTCAATACACCAGAATACACTGAAGTAGGGAGAGATGTATGTTTTATCATTTTCATCTAAACTTACATTTTAAATACTCTCCATAATGAATTAAAAAGTCTCCCAACTAAAATATTTGTCTTTGGTTAAAAACATGGGTTACCTTATATACTATTAAGTATTTGATTTTATAATTTCCTTTATAATTATTAATTACATAAATTTTATGCATATAATGATTCTAACACTAGTCTGCCAGATGAGGATGCTTCTTTTCTTTACTCTCTCCTTGCTTTTTTTCTCCTTCTTTAACCTGTTTGTCAATGTTCCTCAGTGATCTCTTGTTACTCTCTGAATTTATTCCATCCTTTAGCTTCACATTTTTTATTTATAATTTGCTATCCAAAAGAATGTGTAGCTTTCCTTTTTGTAAAATTTGACTATGTCTGCATATTACCTTCTTAAGAAGTCCAGACACTGTACATCTTATGTAGAGTCTAGAAAAGCCTTGAAGTCAGAGACATTTGATAATATTATTTGATGGTGATGATGTTTGTTTTTTAAAAAACTTGATAATGTGAAAGGTCATATATTTTTGTTGAATTTTGATCCCTGATACCTGGATCATCTATGAGCCCTTTGAAACATGGCGTGGTCATATTTATCTTTCTAGGACTAGTTCATGATACAATAGATAGTATAGCAATTGTTTAATCAGTACATTGAATGAAAGAACAATAAGATATTTGCCTTTTTTTAAACAGTAATGCATAGCAAGAGCATTCTAATCTACATACACCATATACTACAATATATGTGTACAATATTTCAAAAATATAAGTGTAGCAACAACTATGAGTAAAATTGTGTTTGGAATTGAGTTATTATGATTCATAGGTAGAGAAGAATTTCTTAATACATTTAAGGAAGAAGAGAGTGAAGTACATTTTACATTTCTAATCAAAAGATTAAGAGTTTACCAAACAAACAAAAAACGTTATACAAAACTGAGCATGAGATATAACCCTTAATGTTAGAACTGAAGTAGGAAAAGTATGGAACCAACCTAGGCTCAGTTCTGGTTCTACCAATTATTAGCTGAGAAATTATGGGCAAGTAATTTAGTATTTGGGGGCGCTCAGTTTTCCCTTCTGCAAATCAAAATTTTGAGTTAGAATCTTTACATTTTTTTCATTGTACCATTGCACCATTCAATTATTTCCCTTATTTAAAAACTATATCAGATAAAAAAAGCTTAAAAATTATTTTTTTAAATAAAACTCTTGTAGCAAATTAGTCATTAAAAAGGATTGTAGTAGTAGGCTTCAGAGCCTTTTCTGGCAGTGGTAGATTTGAAACACTTTAAAGGACAGGACCCCAGGAAGAAGAGAGTGCACTGGTGCAGGAACCAAAAGATTTTTGGATCAGTTTTCCTTGATTTTTCTTTATTTAAAGATTGAAGTATTGGAGCCATCGGGATAAAGCTTCGGCACCCTCAATGTTTTCTTTCTGACATCACCATTAATAATCAACCTGCTGGAAGAGTTGTCTTTGAATTATTTTCTGATGTGGGCCCCCAAACATGGGAGAACATTTATTGTCTTTGTGCCAGTGAAAAGGGGACAGAGAAATCAACTCAGAAGCCATTATGTTTTAAGAATTGTCTTTTTCACAGGGTTGTCAAAAATTTTATGGTTTAAGGTGGTGACTTCAGTGAAGGAAATGGAGAAGGAGGGGAATCTATTAATGGAGGATATTTTGGACGAGAGTTTTGCTATTAAATACAAGAGAGAATTTCTCTTACCAATGACCAACAAAGAAAGCAAAGGATACAAACAGTTCACAGATCTTCCTAACAGTGAAACCAACTCCTCATTTAGATGGGCATCATGTTGTTTTGGGGAAAGTGATTTCTGGTCAAGAAGTTGTGAGAGAGAGAAAATCAGAAAACAGATGCAGCTAGCAAACCATTTGCTGAGGTGCATGTATTCAGTTGCAGAGAGCTAATTCCCAAACTAAAATGAAGAAAAGGCATAAGTCATCATCACCATCCTCATCATCATCCCATGACTCAGAAGAGATTCTCAGTGCTCTTCTGATTCTTCTGATTCTGAAAGTGCTTCTGAAGAGAAATTTTTAAAAAGAAACATAGGAAAAATTCCTGAAAACACAAAAAAGGAAAAATGAAAGAAAAATGTATCTAGTGAAATGAGGCTGAAAATCTTGAAGCACGACCCCAGTCTATTGTCCATCCAGAAGATATCCTCCTATAATTGAAAACAGATTCCTAATCAGGAGCATGGGAAAACCAGAACCTCAGTGGAAACGGAAAACCAAAAATCAAATGGTCAAGAAAATGACCATGTACGTGACAAAAATAAAAAAATTTGAATCAAGCTCTAGGACAAATGAAGACAAAAGTGGATCAGTGAGTTGTGCAAATCAATTTCCATTTTGTCTAAATTTTTAAGTTTGGAGACTTGCTGATGAATCTCCTTTATGTTGTTTTCATCTTTTCACTGTTTTTAGGTTTTTGACTTTTTTTTTCTTTTTAATGTGGACTTAGTTGAATTGATATTTGATAATCTGTAACCTGTATAATTTGCCTTGCTAAAGTTTTAATAAACTTGAAATGATAAAAAAATATTGCAGTAAAATTAGCTTTTAAAAAAATTCTAAATGGTAAAAGGTTAAGTTTCCAAACATCAATTTGGAAAGTAAACAAAAAAAAGGTGACTTTATCGTGTGCGTAGTTTTAAGATTTTTTTTTTTGATGTGGACCACTTTCAAAGTTTTTATTGAATTTGTTACAATATCGCTACTGTTTTATTTTTGGTTTTTAGGCCGTGAGGCATGTGGGATCTTAGCTCCCCAACCAGGGGTCAAACCCGTACCCCCTGCATTGAAAGGCAAAGTCTTAACCACTGGACCACCAGGGAAATCCCGTGTGTGTAATTTTAAAGGATTGAAGCCATCTAACTGTCATAAGGAGGTATTTTAGGCAAAATGCTAATGTCAGCAGAATTTTAATTCCTCTTTTAATAAAACATTTTATAGCTACAACATATAATTCGTGACTGTAGGTTTATGCACACTTTTCTAAATCTTTCAGAGTGCTATACAGGGTTTGGATTATTTTGTTTCATTTTGTTTTGCTGAAGTATGTAGGGATTTTTAAGGCATGTGTTAGTTTAGGGAAAGGTTTCTGAATTGAAATGTGAAAATAAGAAAGACAAAGATTGCTCTTTTGAATTATCTGATTTTATTACGTTAATAAAACAAAACTCTATAGAGCATCTAAGTGCCTCTCAAGCTACATAACAAAATACCTAGTTGATGTATGAGAATTATAAAGATAATTTACACAGTTGGTGAAGAAACAACCTATACTAAAAGGCATTAAACAATAGCTATACCACCATGTTACATTTAAAATAGGAAATATATGTGCAGAAAACCAAGTAATCATCATTACTCTTTTATACTTGTCTTCTGGAATGGAGTCTCTTAAAAGTCTGATATCGTCCCTTTCCTTTCCTTTCCAACGAAAACAAGTGCTTCTCACACTTTAACATGACACATAATCACATGAGGATCTTGTTAAAATGCAGATTCTGACTCAGAAGGTCTGGAGTGAGGCCTAAGACCTTCTAACCAACTCCCAGGGATCTCCTTTGTTACTGGTCTTTGGATCAGACTTTGAGTGGCAAGATCTTTAACTACTGGCAGCCAGGAGTTGAAATGCCAAAAGACAAGAAGTACCAGCATTTTCCTTTTTGTTTTGTTTGTTCTACTAACTAACCAAAACTCACACTAAATTCCTAGCTTACTTACTTAGCTTAATTCTAAGCTTAGCTTAGTTTACTCCTCTTTGCCCTGACTTCCTCCTCACTGGTGCCTTCTCTATACACACCTGTTATTATCTAGGATGCAAACGTAAATGTTATCCATTTATCCAATGCTCTCCCCCTCGGTTAGAGGTCCTCAGAGAGTGGTTCTCTACTGTGCTTGTTGTGTTGTTCCCATTTTTAAGAAATGGGATCTTGGTAAGGGATGCTCCATAAACTACTAAGAAGTAAATTGTGCCAAAACCTAAAAGAGTGAATAATCCAGCAATCATTTGGATTTGGCTTTAGAATGTATTATAATAGAATATGTCGAAGATTTATTTTATAATTACATTTTACTTAAGGTAATATTAAAATAGATTTGTATGCTCTGACCATAAACCAACTAAGAGTGTTGGCAAGGAGGGAATGGGAGTGGAGGGGACCTATTTGAAAGCATGAGGAAGTATATGTAGGAGGGAGGTCTAAGATTAACGTTTTTCCATGGATGATAATCTGTGGAAGTCAAGAGTTCATTTTTCAAGTCCTATGCAATTTAATGCAACTCAAATATGACAACTGAAAACTGTATTATTTCACCCCTTCCCAATGGGTTATTTAAAGTGCCATTAAGGACACTTTGTTTTTAGCACAAACAGGTACCATTCATTGAGCACATACTATGTATCAGTCCTTAAACTAAGAACTTCCTATGCAGTGGCTTATTAAATTCTCACTCCATATGTGTGAGGTAGCTGCCATTATGCTAACATTATGGACGAGAAAAATATAGCCAATTAAGGACATTTTTAATTGAAAAAAACTTCTGAAAAAATATAACCCAACAAAGATTTTTGTGAAAGCTCTGTTGTATGGTTCATTCTATAAGAATAAATAAACCCAATATATTTAGAACATAACTAATAAATAGGAAAACTTAGGGTTATTATTCACTTCATGGAAAGAATACCCAGTGACTGTACTCCTTTAAGTGATCAGTATACGTAACAGGATTTTGAATTAATACATTTAACATACATATAATTTTTCAGGTAAGTACTTGTACAAATGGCAAATTATCTACCCAAGTGTTTCTAAGATTGGCCTGATCATAAAGAATGACCTAGAGTGCTTGTTAAAACTACAGAACTCCCAGTTTTGTCCACTGGAGATTCTGAATCAGTAGCTCTGAGATGAAGTCTGGGAGTTTGTACACTTAACATATTATCTATATGTTTTTTATGATGAGGCAAGTTTGGGAAACATCAGTTTGCTGAGTAAAGCTCAGGTTTCTTATTTTAACATCTAAAGTACTCCACAGAGTGACCTTAGGTACAGTTCAAACATCTCCTACAACATTAACTTATGTTTAGAATTATCTATTCATTATTCCCCACATACTTTCCTCCCTCGGAGCTTTGCTCAAGCTGTCCCCTCTGCCTACAATGTCCTTTTCTCATGTATTTTCCCATCAAAATCTTATTCATCTTTCAAGGCTCAGCTCAAATTTTAACTTCTCTGTAAAGGCTTCCCTGACCCCACAGTCAGGATAATATTCTCCCTCTTACGAACTCCCATAGTTCTTTAAATTTCTATTGCAGTGATCCTCAAAGTGTGATCCCTGGAACAGCAGCATCAGCATCACTTGGGAATTTGTTAGAAATGCAAATTCTCAGGCCCCACTCCAGACCTATTGAGTCAGAAACTGGGTATGGTGCCCAGCAATCTGTTTTCAAACATACTCTCTAGAGTATTCCAACACACCCTGAAGCTTGAGAACCACTTCTCTAATGTATTCTTTATTTTATTATTGCTTCATTATAGGTCTTAATTTCTCTACCAGAATGTAAAGTAAGCTCTATGAGACCAAAAACAGTGTTTTCATCATTGGTGTCCCTTGCATTAACAAGCATAGTACTTTTCACTTAGCAGATCACAATAAGTCTTATTGAGCTAAATTGCTATTTCCTTAGTATCAAAGTCTATATATGCTAGATGAGCAGATTGTAGTGTACCAATTTTTCATTTTAATAATGTTTAATAACTTTTAAAGGTTGTAGTATGATGGATTCAGATGAAGAAACACCAATTGTAAAGATGACTAAAATAAGGGCTGGTTGCTCTTATTTTTCAACAGAGACAAAGCCTCTTAGATTTGTTCTAAGTTTAATACATATGATGCCTCATAAATATTTACTAATAATAACTAACAACCTCATCTTTTTCTTTGCTTCTCTTGTCTCTAAGGCTTTTATATCTAAAGAAAAATTCCTAAAATATCTTAAGTGGCTTCAACTTCACACTGTAACTATGAATAAATTAGATAATAAACATTGCTGAGATTGGTTCATGATAGCAGAGTAGAAGGACGTGCACTCACTCCCTCTTGTGAGAGAACCAGAATCACAACTAACTGCTGAACAATCTTCCATAGAAAGACATTGGAACTCACCAAAAAAGATACCCCACATCCAAAAACAAAGGAGAAGCCGCAATGAGATGGTAGGAGGGGCGCAATCACAATAAAATCAAATCCCATAACCACTGGGTGGGTGACTCACAAACTGGAGAACAATTATACCACAGAAGTCTACCCACTGGAGTGAAGGTTCTGAGCTGCACGTCAGGCTTCCCAACCTGGAGGTCTGGCAACAGGAGGAGGAATTCCCAGAGAATCAGGCTTTGAAGGCTAGTGGGATTTGATTGCAGGACTTCAACAGGACTGGGGGAAACAGAGACTCCACTCATGGAGGACACACACAAATTAGTGTGCACATCAGGACCCAGGGGGAAGGAGCAGTGACCATGTAGGAGACTGAACCAGACTTACCTGCTAGTGTTGGAGGGTCTTCAGAGGTGGGGGTGGCTGTGGCTCACCCTGGGGACAAGGACACTGGCAGCAGAAGTTCTGGGAAGTACTCCTTGGCATGAGCCCTCCTGGAGTCCCCCATTAGCCCCACCAAAGAGCCCACAGCCTCCAGTGCTGGGTGGCCTCAGGCCAAACAACCAACAGGGAGGGAACCCAGCCCCACCCATCAGCAGACAAGTGGATTAAAGTTTTACTGAGCTCTGCCCACCAGAGCAACACCCAACTCTACCCACCACCCAGTTCCTCACATCAGGAAGCTTGCACAAGCCTCTTAAATAGCCTCATCCACCAGAAGGCAGACAGTAGAAGCAAGAAGAGCTATAATCCTGCAGCCTGTGGAGCGAAAACCACATTCACAGAAAGATAGACAAAATGAAAAGGAAGAGGACTATGTACCAGATGAAGGAACAAGATAAAACCCCAGAAAAATAATTAAATGAAGTGGAGAAAGGCAACCTTCTAGAAAAAGAATTCAGAATAATGATAGTGAAGATGATGCAGGACCTCAGAAAAAGAATGGAGGCAAAGATCGAGAAGATGCAAGAAATGTTTAACAAAGACCTAGAAGAATGAAAGAACAAACACCTAGAAGAATGAAAGAACAAACAAACAGAGATGAACAATTCAATAACTGAAATGAAAAATACACTAGAAGGAATCAACAGCAGAATAACTGAGGCAGAAGAATGAATATGTGACCTGGAAGACAGAATGGTGGAATTCATTGCTGGCAATAAAGAACAAAGAAAAAAGAATGAAAAGACATGAAGACAGCTTTAGAGACCTCTGGGACAATATTAAACACACCAACATTTGCATTATAGGGGTCCCAGAAGGCGAAGAGAGAGAGAAAGGCCCTGACAAAATATTTGAAGAGGTTATAGTCGAAAACTTCCCTAACAAGGGAAAGGAAATAGCCACTGAAGGCCAGGAAGTGCAAAGAGTCCAAGGCAGGATAAACCCAAGGAGAAACAAGCCAAGACACATAGTAATCAAATTGACATTAAAGACAAAGAAAAATTATTAAAAGCAACAAGGGAAAAACAACAAATAACATACAAGGGAACTCTCATAAGGTTAACAGCTGATTTCTCATCAGAAAATCTACAGGCCAGAAGGGAATGGCACGATATATTTAAAGTGATGAAAGGGAAGAACCTACAACCAAGATTACTCTACCCAGCAAGGATCTCATTCAGATTCAACAGAGAAATTTAAACCTTTACAGACAAGCAAAAGTTAAGAGAATTCAGCACCACCAAACCAGCTCTACAGCAAATGCTAAAGGAACTTCTCTAAGTGGGAAACACAAGAGAAGAAAAGAACCTGCAAAAACAAACCCAAAACAATTAAGAAAATGAAAATAGGAACATACATATCGATAATTACCTTAAATGTGAATGGATTAAATGCTCTAACCAAAAGACACAGGCTTGCTGAATGGATACAAAAACAAGACCCATATATATGCTGTCCACAAGAGACCCACTTCAGACCTAGGAACACATACAGACCGAAGGTGAGGGAATGGAAAAAGATTTTCCATGTAAATGGAAGTCAAAAGAAAGCTGGAGTAGCAAAACTCATATCAAATAAAATAGACTTTAAAATAAATAATGTTATAAGAGACAAGGAAGGACACTACATAATGATCAAGGGATCAATCCAAGAAGAAGATCTAGCAATTATAAATATATAGGCACCCAACATAGAGGCACCTCAATACATAAGGCAAATGCTAACAGCTATAAAAGAGGAAATTGACAGTAAAACAATAATAGTGGGGGAATTTAACACCTCACTTACACCAATGGACAGATCATCCAGACAGAAAACTAATAAGAAAACACAAGCTTTAAATGACACAACAGACCAGATAGGTTTAATTGATATTTATAGGACATTCCATCCCAAAACAGCAGGTTACACTTTCTTCTCAGGTGCACATGGAACATTCTCCAGGATAGATCACATCTTAGATCACAAATCAAGCCTCGGTACATTTAAGAAAACTGAAATCATATCAAGCATCTTTTCTGACCACAATGCTATGAGATTAGAAGTATATTACAGGGAAAAAAACACAAACACATGGAGGCTAAACAATATGTTACTAAATAACCAAGAGATCACTTAAGAAATCAAAGAGGAAATCAAAAAATACCTAGAGACAAATGACAACAAACACATGATGATACAAAACCTGTGGGATTCAGCTAAAGCAGTTCTAAGAGGGAAGTTTATAGCAATACAATCCTACCTCAAGAAACATGGAAATCTCAAATAAACAATCTAACTTTGCTCCTAAAGAAACTAGAGAAAGAAGAACAAACAAAACCCAAAGTTAGTAGAGGGAAAGAAATTATAAAGACCAGAGAAGAAATAAATGAAATAGAAACAAAGACAACAATAGCAAAGATCAATAACACTAAAACCTGGTTCCTTGAGAAGATAAACACAACTGATAAACCTTTAGCCAGACTCATCAAGAAAAAGAGGGAGAGGACTCAAATCAGTAAAATTAGAAATGAAAAAGGAGAAGTTACAATGGACACTGCAGAAATACAAAGCATCATAAGAGACTACTACAAGCAACTCTATGGCAATAAACTGGAAAACCTGGAAGAAATGGACAAATTCTTAGAAAGGTAAAACCTTCCAAGACTGAACAAGGAAGAAACAGAAAATATGGACAGATGAATCACAAGTAATGAAATTGAAACTGGGATTAAAAATTACCCAACAAACCAAAGTCCAGGACCAGATGGCTTCACAGGTGAATTCTATCAAACATTTAAAGAAGAGCTAACACCCATCCTTCTCAAACTCCTCCAAAAAATTCAGAGGAAGGAACACTCCCAAACTCGTTCTATGAGGCCACTATCACCCTGATACCAAAACCAGACAAAGACACTACAAAAAAAAAATATTACAAACCAATATCACTGATGAACAAAGACACAAAAATCCTCAACAAAATACTAGCAGACAGAATCCAACAACACATTAAAAGGATCGTACATCATGATCAAGTGGGATTTATCCCAGGGATGCAAGGATCCTTCAATATACGCAAATCAATCAATGTGATACACCATATTAACAAACTGAAGAATAAAAACCATATGATCATCTCGATAGATACAGAAAAAGCCTTTGAAAAAATTCAACACCCATTTATGATAAAAACTCTCCAGAAAGTGAGCATAGAGGGAACCTACCTCAACATAATAAAGGCCATATATGACAAACTTACAGTAACCATCATTCTCAATGGTGAAAAACTGAAACCATTTCCTCTAAGATCAGGAACAAGACAAGGATGTCCACTCTCACCACTATTATTCAACATAGTTTTGGAAGTCCTAGCCACAGCAATCAGAGAAGAAAAAGAAATAACAGGAATCCAAATTGGAAAAGAAGAAGTAAAATTGTCTCTGTTTGCAGATGACATGATACAATACATAGATAATCCTAAAGATGCCACCAGAAAACTACTACAGTTAATCAATGAATTTGGTAAAGTTGCAGGATATAAAATTAATGCACAGAAATCTCTTGCATTCCTATACACTAACAACAAAAGATCAGAAAGAGAAATTAAGGAAACAATCCCATTCACCATTGCAACAAAAAGAATAAAATACTAGGAATAAACCTACCCAGGGAGACGAAATACCTGTACTCAGAAAACTACAAGACAATGAGGAAAGAAATCAAAGATGACACAAACAGATGGAGAAATATACCATGTTCTTGGATTGGAAGAATGAATATTGTGAAAATGACTATACTATCCAAAGCAATCTACAGATTCAATGCAATCCCTGTCAAATTACCAACGGCATTTTTTTACAGAAATAGAACAAAAAATCTTCAAATTTGTATGGAGACACAAAGGACCCTGAGTAGTCAGAGCAATCTTGAGGGAAAAAAAGAGAGCTGCAGGAATCAGACTCACTGACTTCAGACTATACTACAAAGCTACCATAATCAAAACAATATGGTACTGGCCCAAAAACAGAAATATAGATCAGTGGAACAGCACAGAAAGCCCAGAGATAAATCCACACACCTATGGTCAACTAATCTATGACAAAGTACGCAAGGATATACAATGGAGAAAAGGCAGTCTCTTCAGTAAGTGATGCTGGGAAAACTGGACAGCTACATGTAGAAGAATGAAATTAGAACACTCCCTAATACTATATACAAAAATAAACTCAAAATGGATTAAAGACCTAAGTGTAAGATCGGACACTATAAAACTCTCAGAGGAAAATATAGGAAGAACACTCTTTGACATAAATCACAGCAAGATCTTTTTTGATCTACCTCCTAGAGTAATGGAAATAAACACAAAAATAAACAAATGGGACCTAATGAAACTTAAAACCTTTTGCATGCAAAGGAAACTATAAACAGGATGAAAAGACAACCCTCAGAATGGGAGAAAATATTTGCAAACAAATCAAGAGACAAAGGATTAATCTCCAAATTATATAAACAGCTCATGCAGCTCAATATTAATAAAACAAACAACCCAATCAAAAAATGGGCTCAAGACCTAAACAGACCTAAGAAGACATACAGATGGCCAAGAGGCACATGAAAACTTGCTCAATATCACTAATTATTAGAGAAATGCAAATCAAAACTACAAAGAGGTATCACCTCACACCAGTAAGAATGGCCATCATCAGAAAATCTACAAACAACTAATGCTGGAGAGGGTGTGGAGAAAAGGGAACCCTCTTGCACTGTTGATTTGAATGTAAATTGAAACAGCCACTGTGGAGAACAGTATGCAGGTTCTTTATAAAACTAAAAATAGAATTACTATATGACCCAGCAATCCCACTACTGGGCATATACCCTGAGAAAACCATAATTCAAAAAGACACAGGCATCCCAATGTTCCTTGCAGCACTATTTACAATAGCCAGGTCATGGAAGCAACCTAAATGCTCATCGCCAGACGAATGGATAAAGAAGATGTGGTACATATATACAATGAGACATTTATGTGTATATTTATGACAATGAGTCATAAAAACGAATGAAATTGGGTCATTTGTAGAGACGTGGATGGACCTAGAGACTGTCCTACAGAGTGAAGTAAGTCAGAAAGAGAAAAACAAATATCGTATATTAATGCATATATGTGGAATCTAGAAAAATGGTACAGATGAACGAGTTTGCAAGGCAGAAATAGAGACACAGATGTAGAGAACAAACATATGGACACCAATGGGGGAAAGTGGTAGGTGGGTGGTGGTAATGGGATAAATTGGGAGATTGGGATTGATATATATACACTATGTATAAAATAAGTAACTAATAAGAAAAAAAGATAAAATTAACCCATACCTATGGATTCATGGGAAAATTAAAAAACGTAAATGATCTAAACAGTCAAAGATGGTCAGACTGGATTAGAAAGCAAAACCCAACTATATAAAAACAAACATTGCTTACAGTGCCTATATACTACTTAACAGTAAAGAAATTTGAGATATATCCCACTGGAAAATAACATAAAATAGCTTTTGCTATAGTAAAAGTCAACATAACAAAGTTTTAGAATTTGTCACATTGAGAAACAAGTTAAACAGTCTATATTGATTAATGTTTCATTTATTGTTGCTTGAAATGATATAACAATAGGTTCAGGCAGCCATTGGATTCTTAAAAATCTTTAGTAAAACAAAACAATAATGGTGAAAAATCGATAGAGTAAATAGATTCACTGACCTACCATCATTTTGCTTTCACAGAATACCTTTCTTCTTGTTAAGAAAATATAAAATTGGTTCCCGTCAAAACCCAATTAATAACCAATAATTATTTCTAAATGAAACAATTATCAACTTATGAAACAAAGCCACTGCAAAAGTGCTTTATATGAAGTTATCAATATGATGGGGGAAAAAATCAGTCCAAATATTTTGTTGCAAAAGAGTCAACAAAGCTAGTCAAATCCAAGAGAAAAAAAATCTGAACAAATATGAACTACTTTTTAAAAATAAAAATCATGCTTTGTAATTAGGTGTCTTTAATACTTTGTCTTATTAATATAAAAAGCATTTTTGTCTGATTGTTTTAGAAAATACCATCAAATATTCCCAGAAAAGACTTCATCTCATCAGCTTCATCCTCAGGATAATACCGACTGGAGGAAAAAGCAAACGTAAAAATAACTATTTTTGTAACACAATTTATTTTTAAATTTACAATAAATAATAATAAATATAAAATGGATAAACTTGAAGATTGCTGAGAGGGTTAATTTATTAAACAAACTTCAATGTGCATAACCTTGTAAAAAGTCTGGAGCAAATTAAGATTTCATAAACTGTGAAAGATAGAGACAAGTGTCTTAGATATTTCTTTAAACATATTGGAAAGTAATGCCATTTAATCAGTGTCAACAGGTCTATAAACCTTGACTATTCAAGGAGAGGGAAACTGCTAGAGTTACCCATAAAAATGACCAGCAGTTGGGGCACTGATTAGACTTAGTCTGACCTTCTCTTTGAATCTGTAGAATTGTAACAGAACTTGGTGGCTAAAATACAACTTGAATGTTAAAAAAATTAGCTGATCTCATTTCTCAAGTGACCTTACACTTCATATTATCAACATAGTGTATTCAAATCAGTAAAAAAAAGTTTATCAACATAATATAATGTTTTAATTACTAGCATCAAATATATGGGTTCTCAAAAATTGAGATATTTGATATGTTGAATTATCTTAAGGAGCTTAGGTCACCAGTGGTCTAAAATTTTAATGTCTTTAAGTAAATAAAAAATTTAGGTTCTGATCTTTAAAATGAAATAAGGAATACTGAACTTCTTTGTAAAAAGTTCTTACTAGTGTAGTTTCAAAATATTTTTAAAGAGTTCTTACCTGAAATCAATCTCCTTTTTATGTTCACTGTTTCTAATAAAGCAATCCACTTTCTTAACAAAATTTGAAGAGCTTGGTATTTTTTCAGAGTGCGTAAAGCACAGCTTTTCAATCTCTGGAGACAGACTTTGTTGTTTTATTTCTTGTAAATGGACCTATATTTTGAGGTTAAAAAAATTAACAATCATTGAAGGTTTAACTATTCAGGTGGTATTTAAAAGAAAAACAAAGAAGTGCTTCTTCTTATAATACTTGCATTTCCAGCTTGTTGAGGTAATTTTGTCATGGAGGATGCAGCAAACTTGGACATAGCAGAATTTGATAAATAAATATCTGGCTTCTCATGTGATGAAACAAAACTAAAAATCAAAATGAATTATTTATAAAATACAGCAAATAAGAGAAACAAACCATTCTAATTTAGATCAACAGTGATTCTTTGGAAAATATGATTAGAGTTTATCATATTTATCAACACCAAAATTAATGCTCCATTTCTTAGACTCATGGAGAACTTGGTGTATCTCCTTTCTTTTAGATAAAACAACAACTTATATAGTCCAAATAAAATAAGAATGTTACTTTTAAAGGCCTACAGAAATAATCATTCAACAATTTTCATTAAAACTGTCTTATGCTTAATCATCTATCATCTAGCAGTTTGTAAATCTTTTCTAAATCCCACTTGCTTAACTTTTAGTCTCCTTTCCCTATTCTGGTCTCACTGTAGACAGACATCTCTACCTATCTGTTCATGTATAACTGTATACTAGAATTCACCTTTAATCTTTTGTATTAAATTAATTCATTAAAAAACATTTACTATTCACTACTGTATGCCACACATTATACTAGGAGCTAAGTATGAAATAGTAAACACAGCCTCAGGTGGTTATCATCTATAGAGGGACAGACAATGAATAAACAATAAATATAATTATAGATCCTGAAGTGATATGAAAGAAATGAAATGAGCAATATTATAGGAAATAACAGTGTGGAGGCACAAATCCACTTTAAAAAGGTGGTCATGGATGCCGCTATGAGGAGGAGACAATTTAAGCTGACACAGGCTAAAATGTGACAGTCATACAAGGAGCAATAAACAGTAGATATGGGTAGGGAAGAATCACATATATTGATAAGAACTGAATCTCTTTATCTCTGATGAATGGCAAGGAATTAATATAGTAAAAAGGGTATGAAAGGAAAAGCACGTGTTTCCTTTTCATCTCAGACCCTCAGATTCCACAGGCCTTCTTCCTAGCCGCAAATTCTGGCATCGGTTTCTCAGAGGTTTCTTGATAGGATTCCTTTTTAAACCCACTTATCTTCTGTTGGTCACTTCTAAACTCTCCCAGAATTATTTGTACTTTTCTAAAAGTGTGGTGCACAAAACTGTTCATATGCCTTGTTATCTTCCGACTTGTGATTTGCCTATTTTCTCTATACCTCCGGCTTTGTTCCACTTTGATGTTTCTAATCTGTTTATTCCGTATGACTCAGAGTTAGAAGCAATGAATGTAAATGATAAAAAGACAAATTTTAGACAAATATTTTTAAAAGCTATTGAGTGATCTGAGAGATACAAACATGAAACAAGCACTGAAGAGTGAATAAGCTCCTGGACATTGGAGTTGTCTTGGTATAAACAGCATGATTACTTGCCAGTGATGTTGGATGGTTATTCAAGGATCCAGTGGTGGTGAGACTAAATGACATTTAAGTTAAGCCCCCTTCAACTCTGGAATTCTCTGAAATCTATGATTCTGTGATGTTGATACTAATGTTTAGTAAAATGACTAAATAATAGCAAAAGTATCAAAAGACACCACAAATTCAAAACTTTTTTAAAGCAGGAGACATAAATAATCCTTAAGTAGAAAGTTGGACCATGAATAAAAAGTTATCAATGTTTCTTCTCTGTGGGAAAGTTTTGGCTCTGGCTATAATTTCTCTCCCTTGAGTTCTAATCAGGTCCAATATCCAAATGCATTTTACATTTCTACAAAGATACTGTAAGTTGTGGGGATGGGCAGTGGTGGTGGTGTGATGAATTGGGAGATTGGGATTGACATATATACACTAATATGTATAAAATAGATAACTAATAAGAACCTGCTGTATAAAAAATAAAATAAAAATTTAAAAAAAGATACTTTAAGTTGAACATTTCTAAAATTATTGTTTTTTTCCCAAACGTCTATGTTCTATATTCTCAGATAATACCTCAATCTACCCACTTGCCATTTATTCTTCCCTCTTCCTTTACTACCATATTCTAGCAATTGCTAAATCTAATCTGTGTTATCTATGAAATATTTGAAAATCCAATTCTACCTCTCAGTTTCTATCACCTCTACCCTAGTTGAGGCCTCATCATAGCCTGCCTTTCTCATTGGCCACCATGCCCCTGCTGGTCCCACCCTCTACAAATCATTCTAGATATCACTGCTAGAATGATTTTTTCTGATTAAATTATACAAACTGTGCTTAAATATTTTGGATGGGCCCTCACTACTTACTATGGAGATCAAATACTAGAGGCCTCTAGGCTACATACGGTCTACAAGCATTATTATTATTTTTTGGAGAGAGGGTGCTGCAGACCATATCACATTTTAAAAAATGAGCTGTCAAAATTTAAAAGTCAGGAGAGCTTCAAGATGGTGGAAGAGTAAGACGCAGAGATCACCTTCCTCCCCACAAATACATCAGAAATACATCTACATGTGGAACAACTCCTACAGAACACCTACTGAACGCTGGCAGAAGACCTCAGACCTCCCAAAAGGCAAGAAACTCCCCACGTACCTGGGTGGGGCAAGAGAAAAAAGAAAAAACAGAGACAAAAGAATAGGGATGGGACCTGCACCAGTGGAAGGGAGCTGTGAAGGAGGAAAGGTTTCCACACACTAGGAAGCCCCTTCGCGGGCGGAGACTGCAGGTGTCGGACAGGGTAAGCTTCGGAGCCACCGAGGAGAGCACAGCCACAGGGGTGCGGAGGGCAAAGCAGAGAGATTCCCGCACAGAGGATCAGTGCCGACCTGCACTCACCAGCCCGAGAGGCTTGTCTCCTCACCCACTGGGGCGGGCAGGGGCTGGGAGCTGAAGCTTGGGCTTTGGAGGTCGGATCCCAGTAAGAGGACTACGGGTTGGCTGCGTGAACACAGCCTAAGAGGGCTAGTGCACCACGGCTAGCCGGGAGGGAGTCCGGGAAAAGGTCTGGAACTGCCGAAGAGACAAGAGACTTTTTCTTGCCTCTTTGTTTCCTGGTGCACAAGGAGAGGGGATTAAGAGCACCGCTTAAAGGAGCTCAGAGATGGGAATGGGCCGCGGCTATCAGCGCGGACCCCAGAGACGGGCAGGAGACACTAAGGCTGCTGCTGCGCCACCAAGAAGCCTGTGTGCGAGCACAGGTCACTATCCACACCCCCCTTCCGGGGAGCCTGTGCAGCCCGCCACTGCCAGGGTCCCGGGATCCAGGGACAACTTCCCCGGGAGAACGCACAGCGCACCTCAGGCTGGTGCAATGTCACACCAGCCTCTGCCACCACAGGTCGCCCCACATCCGTACCCCTCCCTGAGTGAGCCAGAGCCCCCAAATCAGCTGCTCCTTTACCCCGTCCTGTCTGAGCCAAGAACCGTCACCCTCAGGGAACCTACACGCAGAGGTGGGTCCAAATCCAAGCTGAGCCCCTGGGAGCTGTGTGAACAAAGAAGAGAAAGGGAAATCTCTCCCAGCAGCGTCAGAAGCAGCGGATTAAATCTCCACAATCAACTTCATGTACCCTGCATCTGTGGAATACCTGAATAGACAACGAATCATCCCAAATTGAGGAGGTGGACTTTGGGAGCAACAATATATATATATTTTTCCCTTTTTCTCTTTTTGTGAGTGTGTATGTGTATGCTTCTGTGTGTGATTTTGTCTGTATAGCTTTGCTTTTACCATTTGTCCTAGGTATCTGTCTGTTTTAACTTTTTTTTAATACTTAAAAATTCTTTTTCTTAATAATTATTTTTTATTTTAATAACTTTATTTTATTTTATCTTCTTTCTTTCTTTTTTCCTCCCTTTTATTCTGAGCCATGTGGAGGACAGGCTCTTGGTGCTCCAGCCAGGTGGCAGGGCTGTGCCACTGAGGTGGGAGAGCCGAGTTCAGGACACTGGTCCACAAGAGACTTCCCAGCTCCACGTAATATCAAATGGCGAAAATCTCCCAGAGATCTCCATCTAAATGCCAAGACCCAGTTCCACTCAACAACCAGCAAGCTACAGTGCTGGACACCCTGTGCCAAACAACTAGCAAGACAGGAGCAAAACCCCATCCATTAGCAGAGAGGCTGCCTAAAATCATAATAAGTCCACAGACACCCCAAAACACACCACCAGACGTGGACCTGCCCAAAAGAAAGACAAGATCCAGCCTCATCCACCAGAACACAGGCAACAGTCCTCTTCACCAGGAAGCCTACACAACCCACTGAACCAACCTTAGTCACTGGGGACAGACATCAGAAACAACGAGAACTACAAACCTGTAGCCTGTGAAAAGGAGACCCCAACCACAGTAAGATAAGCAAAATGAGAAGACAGAAAAACACACAGCAGATGAAGGAGCAAGGCAAAAACCCACCAGACCTAACAAATGAAGAGGAAATAGGCCGTCTACCTGCAAAAGAATTCAGAGTAATGATAGTAAAGATGATCCAAAATCTTGGAAATAGAATGGAGAAAATACAAGAAACGTTTAACAAGGACTTAGAAGAACTAAAGAGAAAACAAACAGTGATGAACAAAACAATAAATGATATTAAAAATTCTCTAGAAGTGTTCAATAGCAGAATAACTGAGGCAGAAGAATGGATAAGTGACCTGGAAGATAAAATAGTGGAAATAACTACCACAGAGCAAAATAAAGAAAAAAGAATGAAAAGAATTGAGGACAGTCTCACAGACCTCTGGGACAACATTAAACGCACCAACATTCGAATTATAGGGGTCCCAGAAGAAGAAGAGAAAGAGAAAGGGACTGAGAAAATATTTGAAGAGATTATACTTGAAAACTTCCCTAATATGGGAAAAGAAACAGTCAATCAAGTCCAGGAAGCACAGGCAGTCACATATAGGATAAATCCAAGGAGAAACACACCAAGACACATATTAATCAAACTATCAAAAATTAAATACAAAGAACAAATATTAAAAGCAGCAAGGAAAAAACAACAAATAAAACATAAGGGAATCCCCATAAGGTTAACAGCTGGTCTATCAGCAGAAACTCTGCAAACCAGAAGGGAGTGGCAGGACATATTTAAAGTGATAAAGGAGAAAAACCTACAACCAAGATTACTCTACCCAGCAAGGATCTTATTCAGATTTGATGGAGAAATTAAAAGCGTTACAGACAAGCAAAAGCTAAGAGAATTCAGCACCACCAAACCAGCTCTACAACAAATGCTAAAGGAACATCTCCAGGGAGGAAACAAAAGAGAAAGAAAAGACCTAAAATAATAAACCAAAAACAATTAAGACAGTGGAGATAGGAACATACATATTGATAATTACCTTAAATGTAAAGGAATAAATGCTCCAACTAAAAGACATAGATTGGCTGAATGGATACAAAAACAAGACACGTATATATGCTGTCTACAAGAGACCCACTTCAGACCTAGGGACACATACAGACTGACAGTGAGGGGATGGAAAAAGATATTCCATGCAAACGGAAGTCAAAAGAAAGCTGGAGTAGCAATTCTCATATCAGACAAAATAGACTTGAAAATAAAGACTAATACAAGAGACAAAGAAGGACACTACATAATGATCAAGGGATCAATCCAAGAAGAAGATATAACAATTGTAAATATTTATGCACCCAACATAGGAGCACCTCAATACATAAGGCAATTACTAACAGCCATAAAAGGGGAAATTGACAGTAACACAATCATAGTAGGGGACTTTAACACCTCACTTTCACCAATGGACAGATCATCCAAAATGAAAATAAATAAGGAAACACAAGCTTTAAATGATACATTAAACAAGATGGACTTAATTGATATTTATAGAATATTCCATCCAAAAACAATAGTATACACATTCTTCTCAAGTGCTCATGGGACATTCTCCAGGATAGATCATAGCTTGGGTCACAAATCAAGCCTTGGTAAATTTAATAAAATTGAAATCGTATCAAGTATCTTTTCCAACCAGAATGCTATGAGACTAGATATCAATTACAGGAAAAAATCTGTAAGAAATACAAACATATGGAGGCTAAACAACACACTACTTAATAACCAAGAGATCACTGAATAAATCAAAGAGGAGATCAAAAATATCTAGAAACAAATGACAATGAAAACACGACACCCAAAACCTATGGGATGCAGCAAAAGCAGTTATAAGAGGGAAATTTATAGCAATACAATCTTACCTTAAAAAACATGAAACATCTCATATAGACAACCTAACCTTACACCTAAAGCAATAAGAGAATGAAGAACAAAAAACCCCAAAGTTAGCAGAAGGAAAGAAATTATCAAGATCAGATCAGAAATAAATGAAAAAGAAATGAAGAAAACGATAGCAAAAATCAATAAAACTAAAAGCTGGTTCTTTGAGAAGATAAACAAAATTGATAAACCATTAGCCAGACTAATCAAGAAAAAAAGGGAGAAGATTCAAATCAATAGAATTAGAAATGAAAAAGGGGAAGTAACAACTGACATGCAGAAATACAAAAGATCATGAGAGATTACTACAAGCAACTATATGCCAATAAAATGGACAAACTGGAAGAAATGGACAAATTCTTAGAAATGCACAACCTTCCGAGACTGAACCAGGAAGAAATAGAAAGTATGAACAGACCAATCACAAGCACTGAAATTGAAACTGTGATTAAAACTCTTCCAACAAACAAAAGCCCAGGACCAGATGGCTTTACAGGAGAATTCTATCAAACATTTAGAGAACAGCTAACACCTATGCTTCTCAAACTCTTCCAAAATATAGCAGAGGGAGGAACACTCCCAAACTCATTCTACGAGGCCACCATCACTCTGATACCATAACCAGACAAAGATGTCACAAAGAAAGAAAACTACAGGCCAATATCACTGATGAACATAGATGCAAAACTCCTCAACAAAATACTAGCGAACAGAATCCAACAGCACATTGAAAGGATAATACACTATGGTCAAGTGGCGTTTATCCCAGGAATGCAAGGATTCTTCAATACATGCAAATCAATCAACGTGATACACCATATTAACAAATTGAAGGAGAAAAACCATATGATCATCTCAATCGATGCACAGAAAGCTTTCGACAAAATTCAAAACCCATTTATGATAAAAACTCACCAGAAAGTAGGCATAGAGGGAACTTTCCTCAACATAATAAAGGCCATATATGACAAACCCACTCAACATTGTCCTCAATGGTGAAAAACTGAAACCATTTCCACTAAGATCAGGAACAAGACAAGGTTGCCCACTCTCCCACTATTATTCAACATAGTTTTGGAAGTTTTAGCCACAGCAATCAGAGAAGAAAAGGAAATAAAAGGAATCCAAATTGGAAAAGAAGAAGTAAAGCTGTCACTGTTTGTAGATGACATAATACTTAACACAGAGAATCCTAAAGATGCTACCAGAAAACTACTGGAGCTAATCAAAGAATTTGGTAAAGTAGCAGGATACAAAATTAATGCACAGAAATCTCTTGCATTCCTATTCAATACTGATGAAAAATCTGAAAGAGAAATTAAGGAAACACTCCCATTTACCACTGCAACAAAAAGAATAAAATACCTAGGAATATACCTACCTAAGGAGAAAAAAGACCTGTATGCAGAAAACCATAAGACACTGGTGAAAGAAATTAAAAATGAGACAAATAGATGGAGAGATATACCATGTTCTTGGATTGGAAGAATCAACCTTGTGAAAATGACTCTACTACCCAAAGGAATCTACAGATTCAATGCAATCCGTATCAAACTACAACTGGCATTTTTCATAGAACTAGAACAAAAAAATTCACAATTTGTGTGGAAACACAAAAGACCCAGAATAGCCAAAGCAATCTTGAGACAGAAAAACGGAGCTGGAGGAATCACGCTCCCTGACTTCAGACTATACTACAAAGCTAGAGTGATCAACACAGTATGGTACTGGCACAGAAACAGAAATATAGATCAATGGAACAGGATAGAAAGCCAAGAGATAAACCCACTTACATATGGTCACCTTATCTTTGATAAAGGAGGCAAGCATATACAGTGGAGAAAATACAGCCTCTTCAATAAGTGGTGCTGGGAAAACTGGAAAGTTACATGTAAAAGAATGAAATTAGAACACTCCCTAACACCATACACAAAAATAAACTCAAAATGGATTACAGACCTAAATGTAAGGCCAGACACCATCAAAGTTTAGGGGAAAACATAGGCAGAACACTCTATGACATAAATCACAGCAAGATCCTTTTTGCCCCACCTCCTAGAGAAATGGAAATAAAAACAAAAATAAACAAATGGGACCTAATGAAACTTAAAAGCTTTTGCACAGCAAAGGAAACCGTAAATAAGACCAAAATACAACCCTCAGAATGGGAGAAATATCTGCAAATGAAGCAACTGACAAAGGATTAATCTCCAAAATTTACAAGCAGCTCATGCAGCTCAACATTAAAAAAACAAACAACCCAATCCAAAAATGTGCAGAAGACCTAAATAGACATTTCTCCAAAGAAGACATACAGATTGCCAACAGACACATGAAAGAATGCTCAATATCATTAATCATTAGAGAAATGCAAATCAAAACTACAATGAGATATCATCTCATGCCGGTCAGAATGGCCATCATCAAAAAATCTACAAACAATAAATGCTGGACAGGTTATGCAGAAAAGGGAACCCTCTTGCATTGTTGGTGGGAATGTAAATTGATACAGCCACTATGGGGAGCAGTATGGACGTTCCTTAAAAAACTAAAAATAGAACTACCATATGACTCAGCAATCCCACTACTGGGCATATACCCTGAGTAAACCATAATTCAGAAAGAGTCATGTACCAAAATGTTCATTGCAGCTCTGTTTACAGTAGCCATGACATGGAAGCAACCGAAGTGTCCATCAATAGATGAATGGATAAAGAAGATGTGGCACATATACACAATGGAATATTACTCAGCCATAAAAAGGAATGAAACTGAGTTATTTGTAGTGAGGTGGATGGACCTAGAGACTGTCATACAGAGTGAAGTAAGTCAGAAAGAGAAAAACAAATACCGTATGCTAACACATATATATAGAATCTAAAAAAAAAAATGGTTATGAAGAACCTAGGGGCAAGATGGGAATAAAGATGCAGACCTACTAGAGAATGGACTTGAGGATATGAGGAGGGGGAAGGGTAAGCTGGGACAAAGTGAGAGAGTGGCATGGACATATATACACTACCAAACGTAAAATAGATAGCTAGTGGGAAGCAGCCGCATAGCACAGGGAGATCAGCTCAGTGCTTTGTGACCACCTAGAGGGGTGGGATAGGGAGGGTGGGAGGGACAGAGATGCAAGAGGGAAGAGATATGGGGACATATGTATAACTGATTCACTTTGTTGTAAAGCGGAAACTAGCACACCACTGTAAAGCAATTATACTCCAATAAAGATGTTAAAAAAAAATTAAAAGTTAGGAGATGTCACATAAATTTTTGATCTTAGCTTTTTTTAAAAATCAGGATATTTGACAACACTCGACTCACATTTCCTGTACAGCAACAACTGGTTGGAGCTGAGTAGTGGTTATTCCCTTTAGATGGGACACTCTACAGTTAACCTTGGCCCATGAAATGCCAAAGGCAGTTTGAGCTTGTGACCCCTGACCTACTGGATACAGCACAGGTATCTAAATATGGCATTCATGGCCCCTCACAGACCTCAGCAATCTCAGCCTTAATTCTATGGCTACATAGACCACACTTTACTGACCCTTGAGCATGGGATGCCTTTTCAAGCCTTATCCCTTTACATGTACTCTTCTACCTGGAATGCCTTAGTCTCCTTTTTTCTACCTGTCAAACTCCTATTCAGTTTTCACATCTTATAAAAAGTGAAGATTCCTCAGCTCCAGCCCCAGAGACCATGATTCAGTAAGTCTAGCATGGGGCCCAAGAATGTGCATTTTTAATGTGCACCCCTGGGTAATTTTGATTTTGGGGTGGTCTGACAACAGCACTTTGAGAAACACAGCTCTAAGATTAAGAGGCTTTAAGTTGGCTAATACCCTATTGCTTCTCTGACATCTAATGACTTTATCCCCATCTCCACTTACATGTCAGGAGGATATAAAGTTGTAAGTGTTTGAAAATAAAGTTCTAAAACTTGCCTGTTTGACATTTCTCTTTGGAATTTGCTTTTTGATTCTTCAAAGGGTAGCTTACTTTCCCTGGTTCTTGAACTCAAAGGGTTTCCAAATCCTAGGTAAAAAGATAACATTTTGAAATAAATTGAATAGAATATCTGTATTCTATTCTAGAGTAGAATATCTCTCCAAACAGATATGATCTGGTTAAGGAGAGAATGAAAAATTCTTCTCAATAATCAAATTTAATGTGCATAGACAAAACAAAGGAGCAAAGCTAAGAGAATAAAACTATAAAACACATAGGTTAGCTTATTAGTCACTATATTAAAAGGTCCCCAACCACTATCATTTATTTATTTATTTATTTATTTATTTATTTATTTATTTTTAAGCCATGTAAATGATCAAGTCGAAGTTCATTCAATATTTTCAATGGTCTGCAAGGGACTGATTTCCATCTGTCAGCCATTCTGGGAAAGAGTATCTCCGTCTCCCTATCTTGTCTTATACTTACCAAGATTTTCACTTCTCTGTTTTGGTGAAATAGAGTGGATTCACCAGTAACTCAAAGGCCTAGTCCCATTATTTTTGGATTGTATATGATTTAAGCACAATATCTAATACAAGAGAAACTAATCTTTTCCTGTTTATTTATTTATACTTGAAAAGTCAATATTTCTATTAGAAATAAAAGTTATGTTTTTTGCTAGCATGTGAAAAAAGAATATTTTTTAAATTGGAACATTTTTGTTTTTCACAAACATTACCAGACTACGTGAGATCTTAAAATGGAGAGCAGGATAGTCTGTTTTATGAGGGAAAATTCGATAAACAATCTGAATTTGAATAGAGCCTTTACAAGATAAGGAGCAACAGAATAGAAAAAGCTCATTTCCTATATCGTCGTCATGGAATAACCTTGACCTCTGTCCCTAGGGATAGGAAATGTTATTTGTGGGAGGGTCAAATTTTACTTTTGCTAAAAATTATAATCTTAACAAACTGAAACTAATTAAGCAAGCACACAAAAAAGAAAATTAGTCCTAAAAGCTTAACTGAAAAATATTCAAATAATTTCTCATAAAATTATTTCATTCTAACATATATTTCAAATACAATACACACATATATACAAAAATACATACATACAAATGAAATATATTTCATGCTATTTACCTGATGTTTTTGTCTTCTCGGTATCAGTTGAAAAGCTAGTAACTTCTATTAAGCTTTCATCATCAAAATCATCCCAAACTTCATTTCCCAATTCAAAGTTCACATTCAAAACTTCTGAAAATGAAGAATTACTTTTAACCGCATCTGTCAAATCCTGGTTTTCAGATGCATTAAGATTTCTGTTGAACAGCATTGTTTGAGGGGCTTTCTCATTTGAAGTTGTAGAATAGGTCCGTCTAGAAAAATCTGTCATGTGTATGTATAAATGAGTATAGGCACTTTTTAAACCTTAAGCATCATTATCTATTGACATATCAAACACATCTTTCAACTACTAAACAGAGGTCTTGAGTAGTAGTGTTCTAAAGCATTGCTGAGTATTGTATTCAACAATTTTATTTACTGTATTACATGTAGTGATTGACTGCTGCACTAAATTTAATTTTCAAGGTATTCTTCTAGACAGAATTAATTTTCCCTCTTAATTCCTACATAAGAATAATCTTACTCCAAGATGGGATTGTAATAGCTTCTAAAATGGGCTTCCTCCCCCATCTCTTCTCCCTACAAGCAGTTAATTTTGAGTATTGTTACGAAAATATATTGTTATTTTTCTCCTTCTAAAATATCCTCAGTGTTATCCATTGTTTATAGCCTGGGTTTAGAGCCAGACTACCTGGGTGAAAATTCCACCTCCATCATTTACTAGTTGGATGATCTTAGACAAGTAATTTAAACTCTGAGCTTAGTTTTCTCCTCTGCAAAATGGGGATAATAATAGTACCTAACATGGAACCTCCCTGGTGGCATGGTGGTTAAGACTCCCCGCTCCCAATGCAGGGGGCCCGGGTTCGATCCCTGGTCCGGGAACTAGATGTCACCTGCATGCCACAACTAAGAGTTCGCATGCCACAACTAAGGAGCTGGCAAGCCACAACTAAGGAGCTTGCCTGCCGCAACTAAGACCCAACACAACCAAATAAATAAATAAATAATAGTACCTAATACATATGATTGTTATGGGGACTAAATGTGTTTACTTGTACAGTTTTCCATAGCAGTGGTTAATAAATATTCAATAATTCGCTTCTCCAAAAAATTTTATGCATATATATGTATTATATGTAAAGGATGTATAGCACACAATTTACAAATAATGATAAAATATACAGCATGCTTAACTGTAAATTCCATATATCTAATTGATTATCACTGAACGTTTTCATTGAATTTTGCCAAACTCTTGTATCTGTATCAACCTATGGTTACAATTTATAAATGAATGTAGTTCTCACATTCATTTGTCAATTCGAGCGTTGTTTGATATTTTTGTTGACTTTAATAAAAGTAAAACAATAAAGACATATGTTGGGATTTCACTCATTCACCCATAGCCTTAAGCAATTTCCTTGCTGAATTAGATAATAATTTTCAAATGCTAGAAGAATATTCCTTCAATTTTTCTTGCTATCCACAATATAAGGGCTACAGACATGACACACTGATAAATTAAATCTGCACTACTGTCATTTTCTCCATCACTTTCTTAGGTATAAACAATAAACAAAACAATAAGTTAGGCCCTGATTTGTAGTGTTTGCTGATTTCCATTCTATAAGTATTCCCACCATGACTGATTTCAAGCTATAAATGTGACGTAACTGAATGCAAAGTTGGGAAGAAATGCACAATAGCACCCCTTTATACAGTATTTCCACCATACAGATATAAATATAGATGCAAATAATCTCAAGAATACAGATAACAGTAAAATGTAGTAGAATAATTAGGAAATGGTTAGTTTTTAATATTTATAACCTTTGTGTTTAATATAACTTAATTGTAAGTTTATATAATTAAACTTTAATGATGCCTGATTCCCCAAAATTTAATAATCATCTCACAAGCTAGTACAAGCTTGCTCCAGTAAAATTTAAAGTGAGTTTCCTTCACTTTAAATAACCTCTATCCTTTTCTTCACTATCCAAATCCTTCTCTATCCTTCAACTGTACCTACAACTCCAGTACACATTATTCTACTTTTGTGCCTTGATACACATACACAGTATGCTATGTCCTGAAAAGAGAAGTAGGTACAAAGTGCAGTGGAAATATAAAGAGAAGAAGACCATCTGGCTAGATGGGGACTGGCAGCTAAAGAAGGAAGAGACTTGAGCATATTTATATGCTGAAAAGAAAGAGGCCACAGGGAGAAGATACTGAAAATAAGGGCAAGAGGAGAGAGATAGCTGGTCTTCTAAAGACCCAGAGGGGGCAGAATTGGAAAGATAACGATTACAGGTGGAGAGATAAACTTTGAATAGAAGAAAAGATAATTCTTCTTTCAAAATAAATAGAAAGTTATGGATGGGTGCAGAAACAGAGAAATATAATACTTGGGGGGGGTGGAAAGTTGAAAGAGTTTGTATATTACAGGTTTGATTTTCAATTCTCCACTGATAACTAAAAGTCAATTTCATTTTATAGAAATGGCATTGCCTGGGAATCAAGAGATATGAAATCTATTTCTAGTCCTGCTATTAATTAGATATGTAATTTTGGGCAAGTCATTTAATCTCTGAGTCTTGGCTTCTTTCATTGTAAAATGAGAAATTGCACAAAGGTCCGTTACAATTTAAATTTTACAATTCAACATGCTTTCTCATAATTTCTGACATTTTTTCTTCTTCTCTTTTTGCACCTGGAATACAGATGATAAAAATTGCCATGTTTTTCTTAAAACATTCTTAAGAGCAGTATTTGAATACATTTAAAGTATGTTTTGTCACCAAAGACTAATGTGGAAAAAGTATAATGAATATACTCAATTACTATTAATAACAGTACCAGATATTATGCTAAGAGCTTTATATATATTATCTCATTTAACCCTAAAATATAACCAGATGAGGGAATTGAAATGAACTGGGTAAGTATACTATGAAAAGTCATACAACTACTAAATGAGCTAGGATTTGAACCTAGACAGATAATCTCTAGATCCTGTAAGTTGAACTACTATATTATACAGCTTCTTTAAAAAAGGTGGGGGGGCATTCAGTAAAAGAGGGATACAGTTATTATTGAGGTTTAAACTATCTAGATGAGACTTTTATATCATAATACAAATCACATTTGGAATAGTGGGTGGGAAAGATATAAAAGTAGAAAAACTATGTAAAGACAACATGAAAGTAGGGAAGGACAAACTCTGGTGTGGAGAAGGGCAGGGAATAGATCAGCCATACAAGGAATAAGTTAGAGAGCTACAGGTTGAAGAGAGATAAAAATAAGAGGATTGACACTCTTACATCTTCTATTCATGTTGTAATAATATTTTCAGGCTTTGAACAAATTGGATAAATGTTCTGATAGTCTAGGTAAGACCAGGGGATTTTTCTTGATCTGATATTGGGCCTAATGGCTGCCACGGTGTCATAAGGGGTGATGGGTACTCCAGCCCTTGCCTACCTAAGATCTTAAATTATGGCCAGAGAAAGCAATAGAGTGAAAGAATGAAGGAAAGAGTGGCAATAGAAGTCAAAAACAACACACACATGAAATTAATTGTTTTTAGAAAATCCCAAGTTTACCATTTCCGCATACAGCCACTTGAACAAACAACTCTGTGGCCAGAATTATTTCTCACACGTTTTAACAGACTGCTATTAGTATAGTAGCATGACCCAGAGAAATGGTGCTATTAATGGCAGGACCCTGAGAAATGATGAAACAGGCCCAAAGTTGAAGAATTTATATGCATTATGTCTTTAATTTAATGACAGACACAGATAAAAAGCAAATCTATATTACAAACCAGCTATATCGCACAAACTAGGTTATAGTCTCACATATCATAGAGATTGTAAGAATCATAGGTTTAAGAACTGGAGAGATATTAAAGGCCACCCAATTTAATCCCTTAATTTTAAAGATAAGACTAACACCCAAAGAGGTTAAATAATTTTCCCAAGGTCACACAGCTATTTTATAAAATGGACTAATTTTATAAATAAAAAATTATTTCAAATAATTCTAAAGACATATAAAAGTAATCGTTCAGCATTTTAATACTTTGCATATCCTAAGATCCCTTATATTCTCAGCTTTTCCTCATATTATCTTTTTTTTCTTTTGCGGTATGCGGGCCTCTCACTGCTGTGGCCTCTCCCGTTGCGGAGCGCAGGCTCCGGATGCGCAGGCTCAGCGGCCATGGCTCACGGGCCCAGCCGCTCCGCGGCATGTGGGATCTTCCCACACCCGGGCACAAACCCGTGTCCCCTGCATCGGCAGGCGGACTCTCAACCACTGCGCCACCAGGGAAGCCCCCTCATATTATCTTTAAATTAAAATAGTCAATGCTATGTACGAAAAGATTTTTTAGGAATCTATGATAGACACAACAAGACCATCTGAAATAACAGACCTAAGAATTTGAAACTGCTTCAATAAGTGAAGAGAAAAATGTTGCCAAGTTAATAATCATAATTTTAGATTTTGGTTTTTCAATAACATTGCTTGTCAATCCAAAGTAGTGAGAAATCATTTTCTCTCTCAAGTCAATATCAACAGTAATTTACCTTTGTCTTGATATGCAGATGGTTCTGGTTGTTGACTTTTTGTGTAGATCTCATGCTGATACCTCTGCTCCATTATAGGCAATTCGGGTATGTTTAAATATTCTGACCTTTATAAAGATAAATAAAACCATAAAAATGTTAAAGAAAATATTAAAATTAATCTGACTTTGAAAACTACTGATTCATATAAATGGGAAAAAACTGGTTCAGCCACTCAACACTTCTATGATAAACTGTACTAGCCTGAGTAGTAAAAGGTAAAAAAATAGGTGTTTAATGGAAGTGACAACTACTTAGGTCACTTAGTCATCTTTACATTCCCCCATTGGGTAGATTTCTGCTATTTGTGTGTAGCCTTAAAAATTTATTTCTAATGCTTCTTTCAGTTAGATAACAAAAGTTAGGATCTCTTGAAGTAGTGTTGGCATCTATTCTGATTGGTCAGCGGCTGTTCTGTACTGGTTGTTAAGTATATTAAATGTCATCCCAGCATATAAAATGCCCTTATCTGGAAGGGAAATTCATATACTGTTACCTTTTAGGTATCATAATAGGAAAAGAATGCTGAATTATCATCTAGGGCCCTCTGAATATGAGCTTTGGTTATTTCATCTATATAATAGGATAAAAATACCTTGGTTTATGAGCCAGGTTGTTGTTAAGTTCAAAAGAAAGAATGCACAAACATGCAATTTTTAAATTATAAAGTATTTTATAAATCTGATGTATTATTAATATAGAGTGGGCCCCTAAATGGAAAATATTAGACTTTATACACCAACATGACTTCTCTTTTTAAAGTATACTCTTGTCATCTTAAGTTTAGAAGGCAGAGAGAGCCTGGAGGCATGACACATAGGATGGGTAGTTTTCCAGGAAAGAGCAGATTAGATCAATGTTAAAGTATCCTTATGACTGCAGAGTTCTAAATAAATTTGGGGTGTAAAAGATAACAAAACTCTCCTGATGTAATTACCTCATTATGGAACTAAATGATTACTGTGATTCAAAGGTAGCCAGTAACAATCTTTCTCTGAATAAATGACTATTTGGAGGAACAGAGAGTTTATGATGAATATTTTACCTCAGATATTAACATTATATTTGTACCTTGATATACTGGTAAGAGAAGGTTTTGGAGTAAAACCAAACTCTTTAAGGTCCACACTTTGAGATTTATTCATCTGCATCTATTAATGAAAAATTAACAAGTTCAACTATCAATTTCATATCAATACACCTTTTAACAAATAAGCCAAACAGCAAAATTCCTGCTGATACATATAGTCCCCAAACCAATAAATTGTGAGAAACTCAAGCTAGTTTTCAACTCAAATCTCCTTCTCAGGCCCTTCTTAAATGTTGATATTCTTCATGGTTCTTCATCACGAGGCCTTCTTCTCTTCTCATTCTCACTCATTCTCAATCATAGATCTCATTTACTCCCATGGCTTCAATTACCATCTACACATGAATGACTCTCAAATCTATAGCTCTCTGTAGATTTGAGCTTAGCTCTCTTTCTTGATTTTCTAGCTCAACTCTCTCCTGACTTTCAAACAGCTATTATCCAACTGTCTATAGAACATCTTTACCTAGACATCTTGTAGGCCTCTAAATTCAGTATTTCCCAAATGAACTTATCAAGTCTCTACTCCTCCAAACTTGTTTTCCATTTAGAGTTTCTACCCTAGTGAGGCCCCACTTTTTTCCCAGTTGCTCAAGCCAGAAGGGCATCATCTTTATTCCTTCTACTTCACCCCTTATAACCAATAAGTAGCAAGGTAGTTGTTTCTACCTCTGAAAAATATCTTAAACCCAGCCACTTCTCTCCATTGCTACTGCCATTACACTAGACTAGGCCATCGTCTTGCCTGGACTACTGCAAAACCTCCCTAATGAGTCCTTATGTTCCTTTTCTATTATCCTCTAATGCATTCTCTACATTGCATCCAGAGTGAACTTTATAAAATGCGGTTCCAATCATGCCACTGATTAAAGCCCTTCAGTGATTTCCCAGTACTTTCAGGATAATCCAAATCCTTAAAATAGCAAAAATGTTTTCATGATCTAGCTCCTACTTCTTCAGCCTTATCTTTCTCCACCCTCCTACTTGTAAATGAACTCCAGATATACCATATTACTTCAGTTTTTAAAAGATCTCTATCTCTTTCTCAGCTCTGAACCACTGCATATTCTCTATAGCTGAAATACTTTTCTATCCCTCTTTACCACCACTCTGGTACTCACCTCTCCATACTTGCTTATACCCATATATCATTCAGGTCTCAATCATGTTTCTTAGGAATCCTTCCCTGGCCTATCAAATGTGGAGTGAATGCACTTTCTATAAGTTCAAGTTATCTTACACTTCTGTCACAGAATCACTCATCACACTGTATTGAAAAAGCCTATTTACTTATTTGTATCCTTCACTCAAACTGTAAGCTTTATGAGGTCTGGGACTAAAACGGTCTTATCACTGGATCTTCTACACCTACTATAGTGCTTGGCACATTCTTGGTGCTCGATGAATACGGAAGGAAGGAAGGAAGGAAGGAAGGAAGGAAGGAAGGAAGGAAGGAAGGGAGGGAGGGAGGGATGAAGGGAGGGATGGATGATATGGAATAAGTACAAAAAAAAAGGTAGGAAAAACTTGGGACACTAAAAAATAATTGTCTCAGAAAAGGTGGTTGCCATTTCAAACTGTAAACCTCTCCATGTTTCCCAATATTCTCCTTGTTTTAGCCTCATGACTGAGAATCTTCTTTCTTATAAAAGACCTAGAGAGGAGACCTTCAAGATGGCGGAAGAGTAAGACTTGGAGATCACCTTCCTCCCCACAAATACAACAGAAATACACCTACATGTGGAACAACCCCCACAGAACACCTACTGAATGTTGGCAGAAGACCTCAAACTTCCCAAAGGCAAGAAACTCCCCACGTACCTGGGTGGGGCAAAAGAAAAAAGAAAAAACAGAGACAAAAGAATAGGGACAGGACCTGCACCAGTGGGAGGGAGCTGTGAAGGAGGAAAAGTTTCCACACAGTAGGAAGCCCCTTCACTGCTGGAGACTGGGGGTGGTGGTGGTGGGAGCTTTGGGGCCACGGAGGAAAGCGCAGCCACAGGGGTGCGGAGGGCAAAGCGGAGAGATTCCCGCACAGAGGATCGGTGCTGACCGGCACTCACCAGCCCGAGAGGCTTGTCTGCTCACCCGCCGGGGCGGGCGGGGCTGCGAGCTGTGGCTCGGGTTTCGGTCGGAGCGCAGGGAGAGGGCTGGGGTTGGCTGCGTGAACACAGCCTGAAGGGGGCTAGTGCGCCACAGCTAGCCAGGAGGGAGTCTGGGAAGAAGTCTGGACCTGCCTAAGAGGCAAGAGACCATTGTTTCAGGGTGCACAAGGAGAGGGGATTCAGAACACCGCCTAAACAAGCTCCAGAGATGGGCACGAGCTGCGGCTATTAGTGAAGACAACAGAGACGGGCATAAAATGCTAACGCTGCTGCTGCTGCAGCAACCAGGAAGCCTGTGTGCAAGCACAGGTCACTATCCACACCTCCCCTCTGGGAGCCTGTGCAGCCCGCCACTGCCAGGGTCCCGTGATCCAGGGACAACTTTCCCAGGAGAATGCACGGCATGCCTGCACCTGTTGCAACGTCACACTGGCTTCTGCCACTGCAGGCTCGCCCCGCATTCCGTACCCCTCACTCCCCGCCGCCTGAGTGAGCCAGGGCCCCCGAATCAGCTGCTCCTTTTACCCCGTCCTGTATCAGTGAAGAACAGACGCCCTCAGGCTACCTTTACGTAGAGGTGGGGGCCAAATCCAAAGATGAACCCTGGGAGCTGTGCAAACAAAGAAGAGAAAGGGAAATCTCTCCCAGCAGCCTCAGGAGCAGTGGATTAAATCTCCACAATCAACTTGAGGTACCCTGCATCTGTGGAATACCTGAATACACAACGAATCATCCCAAAATTGAGGCCGTGGACTTTGGAAGCAAAGATATATATATTTTTTTCCTTTTTCTCTTTTTGTGAGTGTGTACGTGTATGCTTCTTTGTGTGATTTTGTCTGTATAGCTTTGCTTTCACCATTTGTCTTAGGGTTCTGCCTGTCTGGGTTTTTTTGGTTTGTTTTTTCTTTTTTAGTATAGTTTCTAGTGCTTGTTATCATTGGTGGATTTGTTTCTTGGTTTGGTTGCTCTCCTCTTTCTTTCTTTCTGTTTTTTCTTTTTCTATTACTTTAATATTTTTATTTTTAATAATTATTTTTTATTTTAATAACTTTATTTTATTTATTTTCTTTCTTTCTTTTATTCTCCCTTTTCTTCTGAGCTGTGTGGCTGAGAGGGTCTTGGTGCTCTTGGCTGGGTGTCAGCCTGTGCCTCTGAGGTGGGAGAGCCGAGTTCAGGACATTGGTCCACCAGAGACCTCTCAGCTCCACGTAATATCTAATGGCAAAACCTCTTCCAAAGATCTACATCTCAACGCTAAAGCCCAGCTCCACTCAACGACAAGCAAGCTACAGTGCTGGACACCCTATGCCAAACAACTAGCAAGACAGGAACACAACCCAACCCATTAGCAGAGAGGCTGCCTAAAATCATAATAAGGTCACAGCCACCCCAAAACACACGAACAGACACGGTCCTACCCACCAGAAAGACAATATCCAGCCTCATCCACCAGAACACAAGCACTAGTCCCCTCCACCAGGAAGCCAAAACAACCCACTGAACCAAGCAGACACTGGGGGCAGACACCAAAAACAATAGGAACTACAAACCTGCAGCCTGTGAGAAGGAGACCCCAAACACAGTAAGTTAAGTAAAATGAGAAGACAGAAAAACACACAGCAGATGAAGGAGCAAGGCAAAAACCCACCAGACCTAACACATGAAGAGGAAATAGGCCGTCTACCTGCAAAAGAATTCAGAGTAATGATAGTAAAGATGATCCAAAATCTTGGAAATAGAATGGAGAAAATACAAGAAACGTTTAACAAGGACTTAGAAGAACTAAAGAGAAAACAAACAGTGATGAACAAAACAATAAATGATATTAAAAATTCTCTAGAAGTGTTCAATAGCAGAATAACTGAGGCAGAAGAATGGATAAGTGACCTGGAAGATAAAATAGTGGAAATAACTACCACAGAGGAGAATAAAGAAATAAGATTTAAGGACAGTCTCACAGACCTCTGGGACAACATTAAACACACCAACATTAGAATTATAGGGGTCCCAGAAGAAGAAGAGAAAGAGAAAGGGACTGAGAAAATATTTGAAGAGATTATACTTGAAAACTTCCGTAATATGGGAAAGAAAATAGTCAGTCAAGTCCAGGAAGCACAGACAGTCACATACAGATAAATCCAAGGAGAAACATGCCAAGACACATATTAATCAAACTATCAGAAATTAAATACAAAGAAAAAATATTAAAAGCAGCAAGGGAAAAACAATATACAAGCGAATCCCTATAAGGTTAACAGCTGATCTTTCAGCAAAAACTCTGCAAGCCAGAAGGGAGTGGCAAGACATATTTAAAGTGATGAAAGGGAAAAATCTACAACAAAGATTACTCTACCCAGCAAGGATCTCATTCAGCTTCGTCAGAGAAACTAAAACCTTTACAGACAAGCAAAAGCTGAGAGAATTCAGCACCGCCAAACCAGCTCTACAACAAATGCTAAAGGAACTTGTCTAGGCAGGAAACACAAGAGAAGGAAAAGACATACAATAACAAACCCAAAACAATTAAGAAAATGAAATAGGAACATACATATCGATAATTACTTTAAATGTAAATGGATTCAATGCTTAAACCAAAAGACATACACTGACTGAATGTATACAAAAATGAGACCTACATATATGCTGTCTACAAGAGACCCACTTCAGACCTAGGGACACATACAGACTGAAAGTGAGGGGATGGAAAAAGATATTCCATGCAAATGGAAATCAAAAGAAAGCTGGAGTAGCAATTCTCATATCAGACAAAATAGACTTGAAAATAAAGACTATTACAAGAGACGAAGAAGGACACTACATAATGATAAAGGGATCAATCCAAGAAGAAGATATAACAATTGTAAATATTTATGCACCCAACATAGGAGCACCTCAATACATAAGGCAAATGCTAACAACCATAAAAGGGGAAATCGACAGTAACACAATCATAGTAGGGGACTTTAACATCCCACTTTCACCAATGGACAGATCATCCAAAATGAAAATAAATAAGGAAACACAAGCTTTAAATGATACGTTAAACAGGATGGACTAAATTGATATTTATAGGACTTTCCATCCAAAAACAACAGAATACACTTTCTTCTCAAATGCTCATGGAACATTCTCCAGGATAGATCATATCTTGGGTCACAAATAAAGCCTTGGTAAAGTTAAGAAAATTGAAATCATATCAAGTATCTTTTCTGACCACAAAGCTATGAGACTAGATATCAATTACAGGAAAAAAAAAAGGTAAAAAATACAAACACATGGAGGCAAAACAATACACTACTTAATAACCAAGAGATCACTGAAGAAATCAAAGAGGAAATCAGAAAATACCTAGAAACAAATGAAAATGAAAACACAACACCCAAAACCTATGGGATGCAGCAAAAGCCGTTCTAAGAGGGAAGTTTAGATCAATACAATCCTACCTCAAGAAACAAGAAACATCTCAAATACGACCTAATCTTACATATAAAGCAATTAGAGAAAGAAGAACAAAAAAACCTCAAAGGTTGCAGAAGGAAGGAAATTATGAAGATCAGATCAGAAATAAAAGAAAAAGAAATGAAGGAAACAATAGCAAAGATCAATAAAACTAAAAGCTGGTTCTTTGAGAAGATAAACAAAATTGATAAACCATTAGCCAGACTCATCAAGAAAAAAAAGGGAGAAGACTCAAATCAACAGAATCAGAAATGAAAAAGGAGAAGTAACAACTGACACTGCAGAAATACAAAGGTTCATGAGAGATTACTACAAGCAACTATATGCCAATAAAATGGACAACCTGGAAGAAATGGACAAATTCTTAGAAAAGCACAACCTTCCGAGACTGACCCAGGAAGAAACAGAAAATATAAACAGACCAATCACAAGAACTGAAATTGAGACTGTGATTAAAACTCTTCCAACAAACAAAAGCCCAGGACCAGATGGCTTCACAGGAGAATTCTATCAAACATTTAGAGAACAGCTAACATCTATCCTTCTCAAACTCTTCCAAAATATAGCAGAGGAAGGAACACTCCCAAACTCATTCTATGAGGCCACCATCACCCTGATACCAAAACCAGACAAAGATGTCACAAAGAAAGAAAACTACAGGCCAATATCACTGATGACCATAGATGCAAAACCCCTCAACAAAATACTAGCAAAGAGAATCCAAGAGTACATTAAAAGGATCATACACCAGGATCAAGTGGGGTTTATCCCAGGAATGCAAGGATTCTTCAATATATGCAAATCAATCAACGTGATACACCATATTAACAAATTGAAGGAGAAAAACCATAGGATCATCTCAATAGATGCAGAAAAAGCTTTTTTTTTTTTTTTTTTTTTTTTCTGTATGCGGGCCTCTCACTGCTGTGGCGTCTCCCATTGCAGAGCACAGGCTCCGGACGCACAGGCTCAACAGCCATGGCTCACGGGCCCAGCTGCTCCGTGGCATGTGGGATCTTCTCAGACCGGGACACAAACCTGTGTCCCCTGCATTGGCAGGTGGACTCTCAACCACTTGCACCACCAGGGAAGCCCCAGAAAAAGCTTTTGACAAAATTCAACACCCATTTATGATAAAATCCCTCGAGAAAGTAGGCATAGAGGGAACTTACCTCAACATAATAAAGGCCATATATGACAAACCCACAGCCAACATCATTCTCAATTGTGAAAAACTGATACCATTTCCACTAAGATCAGGAACAAGACAAGGTTGTCCACTCTCACCACTATTATTCAACATAGTTTTGGAAGTTTTAGTGACAGCAATCAGAGAAGAAAAAGAAATAAAAGGAATCTAAATCGGAAAGAAGAAGTAAAGCTGTCACTGTTTGCTGATGACATAATACTATACATAGGGAATCCTAAAGATTCTACCACAAAACTACTAGAGCTAATCAATGAAATTGGTAAAGTTGCCGGGTACAAAATTAATGTACAGACATCTCTTGCCTTCCTATACACTAATGAAAAATCTGAAAGAGAAATTAAGGAAACACTTCCATTTACCATTGTAACAAAAAGAATAAAATACCTAGGAATAAACCTACCAAAGGAGACATGGACCTGTATGAAGAAAACTATAAGACACTGATGAAAGAAATTAAAGATGATACAAACAGAAGGAGAGATATACTATGTTCTGGGATTGGAAGAATCAACATTGTGAAAATTACTATACTACCCAAAGCAATCTACAGATTCAGTGCAATCCCTATCAAACTACCAATGCCATTTCTCACAGAACTAGAACCAAAAATTCCACAATTTGTATGGAAACACAAAAGACCCTGAATAGCCAAAGCAATCCTGAGAAATAAAAATGGAGCTGGAGGAATCAGGCTCCCTGACTTGAGTATACTTCAAAGCTACAGTAATCAAGACAATATGGTACTGGCACAAAAACAGAAATATAGATCAATGGAACAGGATGCAAAGCCCAGAGATAAACCCATGCACATATGGTCACCTTATTTTTGATACAGGAGGCAAGAATATACAATGGAGAAAATACAGCCTCTTCAATAAGTGGTGCTGGGAAAACTGGACAGCTACATGTAAAAGGATGAAATTAGAACACTCCCTAACACCATACACAAAAATAAACTCAAAATGGATTAAAGACCTAAATGTAAGGGCAGACACTATAAAACTCTTAGAGGAAAACATAGGCAGAACACTCTATGACATAAATCACAGCAAGATCCTTTTTGACCCACCTCCTAGAGAAATGGAAATAAAAACAAAAATAAACAAATGGGACCTAATGATACTTAAACGCTTTTGCACATCAAAGGAAACCATAAACAAGATGAAAAAACAACCCTCAGCATGGGAGAAAATATTTGCAAATGAAGCAACTGACAAAGGATTAATCTCCAAAATTTACAAGGAGCTCATGCAACTCAATATCAAAAAAACAAACAACCCAATCCCCAAATGGGCAGAAGACCTAAATAGACATTTCTCCAAAGAAGATAAACAGATTGCCAACAAACACATGAAAGGATGCTCCACATCACTAATCATTAGAGAAATGCAAATCAAAAGTACAACGAGGTATCACCTCACAGCAGTAAGAATGGCCATCATCAAAAAAATCTACAAAAAATAAATGCTGGAGAGGGTGTGGAGAAAAGGGAACCCTCTTGCACTGTTGGAGGGAATGTAAATTGATACAGCCACTATGGAGAACAGTATGGAGGTTCCTTAAAAGACTAAAAATAGAACTACCATGTGACCCAGCAATCCCACTACTTGGCATTGCATATACCCTGAGAAAACCATCATTCAAAAAGAGTCATGTACCACAATGTTCATTGCAGCTCTATTTACAATAGTCAGAACATGGAAGCAACCTAAGTGGCCACTGACAGATGAATGGATAAAGAAGACATGGCTCATATATACAATGGAATATTACTCAGCCATAAAAAGAAATGAAATTGAGTTACTTGTAGTGAGGTGGTTGGACGTAGCGTCTGTCATACAGAGTGAAGTAAGTCAGAAAGAGAAAAACAAATACTGTATGCTAACACATATATACGGAATCTAAAAAAAAGAAAGAAAAAAATGGTTATGAAAAACCTAGGGGCAGGACAGGAATAAAGACGCAGATGTGGAGAATGGATTTGAGGACACGGGGAGGGGGAAAGGTAAGCTGGGTCGAAGTGAGAGAGTGGCAGGGACTTATATACACTACCAAGTGTAAAATAGATAGCTAGTGGAAAGTAGCCGCATAGCACAGGGAGATCAGCTCAGTGCTTTGTGACCACCTAGGGTTTGGGATAGGGAGGGTGGGAGGGAGACGCAAGAGGGAGGAGATATGGGGATATATGTACATGTATAGCTGATTCAGTTTGTTATAAAGCAGAAACTAACACACCATTGTAAAGCAATTATACTCTAATAAAGATGTTAAAAAAAAAAAAGACCTAGAAAAGAATCAGGCACTCTGCCATTTTCTTCGTTCTGTTTTGTGGCCTGATCAATTATTTTGCCCCGGATATGATGACTTAGGCTTAGAGTAAGTCTGCTAGTGACTAGCCTATCAACCAGTGGCGACTCCCATTTCTTCACCACTTGAAAGGGAGACTCTTGCTCAGTACTCATCTATGTTCGTCAATCAAAATCAACTTCAGACTTTCCAGCGCAGTCCACCACAGATGGAGCCACAAAAGGGCAAGAGTTTCTAGTTTCAATTGCTGAACCAAAGCAAGCTACATATCCCTCTTCTCTGGTTTAAAAAAAAAAAAAAGGCTAATGAAGCAAAGGGATGTATAACTATGCCCCTATGCACCAAAAGTGGATTTATAGATTAATTATTAAAAACTATAGTATCTTTTCCTATAGAAACAGTATTATGAATAATAGTCATTTTCCTACTCAAGCCTTTATGTAACTCTAAAGTACTCTGTGGATACCTACCTGATACCCAGAATAAAGGGATATTCATATACATTTAATTACAGAACAAGGGATAAATGTTATTAAAACTAACCTTTAGACGTTTCACTGGAGGAAGAGATGAAACAGCATTTCTGTTTCTTAAATCAGATAAATATGAAGAAACTGCTGACTCTTTCATTTCTGACTTCTGTGCAACTCCATTTTTACCTATGAGAAGAAATTCTAGATTGTTTAAGTTAAACTTTATGTATTGTTCATATAAAGCCAAATTTCTTCAAAATTTCTAATCTAATATTTACTTTTTAAAAATGTTAACCACAAAAGAAAGAAAATTATTTGAGTTATAAGCTGCATAATATAAATATCATACATAGATAATTAGGATATTATTACTATTCTTCAATGACCTTTCAATTTTTAAAACCTGAAATAAACTTGTTTTATGGAACTCACAGCAGTCGTGTCCACATGTATGTTTATTTTTACAGTGATGTTTACATTCTCGGTTCCCAGGTTTTTTGCAGGCAGTCATTCCTAAATTAATATAAGAAAAGAAAGCCTCTTTTTCACTACATCTATTAATGTGACTAATTATAATTAATTTTTATCCAGCTCTGTCCTTTCTGGCAGTATAAAAAGATTATGATTTTCACACTCCCTCAAAAGTTAACCCCTTTAATATGTATTTTTAAAAAGATATTCTGATAACAATCAGTCCCTGCCCACTATGGGGCCCATCCCAGCTTTTCACAAGGAGCACTGAGTCACCTGTAAGCTTCTCTTAACCTCCCTGATATAAATAGAACCAAATATCACTTAACTCCTGCTGAATGAGATAAGAATGAGGGTGGAGTTTTGAAACTTTTCTACTTTATACTTAAGCATGAAGAACCCAGAAAGAAGGAAACCTCATGGCATTTTGATGGTACCACTGACAGCAGCTAGTAGATAGGACACCATGCATATTTAATAAATGTTAGAAATAAGTGCTTTAGGGATATAAACAAATTTGCTATATGAATTCATAGAAAGGAGAGATTGCTTCCAGCTTGACCCCTCTAAGCTAGAATTAATATATCGAAATATATAATCTATTCTTCATTTATTATATTTAAGTAGGTTTTTTCTTGATTTTAATTCTCCGAGTAACATGGGAGAAGGGAGAGACATTTGAAGTGGTCCTTGAAGGACAGACAGGATCTGGACATGAGAAGGGGACCAGAGGAAGATGTTCCAGATAGACAGCATAATATCCAAAGGCAACCAACCACAGACTATAGAAACACATCAGTTTATTTTTGCTGGAGCACAGATTTTAAATTAGAAATGTTGGAGGTAGTGAAGAGCTCTGAAAACTTTTGTAATCTTTCTCGGTCCTTTAATCTTCATTTTCAGCGTGTTGCTCAGTCAACTTTTTCAAGGCATGGCACATCTGAACAATGATAATATATGTATAGCACCCAGGGGTAAATGAATAAGGCTGCTCACCATATGAGGCAACTGGTTAGATGCCTTGGGGGCTGAGCAGATCAATGTACTGGGTACTGAAAAAGTAATAAAATAACCCTGGCAGCTGGTAGCTGACAGCTGAACCATAGTGTTCCCAACTGAACATAAACAATTTCGGCAGAATATAAACAATAATCAGATAAGGCCACTCTATGATCATAGTAGAAGACAGATATAAGACTAGTGTGTAATTATTTCTGAAAGTAGAGACAAGGACGCTGAAGAACCACAAAAATAACTAAACATCTCCCTCTTCTGGCTAACACAAATGACTACTATTTTTTTAATTCTCCCATCTCCAAGATAAGATATACCAAAATATCCAATATCCCACTTGCTGAGAGCACCCAATCTAGAACTGACCTCTGCTTCTCCCAAACCCTTCTAAGAATCACCTGGCACAAGCTGAACTCCTATAATAGGCTCCTCGCAATTCCCTGAGATGACCCACAGTTCTGCAGGTGCTGTGCTCTCCTTTGCTGCAGCAAATTAAAAAATACCTAACTTTCCTCAAATATAGGTATGCTCTTAGTGATCCTTGTCTGAAAGGTTTCAACGTTATACTTTACAAGGTATGTCACGGCTTACTGGTTGAGAAGTTTTGCCCCAGTTCATGATCTCTGTTTTCCTTGAATCCAGTCCTACCATGCTACAATTTATCTATATGCTGTTCCTTAATTAATCCTCCCAAAATTCAACTCTGATCAGATAATTTGCCCACTTAGAAACGTTAGTTACTTCCTGCTGCCAACAAAATTAATTCCATATTTAAGGTCCTCTACAATGTAATTCTAGCCTCCCTTCTAGCACCCATATTAACCCTACATCCAAAAACATACATTCACTTGCCATTAGTGTTCAAATAGTCCCAAGCCTTTCTATGATTGTACCTTTGATATTACCTCTTGTCTTAGAAGACCCTTCTTTGTCTACCAGAAGCCTATCTATCTGCTTTCACGACCAACTCAAATGGCACCTCTATCATGGAAATCTATACTGATCACCTAAATTGGAAGTGATTTCTCTCTCCTTCAAGCCCTTATGGCATTTTCTTTGCCCCTCTCACCTACTGTATGCTGCTTTATATTTAATGTATTTACATGAAAAACACAGTGGTGAAGTACAGGGCACCCTAAACTAGAGTAAGAAAACATGAGTTCTAATATGGATTGTTCTCTGTTAAAAACAACAACAGCAGGGATTAAAAATAATACTACCTGTTTTGGACTTCCCTGGTGGTGCAGTGGTTAAGAATCCGCCTGCCAAAGCAGGGGACACGGGTTCGAGCCCTGGGCTGGGAAGATCCCACATGCCGCAGAGCAGCTAAGCCCGTGCGCCACAACTACTGAGCCCGTGTGATGCAACTACTGAAGCCTGTGCACCTAGAGCCTGTGCTCCGCAACAAGAGAAGCCACTGCAATGAGAAACCCGTGCACCACAACAAAGAGTAGCCTCCACTCGCCCCAACTAGAGAAAGCCCGCACGCAGCAATGAAGACCCAAAGCAGCCAAAAATAAATAAATAAATAAATAAATAAATTTATTAAAAAAATAATACTACCTGTTTTGTTACCTCACAGAGGTAAAAAGATAAAATGAAATTACGTATGTGATAGCATTTTAAAATTAAGTAATAAACTAATATATTAGTGTATGTATTATCTCTATTATTACATTAATTAAAGATTATACAAGTAAATATAAAATGGTTCTGAGTGCTATGAAGGAGAGGGGCACAATGCTACATAACAGGGGGAATGGTCCTGGTCAGGAATGTCTTGGAAGACTTTCCTAATGAAGTGATAATTGGACTGAGGACTGAAAAAAGAATGGCATTAACAAGGCAAAGGGTAGGAGAAAGAAAGGGATAGCATATGAAGAAGCATTCAAGAGAAAGCTTTTTTTCAAGAAAAAGCTCAAAAACAAGAGAAAGCATGACATGTGGAGAAATTAAAAGAAGGTCAATGTGGCTGATGCTCAAAAAATGAGAGTGCATGAGATGAGACTACAGTGGTAGTAAGATCAGCCTATATTCCTAGGGAAACAGCTCCACCATGGCACCCTGGTGATTGCATGTCTCCACCTAGGCAAGGCTCAGTTAGTTACAGAATGCCCTCTGATCCTCCCTGGGACATGTCAAGATAGGCAGTCTTGCGAGGAACTGTTAAAGGCTATTTCTCATCTGCCTCCTTAGCTTGCAGGAGGCTGCCTATCCTGCATAAGGCTGCCATGAGGCAGTTTCTCATCCGTCTCCTGGTTCTAGTAAGGCATAGGACTTTCCACCTTGACCCTTTCAGGTACAGCTGGAGGCTATAAAGTTGCTTAGCTGCAGCCTAGAGTTGACTCCTCAAAAACAAAGCAACCCATCATTCTCATCTGGTCCCTCCAGTTCAGTGTCATCCTCTGGGATTATGGATCCATGCAACTGATACCATGCTGATCATGTTTTGCTGTCTGTGTAAGTAGTAAACTGTCTAAATATATTTGGGTCTCTTGTGTCTTTACCAGTCAATCCTATGGAGGTGAGGCAAGACTACATAGCAGCTGGCACCCCACTGCTACTTAGGAACTGATTGACTTAGTGTTAGTATGGAACCTTGTAGTGGATGTTAATGATGTGGATCTTTTATTCTAGGAGCTATGGGGAGCCACTGAAGTGTTTTAACCAAAGAAGGGACATAACTGAATTTGCATTTTGAAAAAAGCAATCTATGGAGTGTAGTATGGAGAACAGATTTGAGAGAGAACAGAGTAGATACAAGAAAGCTAGTTAAGGGCTTCCCTGGTGGCGCAGTGGTTGAGTCCGCCTGCCGATGCAGGGGACGCGGGTTCGTGCCCCGGTCCGGGAAGATCCCACATGCTGCCGAGCGGCCGGGCCCGTGAGGCCTGGCCGCTGAGCCTGCGCGTCCGCAGCCTGTGCTCCGCAACGGGAGAGGCCACAACAGTGAGAGGTCCGTGTACCACAAAAAAAAAAAAAAAAAGAAAACTAGTTAAGAGGCTACTGTAGGAGAACGGATTTGAGAGAGGACGGAGCAGATAAAAGAAAATTACAGTAACAGTCTAGAGTGGTAGTATTAGTAGATTCAAAGAGAATGGACTAATTTGAGAGATACATAGAAGGTAAAAATATTTTTAATGCAGAATCAAGTGGAGTGCTTTTCTTTCTTGAGAAACATATTATTTTCCCTGAAGTTTTACTGACTTTTAGTCTAGCAATATCTACCTAAAGTTTCTTTAGTTCATTCAATATTTCAAAGATAAAGGCAACTATATGAAAACACCTCACCCATTTACTCCCCCAATATATACCTCCTTTCTTGAGCCCTCCATCTTCCTCCCAATGCAATCTAGGCCTGTGCTATAGTTGTCATCCTGGAACTTCATTAAGCTTCTGGGCTGAATCCACTATTGCTGGATTCTTTGACTTTTTCTTTATTGGTTAACTGCTTTGTTTGATTGTGCTCATACTAGAACAACTGCCTGAGAAAGGATGTATGAGAGTTAAACTTTCTGAATCCTTGAATGTATTAAGATGTCTTTATTTTACTTTCACACTTAATTAATAGTTTTCCTGAGTATAGAACACGGGGTTGGAAATCATTTTCCCCCTGGATTTTTAAGTCCACTGTCTTCTACCATCCAGTGTTGCTGATAAAAACATTAAAACTACTTCAATTTTTGTTCCTTGGAAACATTTATGATTTTCTCTCTATCCATGATGTTCTGAAACATTGCTTCCTTTGTAGATCTTCTTTCATTCATCCTAACCAGCTTTAAGTAAGCCTTTTTGATGCGCAGATATATGTCTCACTTTAAGTCTAGTGAATCTTCTCAAATTATTTATTCTGATTTGTTTGTTCTGTCTTTCTGAAACTTTTATTAGTCGGGTATCAGACTCCAGATTGCCCTCTTGTCTCATGTTTTCTGTCTCCTTGTCTTTTTGCTTTCATTCAGATTATACTGATTTTATTTTCTGGCTCTCCAGCTAAGCTGGTTTTTTTTTTTTTCAAATCATAATTTTTACTTCCCTGTGCTCGCTCTTCTTCTTTAATTTTTATTTTTTTCACAGCATGCTCTTCTGTTTTATGGTTTCAATTTAGTCTTTAATTTCTCTGATGTTACTGATTAGTTTATATTACGTTTTATTACATCTCTGAATTATCCGGTTGTTCTTTCGTCCACTTTCTGTTTACTTATTTTGGGCTTTCTTTCAAATGTTCCAAATTTTCCTCAAATGTCTCTTCATCCTTGGTTGTCTGCCTATACAGAAGTCCTATTATATCTCCACAGATGAGAAAATTAATTCATAAAGAGGTTAAGTAACATGTTCAAAACTATGAAATAATAAGTAGCAAATTTGAGATTCTAATTCAGGTGGTCTAATTCCAGAGCCTGATCTCTCAACCACCCTGCTAGTTTACTAGTTATACTAGCTGCCTTACTTCTCCCCATATAATGCATTTAATTTACTTAGGGAAGTAATCTACAGTTTGTGGGGTGGGAAGAATAGGAGGAAACGCCTTGAAGGTTGTTGTTTTGAAGTAAGTGATAAGGAGTCACTTTGTCCCTTATCCAACAATTTCTAATAGATGAACTTCTAAACATTACCACAAGATGGTGCACAATGACTATACACATTTGTTCCCAGTGGTGGAAAATAACTAGGATCTGGAAATTTAATTATAGAGATTCTGGGGACACCCCAAAATTTCAAGGCAGTGTTGGCAAGTCTTGCTAGGAATGAGAACTATATACAAGTTTGTTTACAGAATACTAGCATACGGCTATTACTACCTAAGTGACAAAACTTCTACTGTATTTCTGTTAGAAATGATACTTAGAAAATATAAGTGCTCCTCCACTTATATATAAGTGCAACTCCACTCCCTAAGTCTGAGAACTGTCTGAATTTGTCTTATTAACAAACACAAGCTTACAGAGATTGTCAATTGTAAAAATAAGGTTCTGAGGGAAAAATAAGGTTCTGAGAGAAAACTGACCTAAGCTGTACACTTAGGTATAAAATTAACAGATCCCATACCCCATCACTATCATAATCTGAAATGCATATATTTTCTTAGTTCTGTCACATAATATATTAATTTACATGTTTTTAAAGTTCCCGTTTCCAAGTATTTAAAGCAAAATAAATCATTAATGTGAACTAGAAATATATTTGAAGTAAATACTTAAAATTACTTTAACAGGGTCGATAATGACCAGTGGGGTAAGGGTCAGTTGCTTAAAAAAAAAAAAAATCCAGAAAAAAATTAAAAATAGGCGGCATCCCTGACACAGCTTCACAACCTAACTATAAATTCAAATAATGTGGTCTGTGCATAAGCTACTGGAATTAATATTTTTAAAAGAATATTACTTTTTATTTTGCAGTTCCTGATATATGCTAATCATATTTATGCACTTTATAATTTTACTTTTTAAATGAGAAAGCAAATCTCCTTTCATTTTTTTTGTCAAATATTACACTATCATTTTGTTATTTATCAAGAAAAGGATAGCACTAATGAATTGGAGTCCTTGATTTTGCAATTTAATGCATGTATACACCAAAGAGTACAAAGAAAAGCAGACTGCCTTTTGACTAGTATTTAAATGTGCACACCTCCAAACTGCTTGGGCACTGGTTTTATCCTTGCATTCTTCAAGTACATTAAATTTTCACACTCAAAATGGCATAGCAAATGCAGATGAACTTATTAATGTCAAATCAATTTTCTTCAAAGTATACAAAGCCCATATTTCTTATTGAGAATGCATTTAAAGGATAAGAAGTTTAAATGATAAAAATAAAAGTTAAAAAATTTACAACTAAAAAGGTGTATTTTTCACACTGTCTAATCTTAAAAATAGCAAAAATATTTTTCCTAAAATTTTACAAAAATTTTATCTCTTGGACTATAACTATGAGAAACAACTAAAAAATAAATTTTTTTGAAAGAGTTGTAGGAAGCATAAAAAAATTTCTAATTATATTTGTACTCTAAGGTGCATACTTCTGTTTTTAAATATGGTCCTACAATTTGACAATATAAAATATTAAAATATTTGTTGAACCTACAAGCACATTTGGAAATAATCATTTAGCAACTATATTCTCTGAACTAAATATCAGTTTTTATCATTTAATAAAATGGTCTGACAAGAGGTCAGAAAAACTGAAATCTGTATTGTTTTGAAAAGGCTGTTGTCACAACCTTAGTAGGGTAAATCTATGACCCCTTCATTGTGTAAGTTACTGAGAAAAAAAATACAGATAGTGTATGTATGTTATATATAAAGGTATAATTATCCAACTTTATTTGGGGATACTTGAATTTGCACATAAGAACTGAATTATATAATCAGAATGTTCATAAGATTTGGGATGGTTTTATATATAATATATGTATGTGAAGGGGGTATGTGTATAATAAAACATTTGCCTGATAGGAAGCATCTTTTATCTGTTTTCCACAGGGTTATGCTGAAAATGTGGGGGACTTTTGCTCTCATAAAAGTCTCATGCTAGGGCTTTCCTGGTGGCGCAGTGGTTGAGAGTCCGCCTGTCGATGCAGGGGACGCGGGTTCGTGCCCCGGTCTGGGAGGATCCCGCATGCCACGGAGCGGCTGGGCCGGTGAGCCATGGCCGCTGAGCCTGCGTGTCCGGGACGGAGCCTGCGCGTCCGGGACGCAGCCTGCGCTCCGCCACGGGAGGGGCCACAGCAGTGAGAGGCCCGCGTACCGCAAAAAAAAAAAAAAAGTCTCATGCTAGTAGGAAGTATAGTAAATATCGTAATTTTCACTACAGTTGCAAGCAACAGAAACAATTCAAGCTATTTAAAAAAAAACCCATGTGGTGGGTGGTGGAAATGTATTACATGAACATAGCTATGTCACAGAATCCAAAAGCAGCAATGCAGCTAGGCATCACGAGGGACTGAAACCAAGAAATGGAAAGTCATCAGAACTTCAGCTCTGGCCTTCTCACCTTTGCTTCTTTCTATACCTCTGATTTAGTCTTCTCTTACATGGTCCAGCTAACTTTATTTCTGTACATGGTAAAGGATGGCCACCGACACCTCTGATTTTATATTCTCTTAGTGCAGTCCTAATTCTAAATTGTCTTTCTTAAACTGAGGTATTTCTTTTCTTCTAGGAATTTGGACTTTGAACTGCATGAAAGAAGGTCACCCTGGTTCCTGATAATTTTGCTGTCAGAAAAATAGTGGCCAGAATGGGGGTCCGAGGAGAATGCAGTACAAACAAGACAAACAACCTACTTCTGTGATGTGGCAGTCAGTTCTAAGAAAAAGGGAGTCATTGAAAGATAGACAGAAACCTTCTTCCTTTTTTATATCTAAACATATAAACCATGAGATTTCTAGTTTTCCTGTAGTGTGGTCTTTCATATCTTTTGCTACTGTATTACTAGATATTTGAGATTTCTAATGCTATTGTAAATGGTATTTTCAGAATTATGATTTCTATCATTTTTTTTGCTGGTAAGTAGTAATACAACTGATGTTTAAATTTTTACCACAAAGACCTTTTTAAAGTACATGATTCAGTGGGTTTTTAGTATATTTCCAAGGTCGTACAACCATCATAACTATCTAATTCCAGAACACTGTCATCACCACAAAAAGAAATCATGAACCCACTAGTAGTCACTCCTCATTTCTTCCTACCCCTTGCCCCTGGAATCACTAATCTACTTCCTGTCATTATGTATATGCCTATCCTAGACATTCACATAAATGGAATCATACAATATCTGATCTTTTGTGACTGGCTTCTCTCATTAGCATAATATTTTCAAGGTTCATCCATGTTGTAGCATGTATCAGTAGTTTATTCCTCTTTGTGGCTGAATAATATTCCATTGAATGAATGTACCACATTTTACTTATCTATTAGTTGATGGATATTTGGGTTGTTTCTACTTTTTGGCTGTTATGAATAATGCTGCTATAAACATTCATGTACAAGTTTTTGTATGAATATTTTTCAATTTGTTTGGATATATACCTAGAGGAGGAATTCCTGGGTAATTCTATGTTTAACTTCTTGAGGAACTGACAAAATGTTTTCCAAAGCAGCTGCACCATTTCATATCCCCACTACCAAACCATGAGGGTTTCAATTTCTCTGCATCTTTGCCAACACTTGTTACTGTCCATCTTTTTATTAAAGCCATCCTACTGGGTGATACCACACTGTAGTTTTGATTTGAATTTCTGTATTGATTAATGATGTTGGACATCTTTTCATGTTGTATATTGGCCATTTGTAGCTCTTCTTTGAAAAATGTCTACTTAAATTCTTTGACCAGTTTTAATTGGGTTATTTGTGTTTTTATTGTTGAGTTGTAAGATTTCTTTATATATATTAGATTCTAGTCCTTTATCAGATATATGATTTGCAAATATTTTCTCATCTTTTGGGTTGTATTTCACTTTCTTGATAGTGTCAGTTGAAGCACAAAAATTTTTAACCTTGATAAAGTGCAATTCATCTGTTTTTCTTTCTTTGGTTGCTTGAGCTTCAGATATCGTATCTAATAAACTACTGCCTAATCCAACGTCAAGAAAATATACACCCATGTGTTCTTCTAAGAGTTTTACAGTTTTAATTCTTATCTTTAGGTCATTAATCTATTTTGAGAAAATTTTTATATATAGTATGAAGTAGAGGTTCAAACTAATTCAACTGGCTATCCAGATGCCCAGCCCTATTTGTTGCAATACTATCTTTTCCCCACTGAATTGTTTTGGCATCTTTGTTCAAAATCAATTGGCCATAGATGTATAGATTTATTTCTGTACTTTCAATTATATTCTATTGATCTATATGTCTATTATTATGCCAGTACTAGACTGCCTTGATTACTGTAGTTTTATAGTAAGTTTTGAAATCAGGAATTGTGAGTCTCCATGTTTGTTCTTTTTTTTAAAGATTGATTTGGCTATTTTGAGTCCCTTACATTTGCATATGAATTTTAGAATCAGCTTGTGAATTTCTGCCAAAAAAAAAAGCTAGAATTTTGATAAGGACTGTATTGAATCTGTGAATTAATTTGGGAAATGTTGCCACCTTAATGATATTCAGACTTCCAATCCATGAACATGGCATACCTTTCCATTTATTTAGGTCTTCTTTAATTTCTTACAATGGTGTTTTGAAGTTTGCAGTGTTCACATCTTGCACTTATTTTGTTAAATTTATTAATTTATTCTTTTTTGATGTTATTGTACAATTTTTAATATTGACTCTTTATCCAGTGATGTTTCTAAATATATATATTAATTCTAATAGTGTGTCCATAGAGTCTTTTATATTTTCTAGGTACATAATCATGTTGCTTTCAAGTAATGACAGTTTATTTCTTTCTTCCTAACCCTTATCCCTTATATTTCTTTTTCTATATAATTGTACTGACTAGGACTTCTAGCACAATGTTGAAAAGAAGTATTGAATAGTAAGAGAGAACATTCATCATTCTCCCTTTAAATAGAAAAGTTTAAAAATATTTCAGTATTGTGTATTTGCTATATATATACATTTGCTGTATATTTTTAATGAAAAATTAACATTGAATTTTTGTCAAAGTTTTTTTGACTTCTATCAAGAGGATCACATGTTTTTTTTTCCTTTTTGTTCTTTGCCCTGTTAATGTAAGGATTATATTGATCCATTTTTAAATGCTAAGGCTCTCTTGCATGTATGGAATAAGCCATACTTAACTGTGCTGTATTATGCTTTTTAAATATGTGGCTGGATTCCACTTGCTAATATTTTGTTAAGAACATTTGGATTTATATTCATGAATAGACTGATGAATAATTTCTCTTTCTTTTAATGTCCTTGTCAGGATTTGAAATCAAAGTCATGCTGGCCTTCAAAAAAATTAAAATATTAGAAAATATTCTTTCTTTTTTTCTGGAAAAGTTTGGGTAAGTTTGATGTTATTTCTTCCTAAATATTTGGAAAATTTTACCAATGAAGTTATCTAAGGCTCAGGGTTTCTTTATGGAAAGATTTTTTAAAAATTGCTTCAAATTCATTATTAGTGTTAAGACTACTCAGATTTTCTATTTCTTCTGTCAGTTTTGGTAAGATTTCTCCTCAAGGTATTTGTTCCTTTTTACCCAATTATGTCAAATTTATTGGTATAAAGTTATTCGTATCTTGTTGGGGTCTTTTTTACGCCTGTAGGATCTGTAATAATATCACCTTTTTCATTCTTGATATTTTTTTAAAATTAATTAATTTATTTTATTTAGTTTTGGTTGCATTGGGTCTTCGTTGCTGCATGCAGGCCCCCTCCAGCTGTGGCAAGTGGGGGCCACTCCTCACTGCAGTGCGCAGGCCTCTTACTGTGGTGGCCTCTCCCTTTGTGGAGCACGGGCTCCAGGCACGCAGGCTTCAATAGTTGTGGCATGCGGCTCAGCAGTTGTGGCTCACAGGCTCTAGAGCGCAGGCTCAGCAGGTGTGGCACATGGGCCCAGCTGTTCTGAGGCATGGGGGATCCTCCCGGACCACAGCCTGAACCCATGTTCCCTGCATTGGCAGGCAGATTCTTAACCACCGTGCCACCAGGGAAGTCTGATATTGTTAATTCATGTTTTATCTCTTCTTTATCAGTCTTGGTAGGGACTTCTTAAATTTATTCATCTTTTCAAAGAACCAAATCCAATAAATTTGGCTGATAAATTTAGCAGTAATAATTAATTCCTTCAGTTATTTTTTTTCTCAAAATGTCTCGATTTCACTTTAATTTTTGAAGGATATTTTTCACTGCACATGGAAATCTAGGCTGGCAACATTCTGAAGCTATTGTTCCATTATCGTCTGGTTTCCATCATCACTGCTGAGAAGTTAGCTGTCAGTTTCACTGTTGCCCTTTGAGGGTAGTGTGTAGTTTTTCTGTGTTTGCTTTTGAAGATTTTCAGCAATTCTGCTATATTGTGCCCCAGTGTGGTTTTCTATGTATTTGTCTCTGCTTGGGTTTGCTGAAACTCTAAACTCTGTGAGTTGATGTCTTTCATTATTTTGGAATGTTCTCAGCCATTGTCTCTTTAAATATTGCATTTGTCCCATTCTTTCTCTACACTGCTTCTCAGCCTTTACGCATATGTTAGCACTTTGAGTATTATGCTCTTTTCTGTTCTTTCTGTTCTCTTATCTCTGGGCTTCCATTTAGACATTTTCTATTGATATGTCTAACAGTTCACAAATCCTGTGTTTGGCCATACCCAATCTATTACTAAACCTACCCAAAGAGTTCTTCACTTCAGATATTTTATTTTTCAGTTCTAGGAAGTTCACTTAAATCTCTGTATGGATTCCAATTTTCTGGTTAAAATTTCCATCATTTCATTCATTTCGTCTTTTTTTTCCTCTATTTTCTTGAAAATATTAATCATAGTTGTTTTACAATCTTTAAATGCCAACGCCACCATGTGAATCATCCACAGAGTTGCTTCATTTTCTTATATAGTTAATTATGAGTCATATGGCCCTTCCTCTTTGCAGGTCTCACAATTTTTTTATTGTATGGCAGACATTATATCTACAGATTCCAGATTATGTTATATTCCACCATAGAGGGTTTCTTTTTTTCTCTGTCAGGCAAACATGGTGAGTAGCTGATCATATAAAACCCTTTTTAAGGCATGGCTTACCCGGCCTTTCAATTAAGAGCCTATGGATCCTTGACTCCTCAGCCCTGGAATGGCTCTCCCTCTCTGGAATTTTAGTCCCTTTAGTTCGCTTTCATAGATGTCCTAAAAATTGTAATTTTTATAACTTATGTAGGCTTTTATAATTGCTGCTATCAGAGCATTGGCCTGTCCCAAATTACCTCATCCTACCCAGAAGTGGAAGCTCCTCTGAATTCTTTAAAGAGGAGGATGAGTGCTCCTCGGCTCACAGAGTAGTTCTGTATGTCCTCTTTTGCCATCATTCACTGCAATTACTGTTTATTATAACTACCTATACTATTCAGAGAACATGACTGTTTAGATTACTTTGGTAGGTAGCTGCTGCTCTCACATTCCCCAGTACCTGTTAATTGCTCCCTTTACTGGGCCTTTCACAAAGCAGTGAAAATAGAACCAAGTGAATAAGGAAGAGCTGTATGGTAGACTGCCTATGCCTCAAGTATTAACAACATTTAGTGTTTGTTTTGTAGATTTGCTATGGAACACTGTAAATGTTTTACATTACTATCACTCAGAATTAATTCTTAAAAACTATTCAAACAACAGAAAATAAAATAATAAATAAAATAGTACATGTGTAGCCAGTTGGTGGGATACCCACACGCAGAAGATCTATTCCAAGTAATGTTAAAACACAGTAATTTGATTACACATGCCTAGTGAGATATAGTCTAAGAATAAAAATATTTACCATAAAAACCTTAAAGTATTTTTAATAATGACATTAAGAGTGCACTTTGGGGAATTCCCTGGCAGCCCAGTGGTTAGGATTCTGTGCTTCCACAGCAGGGGGCATGGGTTCGATCGCTGGTCAGGGATCTAAGATCCCACAAGCTGCACAGTGTGACCAAAAAAAAAAAAAGTGCACTTTGGTGTTGTTATCCTGAGACTTTGTTGTGTGTATAATGTAGAATAAAGAAAATAAGTGGGGAGACCTTCAAGATGGCAGAGGAGTAAGACATGGAGATCACCTTCCTCCCCACAAATACATCAGAAATACAACTACATGTGGAAAAACTCCTACAGAACACCTACTGAATCCTGGCAGAATCTCAGATGCCCAAAAGGCAAGAAACTCCCCACGTGCCTGGCCGTGTGGCTGACACAGGCTTGGTGCTCCAGCTGGGTGTCAGGCCTGTGCCTCTGATGAGGGAGAGCCGAGTTCAGGACTTTGATCCACTAGAGACCTCCCGGCTCCACGTAATATCAAACAGCGAAAGCTCTCAATCTCAATGCTAAGACGTAGCTCCAATCAACAACCAGCAATCTACAGTGCTCGACACCCTATGCCAAACAACTGGCAAGACAGGAACACGACCCCATCCATCCATTAGCAGAGAGGCTGCCTAAAATAATAATAAGGTCACAAACACCCCAAAACACACCACCGGAAGCGATCCTGCCCACCAGAAAGACAAGATCCAGCCTCAGCCACCAGAACACAGGCACTAGTCCCCTTCACCAGGAAGCCTGCACAACCCACTGAAACAACCTAAGCCACTGGGGGCAGACACCAAAAACAATGGGAACTACGAACCTGCAGCATGCAAAAAGGAGACCGCAAACACAGTAAGTTAAGCAAAATGAGAAGACAGAGAAACACACAGCAGATGAAGGAGCAAGGTAAAAATGCACCAGACCAAACAAGTGAAGAGGAAATAGTCAGTCTACCTGAAAAAGAATTCAAAGTAATAATAGTAAAGATGATCCAAAATCTTGGAAACAGAATGGAGAAAATAACAAAGATCTAGAAGAACTAAAGAGCAAACAATGATGAACAGCACAATAAATGAAATTAAATATTCTCTAGAGGGAATCTATAGCAGAATAACTGAGGCAGAAGAACGGATAAGTGACATGGAAGATAAAATAGTGGAAATCACTATTGCAGAGCAAAATAAAGGAAAAAGAATGAAAAGATTTGAGGACAGACTCAGAGACCTCTGGGACAACATTAAACACACCAACATTCGAATTATATGGTCCCAGAAGAAGAAGAGAAAAGGAAAGGGACCAAGAAAATATTTGAAGAGATTATAGTTGAAAAATTCCCTAATATGGGAAAGGAAATAGTCAATAAAGTCCAGGCAGTGCAGAGAGTCCCATACAGGATAAAGCCAAGGAGAAACAAACCAAGACACATATTAATCAAACTATCAAAAATTAAATACAAAGACAAATATTAAGAGCAGCAAGGGAAAAACAACAAATAACATACAAGGGAATAACCATAAGGTTAAGAGCTAATCTTTCAGCAGAAACTCTGCAAGCAAGAAGGGAGTGGCAAGACACATTTAAAGTGATGAAAGGGAAAAACCTACAACCAAGATTACTCTACCCAGCAGAGAATTCATTCAGATTCGACAGAGAAGCAAAAGCTGAGAGAATTCAGCACCACCAAACCAGCATTACAACAAATGCTACAGGAACTTATCCGGGCTGGAAACTCAAGAGAAGGAAAAGACCTACAATAACAAACAAACCCAAAACAAATGGTAATAGGAACACACATATCGATAATTACCTTAAATGTAAATGGATTAAATGATACAACCAAAAGGCATAGACTGGCTGAATAGATACAAAAACAAGACCCATATATATGCTGTCTACAAGAGGCCCACTTCAGACTTAGGAACACATACAGACTGAAAGTGAGGGGATGAAAAAAGATATTCCATGCAAATGGAAATCAAAAGAAAGCTGGAGTACAATTCTCATATCAGACAAAATAGACTTGAAAATAAAGATTAATACAAGAGACAAAGAAGGACACTACATAATGATCAAGGGATCAATCCAAGAAGAAGATATAACAAATGTAAATATTTATGCACCCAACATAGAAGAACCTCAATACATAAGGCAAATGCTAACAGCCATAAAAGGGGAAATCGACAGTAACACAATCATAGTAGGGGACTTTAACACCCCATTTTCACCTATGGACAGATCATCCAAAATGAAAATAAATAAGGAAACACAAGCTTTAAATGATACGTTAAACAGGATGGACTAAATTGATATTTATAGGACTTTCCATCCAAAAACAACAGAATACACTTTCTTCTCAAATCCTCATGGAACATTCTCCAGGATAGATCATATCTTGGGTCACAAATAAAGCCTTGGTAAAGTTAAGAAAATTGAAATCATACCAAGTATCTTTTCTGACCACAAAGCTATGAGACTAGATATCAATTTCAGGAAAAAATCGATAAAAAATAGAAACACACGGAGGCTAAAGAATATGCTACTTAATAACCAAGAGACCACTGAAGAAATCAAAGAGGAAATCAAGAAATCCCTAGAAACAAATGACAATGAAAACATGACAACCCAAAACCTATGGGATGCAGCAAAAGCACTTCTAAGAGGGAAGTTTATAGCAATACAATCCTACCTCAGGAAACAAGAAATAACTCAAATAAACAACGTAACCTTACACCTAAAGCAATTAGAGGAAGAAGAACAAAAAAAATCCCAAAGTAAGCAGTTGGAAAGAAATCATAAAGACCAGATCAGAAATAAATGAAAAAGAAATGAAGGAAACAATAGCAAAGATCAATAAAACTAAAAGCTGGTTCTTTGAGAAGATAAACAAAATTGATAAACCATTAGCCAGATTCATCAAGAAAAAAAAAAGGAGAAGACTCAAATCAATAGAACCAGAAATGAAAAAGGAGAGGTAACAACTGACACTGCAGAAATACAAAGGATCAAGAGAGATTACTACAAGCAACTATATGCCAATAAAATGGACAAACTGGAAGACATGGACAAATTCTTAGAAAAGCACAACCTTCCGAGACTCACCCAGGAAGAAACAGAAAATATAAACAGACCAATCACAAGCACTGAAATTGAGACTGTGACTAAAACTCTTCCAACAAACGAAAGCTCAGGACCAGATGGATTCACAGGAGAATTCTAACAGTTAGAGAAGAGTTAACACCTATGCTTCTCCAACTCTTCCAAAATATAGCAGTGGGAGGAACACTCCCAAACTCATTCTACGAGGCCACCATCACCCTGATAACAAAACCAGACAAAGATGTCACAAAGAAAGCAAGCTACAGGCCAATATCACTGATGAACATAGATACAAAAATCCTCAACAAAATACTAGCAAACAGAATCCAATGGCACATTAAAAGGATCATACACCATGATCAATTGGGGTTTATCCCAGGAATGCAAGGATTCTTTAATATATGCAAATCAATCAATGTGATAAACCATATTAACAAATTGAAGGAGAAAACCATATGATCATCTCAATAGATGCAGAAAAAGCTTTTGACAAAACTCGACACCCATTTATGATAAAAACCCTTGAGAAAGTAAGCATAGAGGGAACTCACCTACACATAATGAAGGCCATATACAACAAACCCACAGCCAACATTGCTCTCAATGGTGAAAAAATGAAACCATTTCCTCTAAGATCAGGAACAAGACAAGGTTGTCCACTCTCACCACTATTATTCAACATAGTTTTGGCAGTTTTAGCGACAGCAATCAGAGAAGAAAAAGAAATAAAAGGAATCCAAATCGGAAAAGAAGAAGTAAAGCTGTCACTGTTTGCAGAGGACATGATACTATACACAGAGAATCCTAAAGATGCTATGAGAAAACTACTAGAGCTAATCAATGTATTTGGTAAAGTAGCAGGATACAAAATTAATGCCCAGAAATTTCTTGCATTCCTATACGCTAATGATGAAAAATCTGAAAGAGATATTAAGGAAACACTCTCATTTACCATTGCAACAAAAAGAATAAAATACCTAGGAATAAATCTACCTAGGGAGACAAAAGACCTGTATGCAGAAAACTATAAGACACTGATAAAAGAAATTAAAGATGATACAAGCTAATGGATACATACACCATGTTCTTGGATTGGAAAAATCAACATTGTGAAAATGACTATACTACCCAAAGCAATCTACAGATTCAGTGCAATCCCTATCAAACTACCACTGGCATTTTTCACAGAACTACAAGAAAAAATTACACAATTTGTATGGAAACACAAAAGACCCCAAATAGCCAAAGCAATCTTGAGAAAGAAAAACAGAGTTGGAGGAATCAGGCTCCCTGACTGCAGACTATACTACAAAGCTACAGTAAGCAAGACAGTATGGTACTGGCACAAAAACAGAAATATAGATCAATGGAACAGGATAGAAAGCTCAGAGATAAACCCATGCACATATGGTCACCTTATCTTTGATAAGGGAGGCAAGAATATAAAATATAGAAAAGACAGCCTCTTCAGTAAGTGGTGCTGGGAAAACTGGACAGCTACATGTAAAAGGATGAAATTAGAACACTCCCTAACACCATACACAAAAATAAACTCAAAATGGATTAAAGACCTAAATGTAAGGCCAGACGCTGTAAAATTCTTAGAGGAAAACATAGGCAGAACACTCTGTGACATAAATCACAGTAAGATCCTTTTTGACCCACCTCCTAGAGAAATGGAAATAAAAACAAATATAAACAAATGGGACCTAGTGAAACTTAAAAGATTTTGCCCAGCAAAGGAAACAATAAACAAGACGAAAAGACAACGCTCAGAATGGGAGAAAATATTTCCAAATGAAACAACTGTCAAAAGACTAATCTCCAAGATTTACAAGCAGCTCATGCAGCTCAATGTCAAGAAAACGAACAACCCAATCCAAAAGTGGGCAGAAGACCTAAATAGACATTTCTCCAAAGGAGATGTACAGATTGCCAACTAACACATGAAAGGATGCTCAACATCATTAATCATTAGAGAAATGCAAATCAAAACTGCAATGAGGTGTCACCTCACACCAGTCAGAATGGCCATCATAAAAAAATAAATGCTGGAGAGGGTGTGGAGAAAATGGAACCCTCTTGCACTGTTGGTGGGAATGTAAATTGATACAGTCACTACGGAGAACAGTATAGAGGTTCCTTAAAAAACTAAAAATAGAAAAACCATATGACCCAGGAATCCCACTACTGGGCATATAACCTGCGAAAACCATAATTCAACAAGAGTCATGTACCTCAATGTTCATTGCAGCTCTATTCAGAATAGTCAGCACATGGAAGCAACCTAAGTGTCCATCGACAGATGAATGGATTAAGAAGATATGGCACATATATACAATGGAATATTACTCAGCCATAAAAAGAAACGAAATTGAATTATTTGTAGTGAGATGGATGGACCTAGAGACCATCATACAGAGTGAAGTCAGTCAGAAACAGAAAAATAAATACCGTATGCTAAAACATATATATGGAATCTAAAAAAAAAGGTTCTCAAGAACCTAGGGTCAGGATAGGAATAAAGACGCAGATGTAGAGAATGGACTTGAGAACATGGGGAGTGGGAATGGTAAGTTGGGACAAAGTGAGAGAGTGACATGTACTTATACATACTACCAAATGTAAAATAGCTAGCTAGTGGGAAGCAGCCGCATAGCACAGGGAGATCAGCTCAGTGCTTTTTGACCACCTAGAGGGATGTGATAGGGAGGGTGGGAGGGAGATGCAGGAGGGAGGAGATATGGGGATATATGTATATGTATAGCTGACTCACTTTGTTATAAAGCAGAAACTAACACACCATTGTAAGCAATTATACTCCAATAAAGATGTTAAAAAAAAAAAGAAAATTAGTGACATTCTATCAGTTTGGGAGTTATTGCGAAACAAATCTCTCAGCATGGCAGAAAGGAGATACAGATTATTGAGTTTAAGGATAAATACTATAGCCCTGAATTTGATTTGGACATTTAACTATGAATCAATTATGTATTTTATCTCAAAAAGAAAAAAATCACGTATTTCCTAAATCTGTTCATGGAAAAGGCAAGAGATAGTAATCAGTCAATGGCAATGAGCTCTTCCAGCACACAGAAAACTATTTATCATGAAAAGAAACCAGGTATCTTTGGAGAAAAGGCTTATTACAGGTCTGGGTCTGGAATTATAAAAGGTTAAACCTAGAACATCATATAACCTCACAAAGCAAGGAAGCTGTCAAGACTACTAGGGACATAACAAAAGGATTCAGGAGCCAATCTGGTATGTCTAGATGGTATCAAGATGATATATCTACAACATTTATGAGTAATCAGCAGTTTGAACATTAACTCAATATTGGATAATTATTAGTTACTATTAGCTTTTTATGTCTAAGAGTAACGCAGTATTTTTTTCTTAAATCCTTACCATTTACAAATATATACTGAAACATTTACAGAGGAAATAATATGATATCTGATTTTCTTCAAAAAATACAAGGGGAAATCTAAACAGAGGTACAGATGAAACTATATTAGCCCTGAGATGATAATTGTTTAAGGTGGGTGATGAGTACATGAAGGTTCAATATACACTTCTTTCTACTTTCGTCTTTATTTGAATGTCCCATAATAAAAAAAAAATTGTCACCTGCTTTGCCTTATCAAATCCATTAATTCTTGTATATCACTTGCTCTCCCCATGCCATGGCCATAAGAAAGGAGTGGGTATGAAAAGGGGGAAATGTGTACAAAAAACTAGTCAAATAATTCTTTACTCCAAAAATCACCCCAATTTTGACAAATATTAACACTAAGAATTCCTACTGTACATTATTAATGCAATTATTAGAAAGTCTAAACATCTAATTCCACAGTATCCACAATCTGAATAAAGCAGTACTATACTGATGATACTACCCTTAGCCATATCTTTGCTTTAATGCAAAACAGGACTAAATACAGCTATTTACCTTTACTGGGCCCTGCTATTGAATGTTTAAAATGGGACATCTCTGTTTCTGTTTTTTTTCGCATAAGTATTTGATTTCCAAATCTCTTGGGTCCTAAGTAAAAGACTGTAAATTTCTGCTGTATATCAAGTCCAACTGAAAAAAGAAAAAAAAAAGCATACAAATGCTTATTTAAGTCATATAAATCCACACATGAGACCATTTGTTTGTTTTTATACCTGCTATATTTTATACCTTTTTGAACTGGAAAGTCTAACAAGTCCAGGAAATAGAAATGTTTTAAAGATACTTTAAAAAGTATAACAAATGAAAATTTATACATCTGTCATAAAAATAAAAATCAATGTTCCTACAGTAATTGAAATTTATCTTAAAAAATAAAATGTCTATAAATGAACAGATAAAATTTTAATTTTATTATCCTAGTCTCTGCCATCTTTTACATATCCAAATATATGAAGCCTCCTTTAAAATTATTCATTTTACTTAAATAAATTATTTTTACACAATATCACTTATGTTGTTTTTCTGTTTTACATAAAGGAAATAATTTTTAAATGCTATCATATTTTTTACATTCATGTCTTCATTACTTCAGTGAACTTACCATATTCAGAACTAATTAGATTTATGCTAAGATCTTCAGATTTAAGAGCTCGCCTCACATCAATCTTTTTAGCCCAATTTCCAGCTTTTAGCAAAACAGAATCCCTGAAAAAGAGTAATGCATCATTTAATAGTGATTTTGAACACTAAATGAAATGAAATAATAAATTAATGTTCAAGGGCTAACTGATCCTAAGATAGGTCCTATCTGGTAGTAAACTGAAGTGAGACTGAAAACTACCTTCCCCAAGTTCTGAGAATAGGTAAATGGAGTGTCAATGGAGCTACCGTTACCATAATTTTCTTAACTATATGTTCACCCAACAGCTGGTTCTAAGTTGCACTGAATCATTTCAGGCCTGCTTGAATATATAATTACTATCAATAACCTATGACCTTGACCTTAAATCACTATCACTTTAAAATGGCTATACATAAGTTACATGGATTTGTGAGAACTTCAACAGTATTTTTTTAAATGATATGAAATAGTCTGTGTCTAATAACACAACACCACCAACCAATTTTGTGATTGAACTTATTTTAGCCTCCTATAGTCAAGGCTGTCATTAGATTTAGTCGTCACAGAGAATAAAGATTTGTATAATTATATATTCTCTGTAAGTGTATCACGGCTAGTTGCAGGAGAGTAATTATCAGTGAAAAGGATATCCTTATCAGTCACTGCAGTCCCATTAGGAACCTTGCACAGGATGTTTTAGGAAGCCATATTCCAGTACACTGGCAAAAATTAGGAGATTCCCATTTCAGAATCACTGCCATCCTGAACTTACAGGTACAGTTATATGCTAGGAGCATAGGCTCTGGAGTAAGAATGCTTGGCTTCAAAACTAGTTTTTGCTGTAAACTACCTATATAACCTTGGTCTCAAATTTCTCCTCTATAAAGTATATATAATGATAGCACCTATCTCATACAAAGACTAAACAATTCAATACCTGGAACCTACTAAGTGCTCAAAAAATATTAGCTGTAGCTACAACTATTATCTTTAGAGTTTGTTTATGACATCCTGGGAGAAAATATCAATATGCAATAGTATTAGAAAAAAGGCTGAAGTAAAATTATAGAATGACATGCTAGAGAACTAGATATAAGGCAAGGTACCTCCTTTATCTATTGGATCTGGTTGCCTGGATCCTACAATGGCGGTAGTAGTTTGTTAGATTTTAATTTGGAAATAGAAGATATATTTTGAAGTAAGTAGGAGGAAGATTGCACTCAAAGAGTAGTAAGGTCATGAATGATAGGAGAAAAGCAACAAAATAAGAAAGTTCAGCAACAGTGAATTAGAGCTACTCCTAAAGGTCATCTATTACTTGTTTCAAACCATGGTGATAGACTTTACACTTTGTTCATTTGAGTACTAAATATTATCTAAACCAACAGACCCAATATTAGTATCTTCTTTAATAGACAAACTATCCCATTATAGAATCAGGAAAATGTAATTTAATTGATCCCACCATGATTTTATTACTCTTTTCCTCAGCAGAATTTTTCTTTTATAGTATATGCTTAGAAATAAAACAAATAGAAATTTCACACTTACATAATTTTGTGCTTAGAAACCAGTTGATTATCTGCATCACCTATGATTAAGGTAACGTAGTGGGAATCTGGTGCTGTTCTTTTAGTTTGTAGCTGTTCAAAATTTCTTAATGTAACAGTCACTAATATTTCTGCCATGGTATCACTATATCTTGCAATCTTTAAAAAAGGATAGGCATAAAAAGTGTTAAAAATAACCTTACTACTCATACTCACCTCCAAGTCAGCTATGGGTAGCTTTATTCCTGAAAATCAAAATATATGAAAAATAGAAAATATTTACCTGTTCCACTTCAAGTTCATATTTTGGTAGATACATCACTGTTTCTTTTATCTGAGTTCCAAAAGGGGGATGTCTATTTAAAATCTAAAACATATTTATGTCATTATGTTCTTATTACAACACTAAAAACTCTTTTAGTAAAATATTTTTTAGAGTCAATAGTTTTAACATGCTTATTATCTAAAATCTTAAGTTAAAAATATATATGACTGGGCTTCCCTGGTGGTGCAGTGGTTGAGAGTCCGCCTGCCGAAGCAGGGGACATGGGTTCGTGCCCCGGTCAGGGAAGATCCCACGTGCCACAGAGCGGCTGGGCCCGTGAGCCATGGCCGCTAAGCCTGCGCGTCCAGAGCCTGTGCTCCGCAACGGGAGAGGCCACAACAGCTAGAGGCCCACATACCGCAAAAAAAAAAAAAAAAAAAAAAATATATATATATATATATATACATATATATATATATATATATATGTATGACTATGAGAGGGAAATCATTTTTTGGCAGAAATAAAGATACAAAAGTCAGGCTTTAGAATTTATACAGAATTCAGGTAACATTAGGAATAAGTAAATATTAAATACCAGTTCAAGTTTCCTTGCATCTGTTTCTTCTATCTTTTTAAAGGTAGTCAAACCTGCATTTACCATAGCATTTGATAATGTTACACCTGTGGAAAATTAATCAAATAGTTTTTAAACAATCCACTTAAAACTAAATCTACACTTAAATATTTAACAACTACATTAGTAAAAAAGAAAAATTTAAAGAGCCAGACTAATGACTTATTTTTAAAGTTGTCAAAAAATGTTCTCAATTGGATTAATTGGGCTGTGACGTTATTTGATTGTTCATATTTATTTTTTCAAACTCAAATAAAACACTCATGTGCTTTATAAAAGAAAGAGGAATTCTTTGGTCCACATGATGTCTCAACCCTTAGTTTTACCTTATGTCATAGAGCAAGTACCAAGAAACATCTATGGTTATACTCATGTTTTTAAAAAAGGCAACATTATTCAGGGATGGGAATATTGTTTCATGAAGCTATGGCTCTCTGAGCATTTCTGTCTTGAAATGAGTTCATGGTAGGTTTATGCTGAACTTTTAAAGAAACAGGAACTCAAGAAACTGAGTTCTCTGTACTAATTCAGATAATTTTACTCTTCTGCCTAAAATTTCCAATGCCTTTCCATTGCATTTAGAATAAAATGGCAATTTCCTTACTATGGCCAAACTCCCTTACCTATATGACTTGAACACAGCCTACCTCTTCCATTTAATTTCCTACCATTCCCCTCTTGCTGACTATTCTCCAGCCACACCGGCTTTAATTTTGCTCCTTAAATACATCAAGTGCTCTTCGATCTTTGGACATTCTCTGTTTCTTCATGCTTTGAGAAACTGTAATTTTTAATTCTTACACTCATATGAATGATTTTAACCAAATCCCAAAATAGAAGATATTGTCAGAAGCATAAAATTCTAAACTAGTACCACCTTGTTTAAGGCACACATATTACTGATGAGGGTATGATACTCCTTTCCTTACTCATATCTTTAACTATTCTTGGGAATTTCTCTTACTCAATCTTTAGACACAACTCCTAGTATTCTTAATTCCTTAATGTTCATTTCCATTTTCCCTTATAACCTTTCCTGGTTTTTAATTTTTAGTTTATAAACATTGTTGAAAATCATTTTGCATTCATTATTTTTTCCTGGTGCTCAATAAGAACTTAGATTTACTTTTTTGTTTGGATTCTCTCACTTTTCTATTACATGAATTTTGCTGGTCAATATTTGTTTCTTTTTGTTCAGCTGTACTAAGTGTGAAAAACATGTTCGTGTTCAACAATTTGGAAGGGATAGAATGCAACTGATGCCCAGACTGACAATATTCTAGAAAGTCAGAAAGACTGGCTTCTTCCAGTATAGTGAAATTTTATTAATCAATTTTTATGGATAATTCATACTTTTCTTAATCATTCTGCTATTGATGGACATTTAAGATTATGTGATTATAAACAATGCTTATATTTGTATCCATGTGGAAATATTTCTATAAATTTAATTGCTAAAGTGAAATTGCTGTTTTAAAGAGGTTGTGCATTTTAATTGGTAGATATAATGAGGCTTAGGCTCCAACCAACACTGCATGAGAATGTTCATAACCTTATACTATCTCCACTACAGGACTTTTAATTTTTGCTCATTTGGTGAGTGAATACAGTTTCCTTTGGATTTATTTATTTATTTTTACAATTTTACTGACTGCAGTATAATTCACATACAATATACTTGACATGTGATTTTGTGTGTTTATGTATGTGTGTGTATGAGAAACTATCACCACAACCAAGCTAATAAACATTACCATTGCCTCTACAAGTTTCCTTGTGCCACTTTGTAATTCTTCGCTACCTCTTCTGTCCCCTCCCCACACAGTCCCCAAGCAACCACTGATCTGCTTTCTATCACTATTGTATTTTCTAGTCTTTTATTTAAATGGAATTAAATAGTTTTCTTTTTAGTCTGGCTTCTTCTACTCTGTATAATTATTGTAAGATTCATCCATGTTGTTGTTTGTATCAACACTTCATGCCTTTTTATTACTGAGTATATATATCCATACTATGGGATATACCACAATTTATTTTCCATTTGCGTGTTCATAGATATTTAGGCTGTTTTCAAATGTCTTGGTTATTAGAATTGTGTGTCTACATGCTTTTATTTCTTTTGGGTACTTAAGCATGAAAGGGCCGGTTGCAATGGTAGGTTTATGTTGAACTTTTAAAGAAACAATCAAATGGTTTTCCAAAGTGGTTGTAACATTTTACATTCCCACAGTGAGAGTTCCAGTTGAACCATATCCTCTCCAGCACTCTGTCAAGTTTTAATTATTTTAGTGGCGACTTCCCTGGTGGCGCAGTGGTTAAGAATCCACCTGCCAACGCTAGGGTACACGATTTTGATCCCTGATCCGGGAAGATCCCACATGCCACAAAGCAACTAAGCCCATGTGCCACAACTACTGAGCCTGCTCTCTAGAGCCCATGAGCCACAACTACTGAAGCCTGCACGCCACAACTACTGAGGCCTGCGTGCCCTAGAGCCCACGTGCTGCAACTGAGCCCACGCGCCGCAACTACTGAAGCCCACGCGCTGCAACTACTGAAGCCCATGCTCCTAGAGCCTGAGCTCCATAACAAGAGAAGCCACCACAATGAGAACCCCATGCACCACAACAAAGAGTAGCCCCTGCTCGCCATGACTAGAGAAAGCCTACACACAGCCAAAAATAAATTTAAAAAAAAAAGAAAAATTAATTATTTTAGTGGATGTGTACTGGTATTGCGTTGTCATTTTAATTTGCATTTCTCTAATGACTAATGATGTTGAACACCTTCTCAGGTGCTTATTTGCCATATACATATCTTCTTTGGTGATGTGTCTGTTTGAATCTTTTGCTCATTGTTTTACTCAGTGGTGTGTCTTATTATTGAGTTATAAGAATTTTTTATACATTCTAGGTACAAGTCCTCCATCAGTTATATGTTTTGCAAATATTTTCTTCCAGTCTGGTGGCTTGTTTCCTCCTCCTCCTCCTCCTTCTTTAATAGTATACTATGAAAAGCAAAAGTTTTAAGTTTTGATTAAATCCACTTTTTTTCTTTTATATAGTTCGTGCTTTTGTGTTGTATCTAAGAAATTCTTTGCCAAATCCAAGATCACCTGCTGACTTTGAAGGTAGAGGAAGAGGGCTATGATCAAGGAATCAAGTATTCTCTAGAAGTTGAAGACAGGAAAATGGATTCATCCCTAGTGTTTCTAGAAAGGAAAACAGCCTTGCCGAACCTTGATTTTATCTCAGTGAGAACCACATCAGATTTCTAATCTACAGAACTTTAAGATAATAAATTTGTGTTGTTTTAAGCCACAAAGTTTGTGGTAATTTGTTACAATGGCAATAGAAAACTAATATAGCATAGTTTTTCTAATTTTAGTTTCTGATTTTTCTTACTAGTATGTAGAAATAAAGTTAATTTTTATATATTGACCTTACATCCTTCAACCATGCTAAACCTTTCCTACCTTCCATGGAATTTTCTACAGAGATGATCATGTGATCATGTATGAATAAAAACATTTTTACTTCTTTCCTTTCCAATCTGTATGCTTTTAGTTTCGTTTTCTTGCTTTACTGTACTGGTTAGAACCCCTAGTACAATGTGTACTGGAAGTAGTTACAGTGAGCATCCTTTTTGTTTCTGATCTTAGAAGGAAAGCATTCAGTCTCTCACTATTAAATATGATGTTAGCTGTAGGTTTTTCATAGATGTCCTTTATCAATTTGAGAAATTTCCTTCTATTTTAAATTTGTTGAAAGTTTTAATTAGAAATGGATTTTGGATCTTGTCAACTTTTTTGGGCATTATGAGATGATCATATGGTCTATTTTAGTTTGTTAATATGAGGAATTACATTGATTGACATCAAGTGGTAAACTAATCTTGTATTGCCAGAATAAACCACATTTGGCCAAGATATGTTAGCCCCTTTATCTATCATTGTGTTCAATTTGTTAAAAACTTATAAAGAATTACTGCATTTATATTACTGAGGGATATCTTTTTTATATTACTGAGGTCTGTCTTTCTTGAATGTCTTTGTCAGGTTGTGATAACAAGGCAATGTTGGCCTCATAGAATGAGTTGGGAAGTATTACCCCCCCTTTTAAATTTTCTGAAAATGTTTGTGTAGAACTGATATTGCTTCTTATTTAAATGTTCAGTAGAATTCACCAGTGTAACCTTCTGTGCCTGGGATTTTCTTTGTAAGGTTTTAAACTACAAATTTAATTTCTTTAATAAATATAAGCCTACTCATGTTGTCTATTTCTTCCTGAGTGGACTCTTGACAGTTTGTGTTTTTTAAGGAATTTTCCCATTTCATCAAAGTTGTGGCATTTATTGACATTAAATGTTTATAGCATTCCCTTTCTATCATTTTGCCATCTATAAGATCCATAGTTATATCTCACATTTTTGTTTTTGGAAATTTGTGTCTTTTCTCTTTATTGCTTGATCAGTCTGACTAGTGTTATCAATTTCATTGATATTTCAAAATAATCACCTTTTTGTTTTGTTGATTTTTTTGTTTTCAATTTATTTATGCTCTTTTAAAATTATTTCTTTTCTTCTGCCCACTTTGGGTTTAATTTGTTCTTTTTCTCATCTTATCACATGGAAACTGAAATCACTCTAGAGAACTTTCTACTTTTCTAATATAAGTGTTTTAGTGCTATACTATTAATAATCATTCTATATAATTTCAAATTTTTCTGTAAGTTGAAATCTCCTAAATATTGTATGTAACCTTCTTCCCAATTCAGAACTCTTATCTCTGTGGGATGGGCATGGCATTTGGTTTGCCAGGACTTATGTATTGATAGGAAGGTGAGCCTTTAATCAGGAATCTTTCTTCTACTTTGACCTTGCTTTCACCAGTCAATCTCCACCTTCACCCCAGTTCCCAGGACTGCTCAGCTCTCTGACTGATTTCCCCCACCAATTTCAAACTTCAAGGAAATACAAAGTAGTACTTCCTCACAAAATAGCTGGAGATCTTTGTTCTAAGGAATAATTAGACAATCCCCAGTGACCCATTACCTAATTTTTTAATGTCCCCAAGATGCATACAAAATTATAAAGCTAATAAGACTGTCAGCCATGAAATAACTCTCTTTTTGGAGTTCTAGCTATCTAAGAAGGAACAGGGTCACAAAGCCAAAGACACCAAAGTGAAAAATTCCAAAGTGCTTTAGGCATATCCCAGTCTTTGTAAATGGCACCGTGTAGAGTTTTTCAGTTCACATCCTGAGCTAGATCCCAACAGACAGGAAAGAAACCTGTCTATAGAATCTCTATGAAAATCATTACTAATATTGAAATGTTATTGAAAAAAGAGAAAAAGTTAAGATATAAATAAGTGACAATTTTCTGTAATGAATTAGGAATGACCAGGACTGCTAGCTCTGTACCTTGTCATTGAGATCAAAACAAAACAGTCATAAAAGTAGAAGAGAGAACAACACATAGTTACCTAATTACTAAAACAAAATTTCACTCTTGGTTTGAGAACAAATTTAAAAATAAGAACATTAATTTTTATTAGGTTTCCAAATTGATTTCAAATAGAATTCTTTAAGCATAAGCAAATGAAAATCAGATTTTCAAGGGAAGGAAAGTATAGTAACTTATTTAGGCCCATAAACACATTTTTCCTTAAAGGTCTATAACCATCTTAGAACAATTTTTCTAACAGTGAAATACAAAATAAATTGCAGACATTGATACATTGCCTACCTGTATTCAGTACCTACCGATTTTTTCCAGCTGTTTGGATACATGCAGAGAGTTTTCCCAAAGTCTACATCTAAAACACTTCGCTAAAATCAAACTGTTCAACAGTACAGCAAACTTTTCTTGAATAGCCATAAAATCTGACAACCCTAAAAAAAAGTTTCCAATATTAAATCTAGTATACTATTTTACTGGAAAAATATTGAAAATCCATTAATCCTTTAACATACATCTTGTAATTCGTGAGCCATTTCTGAAAATCTTCGAAGTATCTTGCGTCAAAGCAAAGTCTTGTATGGGAATGCATCCTAGCTGAGCCTGAATAAGACTGAGGAAAGAAGAAATTTTATTATTTCTTTTTAAAAATTACTATCTCACAGTGTTTGACATCAGTGACTGAAGTATCTCTTCTTAAAATTCCTCTCTGCCTTGATTTCTGTGACACTACATGACTCTGCATCTTGTATCATCATTATTGCAAGTAATTGTTGACTTCCTCTTCCCAGCCTCTAAAAGGTCAGTTCTCATTTTTCTACTCTTCTTTATTCACTCAACCTCTCTTTCTCTCAAAAATCTCATTTCTTCTCAAGATTTTTGTTATAATCTCTAGATTGATAAATTTCAAATGATCACAGGGCACTTGCACTTTGTTTTTTTCATTTCAACACATCTATAATTTGTTATCATATTCTTCTCCAGTGCAGCTGACTTTGGGCTTTACTATATATAGGTATTATAGAAAACAACACAATTTATATAATCACCATATATTTATTAAGTACCTATTGAGTAAAAAGCATACTGTTAGGTGATAAAATTCTGTTCAACATTTGAAGGTTGGTAGCTTATTAGTTGATTATTAGCAACAAGCAGTTGCTTGGCTACAAAATTTGAGGGGTGGAAAGAGGGGAGAAAAGAAGTTACCATCTATTGTGCCTATTATCTCCCAGGTCTTTGCTACCTCTTTCGTCTGTTTACTTATCTAACAGGACCTTGATATGCAAGTCCCCCTATGATTCTAACTAAAATTATTAGACTTGTATTACTCTCTGGGGGGATCTCTTGTAAGACCAAAAACAGGTACACAAAGAGAAAGGGTAGAATAGTTATATTTTATGGTTTAGTTTTAGCAAACAATATATGAAAATAGAAAGAAGCAACTAACTTCACAGAATGGGTGCATACAGCTGAAACTACAGAATGATTACTTCTTCTGGTTATAATATATGCTTCTGAAAATTATTTTATATCATCTACTTAGAAATGATTGTATACCCCATGTTCATAGCAACATTATTTACAATCACCAAAGTATGGAAGCAACCTAAGTGTCCATCAACAGATGAATGGATAAAGAAGATGTGAGATATATATATATATATATATATATATATATATATACACACATATATATACACAGTGGAATACTACCCAGCCATAAAAAAGAATGAAATTTTGCCATTTGCAGCAACATGGATGGACCTGGAGGGCATTATACTAAGTGAAATAAGTCAGAGAAAGACAAGTACTATATGATATCACTTATATGTGTAATCTAAAAAATACAACAAACTAATGAATAAAGCAAAAAAAGAAGCAGACTCACAGATATAGATAACAAATTAATGGTTACCCATGGGAAGAGGGAAGGGGGAGGGGCAATACAAGAGTGGGGAAATATAGGATTATTATGGGATTATATGAAATCATGTGTGTGAAACTTCTGAAAATTGTAAAGCACTATAGAATTTAAAGAATATTTCATTCAATTAAAAAAACATATCTCACAACCTATTAGCATTAAGATTAGCATTAAAGAAAGTTGGAAACTAAAAAAAAAAGGAAAGAAAGAAATGGTTATAAAGTTACATGGTTTGTTAACAAAGAAGGAACTGATGGGAAAATGTGGATGGGGTGCTTTCAAGTGCTGGATAAATAAAACTTCTTGTGAAACTATTCTGGAATGCACAAATGCAGAATATATACAAAATTATAGAGTAAAAATAAGACTTTTGAGGTAATATTTATGTTTAACATCAATATACCTTAAAAAATAGTACACTTTTCAACATCATACTTCTCTGTCAGAAACTTTACCACAAAAAGCAGTATGTAAGAGAAGAAACCTGACTCCATATTGGATCTATTCCTTTAGCTCTAACCTTTGTGTCTGTTGCCCATACTTAGTCATGCTGGCTCTGAACCTTTGTAAAAATGTTGCCTATGGCTTCAAATATACATAATAGCCCTTTCTCAATGCTCTGCCTCCTAGGCTTGACCTTTAAAAGTATAACATGTTTACATTTATGTAGAGATAAAAAGTTGCAGAACAGAAAATAATGATTGTTGATTGTCATGTTAGAGGTTTACAGGAACATTGGGACCAAACTTACGTGGACAGCTGCAAGAACAAAGGATTCTGGCACCAAGAAGTCTGCAACAACAACCAGCTACACCCTCTCCCCTTTTAGTATAAAAGAAGCCTGAATTCTAACTCGAGTAAGATGGTTCTTTGGGACATGAGTCCACCATCTTCTTGGTCTGCTAGCTTTCCAAATAAGTGGCTTTTCCTTGCCCCAACACCTGTCTCTCGTTTTACTGTCCTGTCATGCAGCGAGCAGTACAAGCTTGAACTTGGTAACAATAAGCAGGAATGGAAGGGAGAACAGGGATTTATTCTAGTAGGTACAGAACCTTGGCAGGGCTGTCTGTCTCTCTCCACCAGATAAGGCCAGCCTGAGCTTATCCTCAGTAGAAGTAAAAGTCTCACAGCCTCAGGTAAGATGGCACCTCTGCCATCTCAACTAATGGGGTCAGACTTGCATGATAGTTATATGACTAAATCAGGGTTATTGTAAGGATTAAATGAAATAAAGTAATAATGCAATTTGAATTAGGTTCAACCATGACCAGACTATAGAGGCTTAAATATAAATGGTTTATTCTCTTATGTAAAAGAACTCCAGAGTTAGGCAGTCTAGGGCTTGGTATGGTAGTCCAACAAGTCACCAGAGACCTAGGATCCTACTATATTTCTATTCTGCCATGTATGGCTTCCATTTTCAGGCCATCTCATGGTCTAAGATGACTGTTGGATCTCCAGCCATTACACATTCACTCCATACAACATGTTGGAGGAAGTGGTGGAAGACAACAATTGATGCCCTGTTTACCACCTGACTCCATTTCCTTTAAGCAGCCTTCTAGGAAGACTTACATCTTCTGCCTACATCTCGTTAATTGGACAAACTTAGACACAGGGCCCTATTTAGCTACAAAGTTGACTGGGAAATGTAATCTTTTCCCTGTGAAGGTAAGATAAATACTGGACAGTCAGCTAGCAGTTTCTGCCATAGGTATGTACAAGTATACCACATTTTATTGCACTTCACTTCATTGCACTTTGCCGATATTGTGGGGTTTTTGCAAATTGAAGGTTTATGGCAACCCTGCATCAAGCAAGTCTATCAGCACCATTTTTCCAGCAGCATTTGCTCATTTCATGTCTCTGTGTCATATTTTGTTAAGTGCTGAAATATTTTAAGCCTTTTCATTATTATTATATTTGTCATGGTGATCTGTGATCAGTGATCTTTGATGTTACTGTTGTAATTGTTTTGAATTTTTAAATTAAGGTATGTACACTGTGTTTTTGACAGTGCTACTACACACTTAACAGACTATAGTCTAGTGTAAAGATAACTTTTATATGCACTGGACTGGGAAACCAAAAAAACTGTGTGACTTGCTTTATTGAGATAGTCATGTTATTGTGGTGGTCTGGAACTGAACCCACAATATTTCCAAGGTATGCCTGTAAAGCATCTAATGCAGTGCTTGGAACACAGCAAATATTCAAGCAATGGTTATTACTATTATTATTATCAATGGTTGAGCCATTTATGACCTGCTCTCAGCTTCCACAGTTAGCCAACTAATAAAAATGATACCAGAACTTCCCAAAAGACTTCTGTATACTGGCCAACTTAGTAAAGGAAGGTATAGAAAGAGTAGAAATCCTTCATATGAAGATAAGTTAAAGGTGTACTATAAAGCTGTACAACTCTCTTGAGAGGAGAAAAAGTTATTCTGAAGTCATCTTTTTCTGCCTAAACATAGAATAAGAATGCCCAAAGAATCAAATGAAAGAAAAAAATCAAGATGGCACATGGAGCCTTCTATACATATAACTCCTCTTTAAATTCCATAAAATGATGGACAACTATATAGGTGTGTTTTTGTGTGTTAGTCTCTATCCACAAAACTACAGGAAAGCAAGAAAGCATGCCATTGGTGGGCCAGAAAGTTGAATGTTAGAAATCATATCTATGAAAAAGATCAAATCTATGAGAAAAACAAAACCGGACATTATCCATAGTACATGCAGAAGAATTAATAGATCAAGAAGGAGAGAGGGTCCTAGGGTATTTGTTGGAGCAATTCACTGGAATGCTGTATTCTGAGCAGGTAGTTTAGTCTACCCCTGTCACTCTCTCTCATTTGTGGAAAACATTAAGCAGTTGTAGTATATATTGAGAGGCTAAAGTAGGGAGTGTAGACACTGAGGCCAGAGAGGCAGGACAGTTCTCCAGGTAGGAACGAAAACCCCAGTAGAAGTAGAAAGACTTTACTCTTAAATTGCAAGGTATTTCCACACTTTTATGGGAGTCAATCTAATTACTTCTCCACAATCATTAGAGATAGTAAGTAACAGAATAGGTAGGCAAAAATATATTTACAAATGCAAAAGCAAACAATGAAGAACTACCTAACATTTGAGAAAAAAATTTAAAAAGACACACAATATTAATAAATGAAATAACAATTGAGGAAACAGAGTTAAGTGCACAGAAAAAGAGTTTCAAAATAAGCATAATTGATTTATATAATTAAATTTTTTTTCAGAGAGATTAGAAATACCATGTATAACCTTTCTCCAAAAAAGACATACAGATGGCCAAGAAGCACATGAAAAGCTGCTCAACATCACTAATTATTAGAGAAATGCAAATCAAAACTACAATGAGGTATAACCTCACACCAGTTAGAATGGGTTTCATCAGAAAATCTACAAACAACAAATGGTGGAGAGGGTGTGGAGAAAAGGGAACCCTCTTGCACTGTTGGCGGGAATGTAAATTGATACAGCCAATATGGAGAATAGTATGGAGGTTTCTTAAAAAACTAAAAATAGAATTATCATATGACCCAGCAATCACAGTACTGGGCATATACCCAGAGAAAACCATAATTCAAAAAGACACATGCACCCCAATGTTCATTGCAGCACTATTTACAATAGCCAGGTCATGGAAGCAATCTAAATGCCCATCAACAGATGAATGGATAAAGAAGATGTGGTCCATGTATACAATGGACTATTAGCCATAAAAAGGAATGAAACTGGGTCATTTGTAGAGGTGTGGATGGATCTAGAGACTGTCATACAGAGTGAAGTAAGTTAGAAAGAGAAAAACAAATATCATATATCAACACATATATGTGGAACCTAGAAAAATGGTACAAATGAATCGGTTTGCAGGGCAGAAATTGAGACACAGATGTAGAGAACAAACGTATGGACACCTAGGGGGGAAAACAGTGGGGGTGGGGGTGAGGGTGTGATGAATTGGGAGATTGGGATTGACATGTATACACTGATGTGTATAAAACTGATGACTAATAAGAACCTGCTGTGTAAAAAAATTAATTAAATTAAAAATTTTTCTTTTTAATTTTAAAAAAAAAGAAAGAAAGAAACTTATTTCTTAACCCTGTCCTTACCTTTAATCTTACTCATGCAATTTGTTTTGTATTGCTATCAGAATAAACTTTTAAAATCACACACACACAGAAAAAGAAATACCATGTATATTTTAGAAAGCCAAGCAGAGATACAGTAAAATACAAATTTTATCAGTTATTTTCTTTGTAATGTTGTAGGAGCTTTCAAAATATCAATGCTTTAAAATTTCACCTAAAATTCTTTGAAGAATTCTAATAAATCCCTGATATGCTTTAATGCAAAAAAACAAAAAAAAATTATCACTGAAAAAACTCAATAGATAAAGCTGAAGAGCAAATCAGTGAGATGGCTAACTGAGCTAAGACATTCTCCTAAAAGCCAAGCATAAACAGATAAAAAATATGAAAGGATAAGTATAATATGTGGAGGAGATTGTCAGAAGTTCCAACATTCATCCAGCAGGAGTTCCAGAAGGAGTGAACAGAGAGAATAGAGAAGAAATAATTAAATTATAGAAGAAAATTTCCCAGAGCTGAAGAAAGATACAAGTCTACATATTAAGAGGTTCCACAGAATGCTGTGCAAAATAAAGAATAAAGACACACGCAGACTTTCTGGTGAATTTCCTAAATCAGATAAAGAAAAAAGTTATTAATAAAGAACTGAAAACATGGGGACTTCCCTGGTGGTGCAGTGGTTAAGAATCCACCTGCCAATGCAGGGGACATAGGTTTGAGCCCTGGTCCAGGAAGATCCCTCATGCCGTGGAGTAACTAAGCCTGTGCGCCACAACTACTGAGCCTGCGCTCTAGAGCCCACGAGCCACAACTACTGAGCCCATGTGCTGCAACTACTGAAGCCCGCATGCCTAGAGACTGTGCTCTGCAACAAGAGAAGCCACTGCAATGAGAAGCCTGCACACCGCAAGGAAGAGTAGCCCCACTCGCCAGAACTAGAGAAAGCCTGCGTGCAGCAAAGAAGACCCAACACAGCCATAAATAAATTAATTAATTTTTTAAAAAAGTACTGAAAATAGATTAGATCACCAACAATGGATGCAAGAAGAGCAGTATAAACATCTGAAGAATGATTTAGCCAAACTTATTCAAATGATAGGGCAAAATACATTTCAGGCTTACAAAGACTCAGAAGGACTCAGAAAATTATTTGAGAATGTATCCAAAAAAAATAAATTATATATCTAAGGAAAAGGAAGATAGAGATTTTAAAAAGCAGAAAGTAAGCAAAGCAATCAGTAAAAAAAGAAATTAGGTTAAGTCTACAATTTTTAATGCACAGTAAAATATTTTAAATTTAACAATCTGGAACTAAAATCCAAGATGATCTGAACATGGGAGAGAGCAAGAGGCAAGAGGAAATTGAAAATATGATAAAAGTTTTATCTCATATGGCAAGTTTTTAAATGTTCATTTTCTATAGACATTGGTTAAAAACATATAAAATTTTAAAAGAAGAGCTAGTTAGAAGAACAAAAACAAACGAAACTTGACATATCCAAAAAGAGGCAGAAAAGGCAGAAGAAATAAGTGAGGAAAAAAGAAACAAGCAATAATCGTGCAAATTAGAAAACATACAATAAGATTAAGTCCAAACACAGTATCCTCAGGGGATACATTTCAAGATTCCTCAGCGGATGTCTGAAACCAAAGATAGTATGAAACTCTACATATACTGTTTTTTCCTATACATACCCAGGATAAAGTTGAACTTATAAATTAGGTACACTAAAAGTTAACAACAATAACTAATAATATAATAGAACAATTAATAGTGTTAATAAATGTCATGTGAGTGTGGTCTCTATCTCTCTCAGAATATGCTATTGTACAAATATAATGCCTTTTCCATCTTAACTAAACACTTGACATGCACTATGGCTGTAACTTTTGCAGCTTGAGGTGCGACAGCAAAACCAGCATGAACTTTCTTTTTCCTTCTTCACAGTTTCCTTTCTTTTTCTTTCTTCACAATTTCACAGGTAGAAGACTCATTCGTACTGTAGATCTTAGCAACCTCAGCATATTAACCTCTTATTAACCAGCATAGCAACCTCTAAATTATTAAATCTAGAACCTATTAAATCTAGAACATCCACCTTTTCACTTAAAGGAAGGACTTGACAGCTTCTCTTTGGCATATCTGAATTGTCAGCATCACTACTCTTGCACTTTGGAGCTGTCAACTTTAATAATACAGTAGCCAGTTATTTTATAACTGGCTACTGTATTATTTATAAACTTGCTTTATAGCAAAAGCAAGTTTATTGAGGAAGAGCCAAAAGAACTGCAATTCAGGATATGCAAACTATGGCAAAGCACAGGCAAATCAAGAGAACAAGGAAATTTGCTTTACAGGGAAAAGGGGGGAGATAGGAGGGGCTATGAAAACCAGGGTCCATTGGAGGAAGCTGGTAGTACAAAGTATGGAGGCTTCTCATTAGTCGGGCTGGTACAGTCTCCGACTGGCTGGGCTGTCAGGGCAAAGAGAAGTTTTCTTTTTCCTGCTGGATAGTAAAGTAGAGGGATTTTCCTATCAGAGAGGTAGGTGTACACCTCTTTCTGCTTGGAGCAACTGATGACGCATGGCAGAGTGTGAGAGCTTCCCCTACAGGTCTGTCCTGATTCCAATTTTAGCTGAGGTTCCTTTAATTCCACAGGGCCATTGTTAAGTAAAATAAGGGTTAGTTGAACACAAGCACTGCAATATGGCAACTGTCATCTGATAACTGAGATGGGTACTAAGTGAAGAACAGGCAGGATACACTGGACAAAGGGATGATTCATGTCCCAGGTGGGACACAGCACAACGAAGTGAGATTTTAAACTTATGAATTGCTACTCAGAACAGTGCACAATTTTAAACTTATGAATTGTTTATTTCTGGAATTTTCCATTTAATATTTTTGGACCACAGTTGACCACTGGTAACTGAAACCGTGGAAAGCGAAACCGTGGATAAGGGGGGGGGGGACTACTGTAATTATAATAAATGTGAATGAACTTATTCTCAATTAAAGAATTCTGAGATCAGGTAAAAAGAAAAGTGATAAAATCTAACTATATTCAATCTATACAAATTATAAAACAATATGAAAATGTTAAGAAGAAAAAGATTAAATGATATACTAAATAAAACAAGTATGGCAATATTATTAATAGTAGACAAAACGGAATTAAAAGCAAAATGTATTCAATAGGACAGTTAGTTGACTCATCTAACCTGCCTCTTTCCATCAGCAGAAACGACAAGACAGGACAAGAAAGGCAACATGGACAAACGGGCCAATAGGCCTGTAGTACCTAACAAATGTGTAAATACACAGGTTAAGTACAACTCCTTTTATGTACAATCCTAAGAAGACAATTTCCTTATGATTTGTTCCTTTATTGTATAATCCATCCTATACTTTTATAGTCATTTCCACAAGTCACAGCTGATTAGACAATATGTCACTCTTCTGTTTACTGTGTACTTGTTCCTTTTCTGTTTGCTTTTCCAAATATATTGGTGGTATATATATATTCCCTTGAACTATCTGACATTACATCTTTAGATCCATTCTATAATCTGGCTATATTTTCAATATATTTTCCTCTTCCAATATAATAAATTACTCTCTTGATTAATAAAACTTTACATGAAAAATGAGTGATATTTCACTTTGAGTAACACAATTAGCAAACTCTTCCTAATGGCAAAATATGCAATTTAGTGCCTAAGGAACACATCATTCATTTATCCATTTACCATCCACATGGAATAATGATAAAAATTAACCATGTATTAAGCCACAAGTAAAACCACAATATCTATCATAAAGCAGAACGCTAACAGGCCACATTCTCTAATTACAATCCAATAAAATTAGAAATTAACAATAAAAGAATGACAATTTTTAAAAAGTATAACTTTAAAAATTTTAAACATAATTTTAAATAATTCTTAAGAGGAAACTAAAACTGAAATTACAAACTATTTAGAAAGAATAGCAATAGATTTAGAAAATCTATAGAACAATGTCAAAGTGGTATTCACTGGAAAATTTGTAGTTTTACATATTTTATAGAAAATTAAAAAAAATAATAAATGGAGAAAAATACAATTTAAAAGATTACAAAAAGAAGTAGAAGGAAAAAAATAAAGACAAAATGGGAAATTAATGAAATAAAAAATAATAGAAAGATTAAAAATGTAAAATTAATAGGACTATTAAACATGATCAATAAGTCAAAAATAAATGGCTTGAAAAGATCAAAATATAGAAACCTCTAGCAAATCTGATTAAGAAAAAAGGAGACGATACAAATAATATTAGATATTAGAAAAGACATTATATATTTAGGGGAAATTTTTAACTTATTAGAGGACAAAATACTTTATGCCATAAAAACTGACAAGCTGGGTGAAATGAATAGCTCAGGAACATATAAAGTAAGAAAAATTGATTCAAAAAAAGTTAGCAACCCTGCAAAGAACAAAAAATGAAAGAAATCGTAGAGAAACCCAACTTTTAGATCCAGAGACAATGGTGAGCTAAAATGGATTGCTCGCTCTTCTCTCTGAATTCAAATCTGTTTTTACAAATAAGTGAGAAGGAGGTTAATGGATTCCACAATCGAATCCAAAAAGTATGAGAAATTCCCCAGTGGTGAAACACTGGAAACTTGACAATTAAAAACAGTAAAAAGACAAAGATGTCTGCTCTCTCTAAAACTAGAGAACATATACTAAAGTTTCTATCTACAAGAAGTTAAGAAAAATAGAGTTGCAACTATTAGAAATCAGGAGATAAAACTATCACTATTTACAGATAATATGATTGTCTATCTAGGTAATCCCAGCAAACCAACTAAAGGACAACTCATACTATTAAGAGAGTTCAGTGAGATAGCCAGATAAAACAATCAAAATTTTAAAAATTGATAGCCTTCCTATATACCATCAATAATTGACCATAAAATGCAATGGTATGCAATGTAAAGAAGGACTCACAATATCAAACTCCATAAAATACCAAGAAATAAACCTATCAAGAAATATAAAACCTAAATGATGAGTTATAAAATATCACAGAAAGACATAAAGATCTGAATAGATGGAGAGAGATACCATATTCCTAGATAGAAAGATTTCAGAACTGTTAAAGGAAGAATTCTTCCACAAACTAATCTATAAAGCCAATTTCAATAGGACTTCTTATAAATCTTGACAAACTGATTCTAAATTTCACAGGGAGGAAAAATGCAGGAATATCCAAAAACATTTTTTAAATAACAGTAAGAACGGACTTGCCTTACCAGATAACAAAACATGCAATAAAAGAATAGCAAGTAAAACAATGTGGTATTGTCATGGCAACAAAATAAACAGGCTAACAGTAAATGTCCAGAATCAGATCCTTAGGAATTTAGTTTATGAGAAGGTGGCATTCCAAATCAATAGGCAAAGAGAGAAAGACAACATAGTTATCAAACACTCCTGACTATCTTTCAGGGACAAAATATAATTAAATTCTTAACTCATACCACATATAAAAATTAACTCCAGATGCCTATGAAAAGCCTTTAGGTAAAAATAAAATTATTTTAAAGTATTAGAAGAAACGATAGAAAAAGTCCTATGATCTTAGGATGTGTGGCAGAGACTGCTTTACCTACCCAACATTCATTCTTTATTTCCTTATTAATAGCAGAATCTTAATTTTAATATAGGCACACTATCACCAAGACATTTCCCAGTCTCTTTTGCACTTAGCTGTATTAGGTGAGAAAGGGTTATCTGGGACTTCCAAGAAACCTACTGAAAAGAGAGAGGATATTCAAGTGTAATGGCTGAAGCTCTAGTAGTAATTTTGGACAATGAGGTGACCTTGAAATAGAAGTCACGTGTGGGATAGCAGAGCAGAAAGATAGGAACATAGTATTCATGACACCTTGAAGCCACTATATCTACCTTAGACTATCTACCTTGAGTTGTATATTCTGTGAGAGAAAAGTAGCCTATTTTGTTGAATCTACTGTTAATTCATTTTATTACCATTTTATGTAGTTGAACCTAATCTTAAGAAATACAGGATGAAAAAAAAAAAAAGAAATACAGGATGGGAAAGGCCTTCCTAAGTAAGCAAGACACAAAACCTAGAAGTCATAAGGAAATGACTGACATGCATGATTTTATAACAATTTAAAATTTCTGTATAAAACCAAATAATATGTATATTCCCTCCTAATAATTAGGGATTTGAAAAGTTTAAAATTTTTCACTCATTAGATTGACAAAAGTTCAAGATAAAAAACAAGTATTGGGAGGATTTATGGAAATGGTCATTCTTTTTACACTGTGGGTGGGAACTGTAAATAAGGTAAGCTTTTTAGAAGGCAATTTGGCATTAAATATTAAATCTTTTCATGTATATACCTTTTCACCCAGAAATTCTTGAAAAATACGGTGTAAATAAAAGGAAGTTCATTTCAGCACTATTTGTAATAGCAAAAGTTTGTAAGCCATCTAACTCTTCATCAGTAAAGGAGTGGTTAAAATTTACAATATGTTCATACTATAGAATACACTGCTATTAAAACACACATTGGGGGCTTCCCTGGTGGCGCAGTGGTTGAGAGTCCACCTGCCGATGTGGGGGACGCGGGTTCGTGTCCCGGTCCGGGAAGATCCCATGTGCCGCGGAGCAGCTGGGCCCGTGAGCCATGGCCGCTGAGCCTGTGCGTCCGGAGCCTGTGCTCCGCAACGGGAGAGGCCACAACAGTGAGAGGCCCGCGTACGGCAAAAAAAAAAAAACAACACACACACACACACATTGGTATCAAAATAAATGAGGTTGACGTGTATGTACTGATATAGAAGAACTTCATGACAGGAGCAATAATTATAGTATGACCTTTTTTATATGTAGACATAACATATGTTTATTAGCCCATATATATGTACGAAATAAATAGAAAGGAAATTGGAAGGACCCACAGCAAACTACTGATAACAGTTACTTCTGGGGGTCAAGGGAGACCTGACTTTTTGCTTTATAAATTTTATTTTTGAATCTTTAAAAATGAATCCATGCGTTACTTATATAATAAGAAGAAACAAACAAATGTGAAAAGAAATCACTGACTTGGAAATACACCCTATAAGTTCATTGAAAAATACCAAATAAAGAAAACAGAGCTAGTGCTTAAGATGAAAGACCCAGGAATTATGAAAAATTAAAAAACAGCCTTAAAGGGCAGAAAGGTGAAGGATAAAATTTTAAAATTAAAAGGATTAACACCTACCTGAAAAAGAACTGATCTGAAATTCAGCAAAGTAACAGGAATATGAGAGAGACATAAAAGTGGTAACTATTAGCCATCATCACCCACCAAAAGACTGTACATTTTGGATTAAGAAAATACCCCACACACATTCACTCTTCCTAGCCACACTCAAGTAGTTGCATAAAGGTGGGAAATTATAATGGGAAGTTAAATTATGATACATATAAAAACAATTATAAAGTCATCAATTTTAAAATCTGACAGTCCCAATGAAAAGAATGTATGACCCAATCTAAGGTAAGGTAAATGAAAGCGTTAAAATTGCAAATAGAGTGTTCCCAACAAGGTGCTTGTGGAAAAATACCTTGATTTAATTTGACTCAGTAGTTGATACAACAGAGTATATTGAAAAAAACATTGTGAGAATCAAGAGGTCTAGATTCTAGTTCTAGATCAGCCCCCAGTATAGCAACATAACCTCGAGCAAGTCACAACTTATCTAGGCATCACTTACTTCATTTGTAAAATGAGAGGACCTGGGTACAGGATCTCTAAGTTCTGTATGATCTCTAAGGATATTTAAATTTCTAAAGAAATGTATCTAAGAAACAGAACATTAACTTCTGTTGTCCAAGCTGTAGATCTGCCTGATGAGTTGTACACAGCAGTGGAAGTTTGTTTATGAGATGCCATGGTATTTGGGAGATAAAATTCAATGAGACGTTAGGAAGTATCCCAGAGAACGAGTGACCTCCTTTAGCTAAGGAGAAAAAGGAAATTCTTTGGCCAACTGGTTTTATTGAGCCACATAAAAAAATCATTTTTACCTGAAATGATCTAAATCAAATGGTTTAACACTAAGACCTATATACTCAGAAAACCAAGCACTTGGCACCATTTGTGATTGGAAACTGGGTAAAGTCATTACAATACAATGTAACTTTAGTTTACTCTTCCAGCTACTACTCCTCTATACAAACTTCCCTTTTCTGGGAGAATAGTCATACCATTGTCACAAATACATTCCTTCACTGATATCGTTGCATTTAGTATGTCTTTCCCAGAATACCACTATCATTCAATAGACATTTACTGTATGTGTTTTCATACTGTCCATTATTTTTATACACAAATGTTTCTCATTCAAGCCAACTTGAAAGTTCCTGTGGATGAGAAGCATATCTTCTTCTATTGTCTAACTTCCCTCAACAGATTACACTCTCAACGTTTGTTGATTTAAAAATTCACAAATTATCTCTTTTAATTAAAGTCTGAGTTTTGGGAAATTAATTTCGCACCTACATTCTGACTCCTCATTCTTATATAAATATGTTCTTTTTTGTATTAAGGAAAAGAAATTTAAAATAAGTTTAAAAAAAAAACCTTCATAAATATGAATCAGGGACAGGTAATCAGTATTTTAAGACATTTAACAACTGATTTTCTTTACCAATTTACTTTCATTTCTCTTGTTTTAATTCTTCCTCCCATTGGAAATCTGTAAATAAACAAGGCAAAACTTTTATTATTATTATTTATTTTAACTGAATGAAACCTTTTTAAAATTACTTAAAACATATTTAATTTCTGTACCTGATAGTTATCCGATTTGGATCTTTGTTCAAAGTATTCAGTGTTTTCTTTTCATTTGTTCTTAATTGTATATCTAGAAATTCCTTGCAGCTGGCTACCATTGTGACCTATAAAATTTCAGCATTTGTTCATTTAGTTATGTCCATTCTTTACTTCTTTTCTCTCATTTATTTTTTCTGTATTTATTTATTTTTAATGCTGCCTTGGGACATCACGTTTAGCATAATAGAGTTAAAAACCTGCCTTATACATTTTGCTTCTTTAAGAATTCATTCATTCACTAACGAAAGTTTACGAACACTTATTATATGTCTGACACTGTGTTACACACTGGGGCTATATCAGTAAGATTGTAAAGATTAACAAGATAAAATTTAAAATATTCAGCGTAGCACCTAACACATAATAAGCACTCAATAAATGAAGATTTCATTACTATCACTATTACTACTGTTATATTATTATTTACCCTTCTATAGTTTGCAAATTATTATTCCTATTGAGGATTATTTTGTAATGAAAACAATGTTGTAGGTATTAAGAAATCTGTATTCTAGAGCCTAATTCTGTCAAATGACTCTGCTTTGGTTTTTCACACCTGTAAAATGAAACTAACACCCTTTCTAATTCTCTCTCACACTTACTGAACTCAAAATCAGATGAGTTAATGTTAACATTAGGGAGTTTCTATTCTTGATTTCTTCTCAGTTAAGAATAATATTCAACACAACATTGTAAATCAACTATACTTCAATAAAAAATAAATTTAAAAAGAATAATATTTACATGAAAATACAAGCCTTCTACTCATCAATTTTAATGCAATTTTTAGTATAATAATCTTATCACAATAATCAACTTAGATATATTAAATAAAAATAAATAGTTTGGATTTGACAATAAATATAAATGTCATGTTTCATGTTCATATCTCCAGTAATGGAAGAAAGGACAAATACAGTTACCAGGTGCCAAAAACATGACTATGGTTCTATTCACTGCTATAGCTACAAAGTTGCCCCCACTGGTGCTATCTTAGTATAGCCTGTTTTTACTCCCATCTTCTCCAAAATCAGTTCTTTTTCCTGGTCTATCACCAATACTATTCTCTTTCTACTGTTATCATTATTCTGATGCAAAGGATTTAGGGAAGAGTTGCAAGTAGGAGGCACATGCGTCCCTCAGTGTCCCTCATTCATGGCAGACTTTCCCAATATACCATGCCACACCATCTTGGAATCTTTCTCAGCACATTCTTTCTCAACATATTACACTTGGTAACCACTACCAAGGTAATCAGCATTACCACATAAGTTGAAAGGCAGTTGCCATCCTGACTTTGGGTATGTATATGAATTTTCTTAGCCCTAACACAGAGATACAATTGGAAATATATTCTAAGGAGTACTATTCTATATCTTACAAAGGCATATGAGGAGGAAAAACATAAGCACTATTAGAAATGCTTTCTTTTCTGCTCATTTATTCTTAAATTGCATGAGATACACAAATTATTTACTCCAATATTATTTTATACTATATCATTATATATTTATTTTCTTGTGAAAATTAATTTACCAGATCCAATAAAGTTTCTTTTCCACTGATTGTACAAAATTTCTTCACTGTCTCAAATGCAATATAATACCAAGCCATCAATCTTCCTGCCTCTGTGGGAAAAGACAGAAAAATAAACATTCCCCATCAGCTGAAACAACTTGAATTTTCATCAATTTAACAAACATTTCCTTAGCATCTTTGCTGTGACTTTAACAGCATCAGGTACAAAAGACACCAAAAAATCTAGAAGACATGGTCTCTGGAACCTACAGGTTAGCTAGGGAGATAACCACATGTGAAATAGCTAGATTAGAGTACAAAATCCAGTTAATGATAATGTTTACATACACAAACTTAAGTACAGAGGAAATTAAGCCTAAAAGAATGGTCCATGTGGGATTACCTTCTAGACCTCAGGAAAAAACAAAACTTGTTTATCAAAAGAGTAAAGTTTAAAAGACTCTTTAGAATAATGTAATGAGAGATATGGCTTGATAAACATAAGACTAAAATTCAGGTCAAACTGACCTGCTTAGAATCTTTGGGCCACCACTTACTAGTTACTAGGTGATCATGTGCAGGTTACTTTACCAGTTTCTTAATGTAATGTGGGAATAATAAAAGTATGCATCTCATATGTTTGTTGTGAAGAAGATTAAATGCAATAATACATGCATAGTACTTAGCATAGTGCCCAACATTAAATAGATGTTGCCTACTTTTGTTATCAAAACATGATGAAAGGTAGAATACAGAGGCCCTGAAATAGCCTTTAAATGCTATAAAGGAGTTTAGATTTTGGTTTTGATTTGTAAAATAACAGAAGACCACTTAAAATTCTTGAGCAATATTTCAATTAAATTTGAATTTGAAACTAAATTGTTTTGGAAATAAAACATCAGGTAGGCTGTGGGTAGGAGGATGGGTAGAGTGAGGATAAGTAATTGATGAAATGGAATTCATTTAAAAGGTTACTGGCTTCAATTATAAGTTGTCAAGAACATTACAAAGAATTTCAAGTCTTGTGAACACACAAAAAACAGCTGAGAAGAGGAAAAAGGCATACTGTTGCTCAAGGAAAAGGCTAATATTTAAGTATGTGCTACAGGTTTTGCTGAAGAGGAAAGAATTTGACACTCCATCACTTATAGGCACCAAGAATAAGGTACAGTAGACAGAACTTAGACTCAGGAATAGCCACTTTCTCAATTAGGAGTCTAGTGAATATGTTCAGCCAAAACGTGAGTAATGCAGTGGTTCACCAAAGGGAGATTCTAAGAGCAGTGTGTGAGATAGCGAGAATATGGTTACCAAGGGAACTAGTATATGTTATATTTAGGGTAAATTTTAAGATGCTCCTCTTATCCTAGATGTTTATAAATTAATATAGGGTATCTCCCTGCTAGTCAAAATGAAAGGTTTTGAGAAAAGGCTTGATATTTGCTGGCTTATTAGTAAGGACGAAGGTTTCCTAGTTAAGGTATAAAAATAAACTAGAAAGAAAGCTATAAAGAAAATGAGTCAAGGCAGAAGCAATGGAAATAATTTTTTAAAATTTGCAAGTGAAGAGAGAAAATAAAGAGGCAACTTGCTATCAATACAGCTTTTGAATAATAGCAAATACAGGGTATTTCAAAGTAAAAGTCATAGAGTTGGGGTAAGGAGAGTGGAAGCAGAGGTCATGAGAATGCACCTCTCACATATCCTACTGCAAGAAGTGCTCTGATGGATGGCCCCAACTGCTATGTTCTGAATCTATCACTATGTACACACCAAGATCACACTTCTCAGGAGATACAAACAAACGACTGAGCATGGCAGGAATATTAAGAAAGATCTATAAGCCAAGGGACTCTTTGGATGGGCAACTTTGACTTGAAGATTCCCCATCAACTTTGCCAAATGGTCTTAGGACTGCATTGCAGGATAAAATTCTCCTTCCTTCTCTCTTTCCTTCCTTTTCTCCTTCCTTCCTTCACTCTCCTTCACAGAGGTAAGATTTGCATCCCAGTTTAATGACTTTCCATGCCTTTTGCAATTACTGCCCATTTTCATAAGGTTGTTAATCCTTCATAAATTTGCACAAACTAAGACTTGGCCTTTTGAGCCCTTCTTCTATACACATTAGCAGGCAGAATAGCTAAAAATCTGGACAAGAACACAAGCATACAGATAAAAATACCTAGATACTTGAGTATTATAACCACAAACTAAAAAAGCAAAAACTATATGAAGCAGAATTACTGGAACATACAGACTAAAAATTTAAATACAAAAAATAAATATTCAAAGAGATAAAAGAAGTAATAGTAACACAAAGGAACAAGAAGTCATAAAGAAAGAATTAATTAGAAATAATATGTAAGGAGCTTCTATCCACATTAACAGCAGGCTAAGTAATTATGAACCAATGCCTCTGCTGAAGGCAACTAAGTCAGATAAATGAAACATATGAAATATCTTTTATAAGGCAGCAAAGAAGTAACAAGATATTTATCTGGGAGAGGGTTTAAAACCAAAGGGATAAGCACACACAAAATATTTATAAAAATTGACCACATACTGGGCCATAAAACAAGTCTCAACAATTCTCAAAAGATTGAAATCATACTGAAAATATTATCTGATACAAAGCAACTGTATCAAATATCAAAAACAACAGCAACAACAAAAAAACTGAAAAGAAAAATAACTAGAAAACCATCATATGTACAGAAATTAAGAACTAGATTTCCAAATAACCCATAGGTCAAAGAAGAAATAATGAAAATTAGAAAATACAACAAACTGATTGATAATGAAACTATTACAAATCACCGCTAATAAAAATTCTTAGCCTTAAATAAATATATAGTATTCCTATACATTTACATAAACCTTTATTTCCTGTAAATATATAGTATATGCATTCCTATAAAATCTTGTATTCTATAAACTACATACTAAAAATAACAAGGTTTATGGGAAAAAGTATTGAGGCAAACAACTAAAAAATTCATACAACCTTATAACAAGAGCACTAACCTAAATGATCCTAATAAAAATACTGGCACAGTTAAAAAGACATGTTAAATTCCTCATAAAGTTATATATACATACATGTATGTAACACTTTATGTGTGTGTGTTTTAAGTAGCTTGATGGTGTAGGGTGTAACAAGAGTTGAGGCTGCTGAGTTAATAAATACAGAGGACAAAATGTCCAATGATTGGGCATTGCATAATATGTGCTTTCAAAGCAGAGTACATGACCAAACTGGGTCCAGAGGAGGAACAGGTAAAACAGCATCATGTACAATACTGTATTCCTCTGAAAACTCAGCTACATTCAGCTAGAATGTATATTTTATGTTAAGCTGCTGTGATGGTTAATTTTATGTGTCAACTTAACTGGGCCATAGGGTGCCCAGATATTTGGTCAAATATTATTCTGGGTATGTCTGTAAAGGTGTTTTGGATGATATTAACATTTAAATTGATAAGACTGAACACTGATAGAATATTAGTGCTCTTTGCAATATTAATGGATTTCCATTTAAAAGATTTCTGTAGACAAATAAGAATGTAAAAATCTTAGGCTAATCAATTTCATCTCTTTTTTACTACCTTTCTTCTTAGCACATTTAGTATGCTACTGAACCCCATGAATCTCCTAGAGAAGATAGTTTAGAGTAAAACTGCATTCTCTATTTTAATTTGGAGTCTCTCACCCCCCACCCCAGAACACTCACTAAGATAAATTGGTGTATGACATGAAGATCTAAATAGATTTTCACTATACCATTTATTGAAACATCAATCCCAAGGCAGTTCTCAATTTTAATGTGCAAAAGAAGCATCCAGGGAACAAGCTTAAAATCTAAATTACTAGGTTTTACTCCTAGAAGGTGAGGTTTGTAGGTCTGGAGTAGGGTTCATTAATTTCATTTTTAACATAACAGCACCCTCAGTTGACTTTGAGAGGAAGTAGTTAACCCAACTGCACTTTAGGAAACATTACCCTGCTACGTGATAAGGAATATTTTCAGCTCCAAGATTGGATTGTCCTTTTGGACATTCCTGCCTGGACATGGAATGAGTGAGGAATGAAAGAGAAACAAAAGACATCAAACATTTTTTAATAGGCTTAACAAACCGGTTATGCTATTGAGAATAAGAGGCAAGTAGAGATACATTTTCCTAACCTTGGACAAAGCAACGACTCATGTTTTCAGAGGAATTTTTTTTGCTGTATATGTTCATTATCCCATTTCATCATCACAACAACCCAGTAAGGTAAGTAGGATGTGTAATATATTCTTGTTTTACAGATAAATAAACTAAGGCTCAGTAAGCATAAGGTCACAGCAAGCATAGTGGCAGAACTGGGACTGAAATCCAGGCATTTGGAACACAAATTTTATGTTCATTCCACTGTATAGTATTCCAGGTCAAATTAACTGTTATATGCTCTGGGTGTCAAGTTTCATGTCATATAGGTAAGAAAAGATTTCCAATAGAAAACTAACGTTCAAATGTCATAGCAAAGGTGAGAGACCAGGATCAAAACTACAATTCATTTACATAATGACCATAGCTTAAGCTGTGAAGGTAAATTATGTTTTCAAAGAAATTATCATAAACTGGGAATAAAGGTCCAACATCTACACATTTAAGAAGCCCATAGTAAAGCAAAAAAGGTCAGCAAAGAGAAATTGATTAAAGAAGCAGAAAGAGAATCAAAAGAATGTTAAAAAGAAGAAAATTAATCAGGTAGTATTCACTGATGATTGAGAAAGAAGACAAATATTACACATATCATTTATTAGGTATGTTTAAAGGCAGAAGGAATGTTGTCAGTGGATTCAAGAAGTTCCACAGGGAAAGAATTATAGTGGGAATAAGATTCTTGAGAATTAAAGTATCTGAAGAATAGATGAAGAAGTTATATTAGTGATTCTCATGCCCCCTTTAGTGAGACATCCTAGAATACAAAGAAGGTAATTCTCACAAACAAATTAGGTTTATCAGAATGAGAACCATGGGAGAGGAAACAAATGTTATAAATCTAGGGCTGAGAGTTAGGGAGGTAAATTGCTTTTAAAAACCTTATACAAATAAATACAAATAAAAACATAATATAAAATCATACATTTCTATAGTACAGTTGCAAGTATGTAAAAATGCATTTAAAAATGGAAAGATACATGAAATGTTAACAGATAGTCTGATTTTTTTAAACTTTCCTATACTTCCCAATTTTTATTCAGTAAAGTATATCTTCTTAAAAAGTTTAATTTGTTATAATGAAGTCAATATTTTCCCCTAAGAAACTTCTAATCATGAGTGGTAAAAACTACAAAACATTCTTTCTTGCTTCTGTTATACCCTATATAGAATCAAAAAGAGAGAGACAGAGAGAAAAGGAGCCTAAGTAACCATCCATATAAGCAATGTTTGAATAATTAAGAATTGGCAAAAGGATAGCTACAAGAGTTACGACAGGACTGAAGCAACCCAAAGATGTGAGCATTTTAATCCTCGGCTAAAAGTCACCGGAGTTAGCGAACACAAATTCTGTGCCTGTCAAAAAGAAGATCTATAATTTCAGAAATAAAACTCGTATAAATTGATCATACTAATAATGATGATACCCTACTGAGAACTGAAACCACAATTTTACCATCATCTAAATTTTAGTAGAAAAAAAATTTTAATTTAGCCTTAAGTAAGCAATTGTTAAATTTACTAACAATGATGGAAAAATTACCAGTTGGTTTGAAATTAACATCTTCATCCATCTTTATCAGGTCCAGAGATGATAAATCATTCAGATTCTTCAAACATAATTCTGTTCAATTATAGAAAACACATTTTTTACTTTAGTAAAATAAAGAATCAACACAAAATAGAATTTATTATAAAATATCCTGAAGGTGTATTTCAGTGTAATTGTTCTGGGAAGAACTGTAGTCCCTATTTAAGTGGTTAAAAAAAAAACCTCATTTAAACAAAAGAGCTGACTAATATGCTGAAAAAATTTTCTAACAGTAAAAATAATACAAATAATAAAAATAACACTCAAGTGATAACATTTACAACTTGGAGCTTTTAAAATGATATATTTGTACTATCTCATTTAATCCTCAAAACACAACATGGCAGGTATTAATATTATTTCATATACAAGTTAGGAAATTAAAGAATAGAGAAGCTAAGTGACTTGCTCCAGGTCTAAATAACTGTTTTGCCATTTGACTTCTAATACGGCAGTAGTTTTTCTTTTTAAAAAAGCTTTAAGATATATACACACAAAGTATAAAGAGTCAAATAGTTCTACAGAGATTGTTCAAAAATCACCAGTCTTTCCCCTCCTCCTAGTTTGCCATACTCTCTTAAGGTAACCATTATGACTATTTTAGCTGATGTTTCTAGTATCTACTTCAGCATCTCTGAATATGACACTATTGTACCTGGAAGGAACCTCTGAATAGGAAGCAATGCAAGTTCACTCTCACTGATTGATGGGGATCAGAGCAATTGTAGTAACCTGTTGCATTCAGTGTTCTCTCTGTTCCCTGCTATAAAGACACAGACCTACTAGAGAATGGACTTGAGGATATGGGGAGGGGGAAGGGTAAGCTGTGACGAAGTGAGAGAGTGGCATGGACATATATACATTACCAAACGTAAAATAGATAGCTAGTGGGAAGCAGCCGTATAGCACAGGGAGATCAGCTCCGTGCTTTGTGACCACCTAGAGGGGTAGGATAAGGAGGGTGGGAGGGAGGGAGATGCAAGAGGGAAGAGATGTGGGAACATATGTATATGTATAACTGATTCACTTTGTTAGAAAGCAGAAACTAACACACCATTGTAAAGCAATTATACTCCAATAAAGATGTTAAAAAAAAAAAAAAAGCCCAGGAGATTGGAGGCAGTTAACAGCAGAGAATGGGAATACCACAACCTATTCAATGTTATATAGAATAGCCACTCACAAAAACATAGCCCTTAGAAAGCAGGGTTCTTTGAAAAATACTTTAGTTTAAGCAACATTGCTAAGGCAGCTTGATAGTTTTAAGTGTTTGGTTAAGTAAGGCTTTTGAAGTCTTTGCTAATTTTCTTAATTACCCACTATTAAATTAACAATCAGTGGCCATCAACAAAAGTCTACACATAATAAATGCTGGAGAGGGTGTGGAGTAAAAGGAACCTTCCTACACTGTTGGTGGGAATGTAAATTGGTACAGCCACTAGGGAGAACAGTATGGAGGTTCCTTAAAAAACTAAAAATAGAGTTACCATATGATCCTGCAATCCCACTCCTGGGCATATATCCAGAGAAAACTATAATTTGAAAAGATACATGCACCCCAATGTTCATTGCAGCACTATTTACAATAGTCAAGACATGGAAGCAACCTAAATGTCCATCAACAGATGAATGGATAAAGAAGATGTGATATATATATATATATATACACACACACACACACACACACACACACACACACACACACATAATAGAATATTACTCAGACATAGAAAAGAATGAAATAATGCCATTTGTGGCAACATGGATGGATGGATGGACCCAGAGATTATCATACTAAATGAAGTAAGCAAGACAGAGAAAGACAAATATCACATGATATCACTTATATGTAGAATCTAAAAAAAGTAAATAATACAAATGAACTTATTTACAAAACAGGAAGAGACTCACAGACATAGAAAACAAACTTATGGTTACCAAAGGGGAAAGAGGGGGAGGGATAAATTAGGAGGTTGAGATTAACATGTACACACTACTATATATAAAATAGATAACCAACAAGGACCTGCTGTACAAGCACAGGAAACTATACTCAATATTTTGTAATAATGTATAAGGGAAAAGAATCTGAAGAAAAATATACATATATATAAAACTGAATCACTATACTGTACACCTGAAACTAACATGACATTGTAAATCGACTACACTTAAATAAAAAAAAAAACAATGCTCTCAAGTTTCAACTTCAAAAAAATTAATATTCAGTAAGTTAATCAAACAAGAATGCTTACTATATGCTGAGCACTATTCTAAGCTTAAAGTTTATAGTAGTGAACAAGGCAAGGTTCTTCTTCTATAAAACTTGTATTTTACTGAAGAAAGCAATCAATAACAAATAAATAATTTCAGGTATTGATAAGTATTACGAGGGAGGGAGAGATTGGGATTGACATGTACACACCACTATATTTAAAACAGATAACCAACAAGGACCTACTGTATAGCACAAGGAACTTTGCTCAATATTCTGTAATAACCTAAATGGGAAAAGAATTTGAAAAAGAATAGATACATGTATATGTATAACTGAACCACTGTGCTGTACACCTGAAACTAACACAACATTGTTACTCAACTATACTCCAATATAAAATAAAAATTAAAAAAAAGAAAGGTATTATGAAGGAAAATAAAGCTGAGACAGGAACTAAAGAACAACAGAGTTTTTTAAGCTTTTATTTAATTAAGCTTACGTGTATTTCAGATACACAGCTTATAATTTCTGATTAAAGTAAGGATGTAGTCATCCTAATTTTCAACATAAACACATCACCTTTTCCAAGAGCAGGAAAACAGCAGTAACAATATGGAAATTGTTTTTCCTTTGTCTCTGTAAATGTGGGTTTAAATAAGGTAGTCCAGGAAGGTCTCTCTGAGGAGTTGATATGTAAACAAAGACCTGAATAAAATGAAGGTTCAGGCCATGTAAAATATGCAAGAAGTGTTTCAAGAATAAAGAGAGTGCAAGGACCTGAAGTGCGAACAAGCTTGATGTGGTTAAGGAACAGCAAGATAGCCAATTTGGACAGAGTGGAATAAATGGGGAGAAAGTGTGACAAGAGATGAAGTTAGAGAAATAGGCATGGGGATACCAAATAGGACTTTGTGGGTTCTGGTGAAAGTTTGCATTTTATTCTAAGAGTGATGGGAGAGGTACTGGAGGATACTGAGTAAGAAAGTATAACAAAATTTAGGAAACAGCATATTGTATGCTAAAGACCCTTCCTAAGAAATTTAAGGCAGACCTCCAAGCAAACCAAAACATTCTATCCAGTTATATAATAAATTTGGCTATTCTCTATAGGCAAAACTTAGCCACCTATAATAACTGAAAAAAGACAAATATGAACTGTTAAGAACATTTAAGAATGCCAGAGATTTCTGTGCATTAATTTTGTATCCTGCTACTTTACCAAGTTCATTGATTAGCTCTAGTAGTTTTCTGGTAGCATCTTTAGGATTCTCTATGTATAGTATCATGTCATCTGCAAAGAGTGACAGCTTTACTTCTTCTTTTCCGATTTGGATTCCTTTTATTTCCTTTTCTTCTCTGATTGCTGTGGCTAAAACTTCCAAAACTATGTTGAATAAGAGTGGTGAGAGTGGGCAACCTTGTCTTGTTCCTGATCTTAGTGGAAATGCTTTCAGTTTTTCACCATTGAGGACGATGTTGGCTGTGGGTTTGTCATATATGGCCTTTATTATGTTGAGGTAAGTTCCCTCTATGCCTACTTTCTCGAGGGTTTTTATCATAAATGGGTGTTGAATTTTGTCAAAAGCTTTCTCTGCATCTATTGAGATGATCCTATGGTTTTTCTCCTTCAATTTGTTAATATGGTGTATCACGTTGATTGATTTGCGTATATTGAAGAATCCTTGCATTCCTGGAATAAACCCCACTTGATCATGGTGTATGATCCGTTTAATGTGCTGTTGGATTCTCTTTGCTAGTATTTTGTTGAGGATTTTTGCATCTATGTTCATCAGTGATATTTGTCTGTAGTTTTCTTTCTTTGTGACATCCTTGTCTGGTTTTGGTATCAGGGTGATGGTGGCCTCGTAGAATGAGTTGGGGAGTGTTCCTCCCTCTGCTATATTTTGGAAGAGTTTGAGAAGGATAGGTGATAGCTCTTCTCTAAATGTTTGATAGAATTCGCCTGTGAAGCCATCTGGTCCTGGGCTTTTGCTTATTGGAAGATTTTTAATCACAGTTTCAATTTCAGTGCTTGTGATTGGTCTGTTCATATTTTCTATTTCTTCCTGATTCAGTCTTGGCAGGTTGTGCATTTCTAAGAATTTGTCCATTTCTTCCAGGTTCTCCATTTTATTGGCATAGAGTTGCTTGTAGTAATCTCTCATGATCTTTTGTATTTCTGCAGTGTCAGTTGTTACTTCTCCTTTTTCGTTTCTAATTCTATTGATTTCAGTCTTCTCCCTTTTTTTCTTGATGAGTCTGGCTAATGGTTTATCAATTTTGTTTATCCTTTCAAAGAACCAGCTTTTAGTTTTATTGATCTTTGCTATCATTTCCTTCGTTTCTTTTTCATTTATTTCTGATCTGATTTTTATGATTTCTTTCCTTCTGCTAACTTTGGGGTTTTTTTGTTGTTCTTTCTCTAATTGCTTTAGGTGCAAGGTTAGGTTGTTTATTCGAGATGTTTCCTGTTTCTTAAGGTAGGATTGTATTGCTATAAACTTCCCTCTTAGAACTGCTTTTGCTGCATCCCATAGATTTTGAGTCGTCGTGTCTCCATTGTCATTTGTTTCTAGGTGTTTTTTGATTTCCTCTTTGATTTCTTCAGTGATTACTTCATTATTAAGTAGTGTATTGTTTAGCCTCCATGTGTTTGTATTTTTTACAAAACTTTTCCTGTAACTGATATCTAGTCTCATAGCGTTGTGGTCAGAAAAGATACTTGATACATTCCTATACACTAAGGATGAAAAATCTGAAAGTGAAATCAAGAAAACACTTCCATTTACCATTGCAACAAAAAGAATAAAATATCTAGGAATAAACCTACCTAAGGAGACAAAAGACCTGTATACAGAAAATTATAAGACACTGATGAAAGAAATTAAAGATGATACAAATAGATGGAGAGATACACCATGTTCTTGGATTGGAAGAATCAACATTGTGAAAATGACTCTACTACCCAAAGCAATCTACAGATTCAATGCAATCCCTATCAAACTACCACTGGCATTTTTCACAGAACTAGAACAAAAAATTTCACAATTTGTATGGAAACACAAAAGACCCCAAATAGCCAAAGCAATCTTGAGAACGAAAAACAGAGCTGGAGGAATCAGGCTTCCTGACTTCAGACTATACTACAAAGCTACAGTAATCAAGACAGTATGGTACAGGCACAAAAACAGAAATATAGATCAATGGAACAGGATAGAAAGCCCAGAGATAAACCCACGCATATATGGTCACCTTATCTTTGATAAAGGAGGCAGGAATGTACAGTGGAGAAAGGACAGCCTCTTCAATAAGTGGTGCTGGGAAAACTGGACAGCTACATGTAAAAGTATGAGATTAGATCACTCCCTAACACCATACACAAAAATAAGCTCAAAATGGATTAAAGACCTAAATGTAAGACCAGAAACTATCAAACTCTTAGAGGAAAACATAGGCAGGACACTCTATGACATAAATCACAGCAAGGTCCTTTTTGACCCACCTCCTAGAGAAATGGAAATAAAAACAAAAATAAACAAATGGGACCTAATGAAACTTAAAAGCTTTTGTGCAGCAAAGGAAACCATAAACAAGACCAAAAGATAACCCTCAGAATGGGAGAAAATATTTGCAGATGAAGCAACTGACAAAGGATTAATCTCCAAAATTTATAAGCAGCTCATGCAGCTTAATAACAAAAAAACAAACAACCCAATCCAAATGGGCAGAAGACCTAAATAGACATTTCTCCAAAGAAGATATACAGACTGCCAACAAACACATGAAAGAATGCTCAACATCACTAATCATTAGAGTAATGCAAATCAAAACTACAATGAGATATCATCTCACACCAGTCAGAATGGCCATCATCAAAAAATCTACAAACAATAAATGCTGGAGAGGGTGTGGAGAAAAGGGAACCCTCTTACACTGTTGGTGGGAATGTAAATTGATACAGCCACTGTGGAGAACAGTATGGAGGTTCCTTAAAAAACTACAAATAGAACTACCATATGACCCAGCAATCCCACAACTGGGCATATACCCTGAGAAAACCATAATTCAAAAAGAGTCATGTACCAAAATGTTCATTGCAGCTCTATTTACAATAGCCTGGAGATGGAAACAACCTAAATGTCCATCATCGGATGAATGGATAAAGAAGATGTGGCACATATATACAATGGAATATTACTCAGCCATAAAAAGAAACGAAATTGAACTATTTGTAATGAGGTGGATAGACCTAGAGTCTGTCATACAGAGTGAAGTAAGTCAGAAAGAGAGAGACAAATACCGTATGCTAACACATATATATGGAATTTAAGGGAAAAAATGTCATGAAAAACCTAGGGGTGATACAGGAATAAAGACACAGACTTACTAGAGAATGGACTTGAGGCTATGGGGAGGGGGAAGGGTAAACTGTGACAAAGCGAGAGAGACGCATGGACATATATACACTACCAAACGTAAGGTAGCTAGCTAGTGGGAAGCAGCCGCATAGCACAGGGAGATCAGCTCAGTGCTTTGTAACTGCCTGGAGGGATGGGATAGGGAGGGTGGGAGGGAGGGAGACACCAGCGGGAAGAGATATGGGAACATATGTATGTATATAACTGACTCATTTTGTTGTGAAGCTGAAACTAACATACCATTGTAAAGCAATTATTCTCCAATAAAGATGTTAAAATGAAAAAAAAAAAGAACATTTAAGAAAAGTTAAATCTTTACAGTTACCAGAATATAGCAAGATATTTCTTGGTCTGTCTCATTTTGTGTATTTGATCATTATGATAAAAAATATATGCTTTTAAAACTCCATTACAAATTTGGTCAATACATAAAGAATAATACAACTATATTATAGATCTGTTTCTCAACAGCTGCATCATGAACATAAGCTATTGCTAATCAGCATGTTTTTTTGTGGTACGCGGGCCTCTCACTGTTTTGGCCTCTCCCGTTGCGGAGCACAGTCTCCGGACGTGCAGGCTCAGTGGCCATGGCTCACGGGCCTAACTGCTCCGCGGCATGTGGGATCGTCCCAGACCGGGGCACAAACCCATGTCCCCTGCATCGGCAGGCGGACTCGCAACCACTGCGCCACCAGGGAAGCCCCTAATCAGCATGTTTTAACAATATATTTATTCTTTAAGAAAGACAATTTTACTGCTTCATCCTTATCTCTGCATTTTTATTTGCCATATGTGTATATCCAAGTAGAGAATAAATTAAAATTGGCTAAATATTTTTTGGGATCTAACATGTTTTCTTTTCCTGGAAGACAGTCTCAATACAATGAAGAGGCAGCAATTTCTACTCCTAATAAATGCTTAACAATATTTTGATATTTTAAAAGATAGGTAATGAAATACTGAGTGATTAACTGAAAACTAAAACTGGGTTTGATAGGAATACTTCATTAGCACAGATTAAGATAAGAAGCCCATAATCAAGCTTGGCTTATATTTTCAGTTAAAAGTAAACTAGAAAAGGAATATAAAGAGTTGAGTATCTATAGGCAACATTTCCAAAGACCAGGATCATTTTAAAAATAAAAACAAACCAAGTTAACATGTTATACAAAGGAAGATATTCTGATAGAATTAATAAATAGATTAATACAGAAAAAAAGTACATGTGCCAAGCTTTATTTACCTGTGAAAAAGAAATCCATATTTTCTTTTCTGCAAACAAGGTTACTTTAAAAAATACTTTCCTGGAGCATTCTTACTTTCAAAATAACTAAACTTTTTCATTACAATGTATAGAATATAATTTTTTAGAAGGAAATGCATCTAACCTTGTAATTTTGATTCAATTCCATCTTTGCTCAATCCAGATGCAAAACCTATATGTTATGACAATTTATTAAAAATAAAATACAATGAGATAAATTCATCTTTATAAGCTCACTTTATACCCCAGTTAACTAGAAAAGAGTAATCTAACTCAGTCTTAAATAGAAGAAAAAAGTAGCTTAAAGTTAAAACAAGGCTTAAACATCTATAGAAAATAAACACTGTTGTGAAATCCTTTCAATATCAATTGGCTATCTCTCGTTATTTTTATTGTATAACAGTGACCAGGAATACTACATGTATTTTTTTTCCTTAGAGGTCTGAAAGTTTTGAACCTATGTGTATTAGAATGGTATTATAACACGTCAGGTTTTAATTTGATATTCTGCAATCCCAAGCATTTTTATTTTATAACCTGTACCACATGAAAGAACCCTCTAGAAGCAACATAACCATATGTGTGCTAGCTTCAGAAGCAAGAAGAAAATTCCAGCAGCAACAGTATTACTATATACTTTGATTTGAACACCAGTTCAGACAAAATTCAAAATTTCTTTTTGACTTTAACTTATTTTAAATAATTTTAGGCCTTTAAAAAATTTTTGAGATAATTTTTTTCTAAAAGATTTATTTTTAATGGTGTTGATTTCAAGCCTTATTAAAAGACTAGAAGTAAAACAGATAAATATTTCTCACGTTTCTCTACTCTTGCTCTAACTGTATTTGTTATAATTGTTTTTACTTCTGCTAACTATTAGTTTCTATAATCTATTCTGTAACTTATTAGTATAAAGTAGGCCCAACTGGCTTGATAAAATTACTACTCTTCAAAATCAAAGTAACAAACCATAATGAGATGGATTTTTCAAGGCTCTGATATAAAGCAAGGTTGATCGTATCCATTCCAAAGCAATATTCACATCTGTGATGGTATGCAATACTATCTCCGCATTTAAATGCTCAATAAGATGTCTGTGCAAACTAATGAAAAAAAAACCTTTTCATTAGTAATATATATTTCAGTGCCATACAACTGTTACTTGTTTAGAATAATATTTGAATAATTCAATAATTTAATTGAATAATATTGTTACTTTAATAATTCATGAAAGTTAACTTAATTTTCAAAAATATGACAAAACCTTAAAATGTCAGTTTAACTTTTAAAAACATTATAGATTTCTCTCTACTCCATGGATCTAGAAGACATTATTGCTTTAAAAAAGGGTGGGGAGTGGATTACATCCTATTTTCCCCAGAAGTATTATAATTAAACACTTTACTAAAAGGTCTCAGGTTGCCTGTCTCCTACTATTATGCAAATTTTAAAGATGTAAAAAGATGTGAAAATTACATTCCTCCCATTACTAATTTGGCCTTTTATAACAAGGATACATGCAACTGCATGCTAAGAAGCATTGCTGAACAAAGATATTACACTGTCTCTTTTTTAACTATTAAATTTCTTAAAAGTACACACTTTCTAATTAGATTATTGAAAAGTTTCAAGAAAATGGTCTTAGAAAATCCCCTAATATATTAAAAGGAAAAATACAGCCTATATTAACATTAACATATTTACATCTTTTGGGAATATTTTCCATATTACCTGCTTTCTACAGTGTCACTACACGCTAGCATCTGAATATACTTCTCTTTTGTACTTAACCGAGTCATAATAACTGCAGTAGCTGTAGTGTCAAACTGGAAGGAAAAAAAAAAAAAAGAAAACAGAGAAATTTAGTAAAGAAAAGCACATGTTGATACCAGTCTTCTTCAATAACTCAAGATTTTCATTTTATATTAAACAGTTCCCTGTCTTAAACAACAGGTCAAGAAGGCCTTAAAAATGCTTCTGAATTTGAATATTAACTGAAAATTTGACTTAAAAACCTTCCAAGAGTATAGATGTAAAAGTACCACTTTGGTTTCAATGTAACATAATTTTGGCAGTAGTAATATCAAAACAAACTTAGGTAACTGGTTAAAAGCTGTAAGATTCGGGGCAATTTATTTATAATCTAATTTATCCTATAATAATTATAAATTTGTATGACACAATATTTTGATATTCTTTGAAAAGATATTCTTCCTAAATTTTCCCTTAGTACCTATATGAATGACTTCTTTATTCAAGAATTTGTCAGATTAGGCCATGTTTTATAATGCGTATGGGCTGATTTTTAATTGTCGCAATATCTTGGGACCACTGTTGGCATTTTGTGCTAGGATCCAGGGATGGTACATGTTCTGCAATGTATGACAGTCCTACACAATGAAAAACTGTCCCATCCAAAATGCCAATAGCATCCCTATTCAGAATAAAAAACAAACAAAACAAAAATACTCAAAACCAAAAAAACTCTTTAACAGCATACACATTTATCAACCCAACCATTCATCAACCCAACCATTCATCAACCAATGGGAGCTTAGAGGGAATGAAGGGAGTATGTCTCCTTTGGTGAGACTTGTTTTACTTCTACTCCTCCATTAAAGTACATTTTCTTAGTTACATTTATGCTTAAAGCTAATCTAAATGTGAAATGTTAATCTTTTGTTTAACAAAAAATACAAAATTATTCCTTTTTTTTGCTTTTTATCTTGTCTTTACAATAAATTACAAAAAGTGAAACACTGTCACTTACTTGAGGTCGACCAGCTCTACCAATCATCTGTAGAATATCTGTTTCACTGTACTCTTCAAACATTCCTCCAGCATAATGCATTGTAGATTTTATAACTACTAGGTGAGCAGGCAAATTTACTCCCATGGCTAAGGTACTGGTAGTAACTGCATCAAATTACGGAATATTACTTTTAAGTCATATAACTTTATTGCTTCAAGTAAACATTTTCTTATAAAAGATATATTCTTATAAATGTAATAAAACTCATATATAGGAAATTTAGAATAAAAAGGAAAAAGAAAACATTACAACGTAAAATAATATATCTTAAAACCAAAAACCTACTAATTCTTACTTTTCAAATTGCACTATGTTCAGTAAGATGATAAAGAACTAAAATTGCCAGAGAGTTTACTATAGCACGTATATGTATGGATAGTTATATAATTTTAGATTCTTGGAAGAAAAGCAGAAATGAGTCAGAATACCTGAGCTTTTTCTTTTTCCAAAAGATCTTATAATATTCACAAGAATACGTTTTACTTACAAAGAACTGGTAGATCTCCAACAGTAAAAGCTCCTTCAACTACTTTTCTATCTGACAGCTCCATACCAGCATGATGATAAGCAACACCATGTATTAAGATATCTATAAAAGAAATATATCATCTGTTATGTACTGTTGATATTTCATCAGTAATTGGCTCTTTTTATCTATAGCTGAAAATACTATTCAAAAATTATCTCTAAACCTACCTCTCAGTTTTGAATCTCTTATGGAATATGCACACTTATGTAACCTATTTTAAAAAACACAAAATTATTGAGTTATTCCCATTAACATCAAAACTCTTAGTGTATTAGTTAATTATTTTGAAGATTACAGATATCAAAATATTTTCACAACATCATTTTTTGAAAACCATCTTTAAGAAGCAGAGAATATCTAACTTTCATACTGAGAAGTCCCTAATTTATAACTAAGAAAAAAAAAAACCCTAAATAATCCAATTTTAAAAAGGGCAGAGGACCTGAATGTACATTTTTTTCAAAGATGACATCCAAATGGACAGCAGAACAAGAAAAGGTGCTCAACATCACTAATCATCAGGGAAATGGAAATCAAAACCACAATGAGATATACCCTCACACCTGTCAGAATGGCTATTATCAAAAAGACAACAAATAAGTGTTGGTGAGGATGTGGAGAAAAGGGAATCCTCATGCACTATTGGTGGGAATGTAAATTAATGCAGCCACTATGGAAAACAATATGGAGATTCCACAAAAATTTTAAAATAGAACTACCATATGATCCAGCAATTTCACTCCGAGGTATTTATCCAACAAAAACAAAACCACCAATTCAAAAAGACATATACACCCCTATGTTCATTGCAGCATTATTTACAATAGCCATGATATGGAAGCAACCTAAGTGTCTAACAACAGATGAATGGATAAAGAAGATGTGGTACTTATGTGTGTGTGTGTGTGTGTGTGTGTGTGTGTGTGTGTGTGTGTGTGTAAAATATTACTCAGCCATAAAAAAGAATGAAATCTTGCCATTTGTGACAACTGGATGAACCTACAGGGTATTATGCTAAGTGAAATAAGTCAGACAGAGAAAGACAAATAAGTGAAATAATTCAGAGAGAGAAAGACAAATACCACATGATTTCACTCGTGTGGAATCTAAAAAACAAAACAAATGAACAAACATAAAATAAAAACAGAGTCATAGATACAGAAAACAAACAGGTGGTTGCCAGAGGGGAGAGAGGTGGGTGGAGGAAAGAAATGGGTGAGGGAGATTAAAAGGAACAAACTTCCAGTTATGAAATAAATGAGTCATGGGTACAAAATGTAGAGTGTGGGAATATGGTCAATAATTATATAATATCTTGCATAGTGACAGATTGTAACTAGACTTATCATGGTGATCATTTTGAAATGTATGGAAATACTAAATCACTGTGTTGTGTAATAGGAACTAACACAGTGTTGAAGGTCAATTATACTTCAAAAATAAACAAATTCATGGAAAAAGAGATCAGATTTATGGTTACCAGAGGCGAGGGGTTGGGGGGGTGGGGAGGGGCAACTGGATGAAGGAGTCAAAAGGCACAAACTTCCAGTTATAAGATAAATAGGTACTAGGGATACAATGTACAACATGATAAATATAATTAACACTGCTGCATGTTACATACAAAAGTTGTTAAAAGAGTAAATCCTAACAGTTCTCATCACAAGTGAAAAACATTTCTATTTCTTTAATTTTGTATCTATATGTATGGATGATGAATATGCACTAAACTTATTGTGGTAATCATTTCATGCTATATGTAAGTCAAATCTTTATTCTGTACACCCTAAACTTATACAGTGCTATATGTCAATTATATCTCAAAAAAACTGGGGAAAATAGGGAAATAAATAATTATAAATAAAATCACCAAAAAAAAAAAAAAAGAGAGAGAAAAATACCCCCAAAGGCTCAGGAAACATTTTCACAATGAGAATACTACCAATTAACTTCCTGAAGTTAACTAAAATTTTTTAAAATATAGAAATATTTTTTAAGTTAAATGCATGATACAACAGAAAAATTATTTTTAAAAAAGCTAAAGAGACCAGAGTACACAAAAAGTTGGGCATGTTAGACAAGTTTAGAAACCTTAGTAACAGAATCTGGGGTTTATGGGCAAAAAGAAATCTTGTGGGAGCTGCTAGAATGTGACTGGTTAAAGGGGAATTGACATAAGCAGCAGTCTCTTCCCCTAGTCTATAGCAACTCAAAATGGCGTTCCACTCCTTTTCACTTATGCTTTTCTCAGGGAATGAAGTAAAAGCCGAACATACAAATGAGAATCTATTCAACTGTTTATTGTGCCTGAGTAACAGACTGACTGTGATATATGATAAATATTCTCTAGAGTATAAAACAGAGGTAGGTAGAAAGAAATCTATGTTATTGTTATCTTGATAGCATTAATTTCACATTTTCCCTTTCTGTCTACCTCTTAGACCTCATGTACTTTTTTGGCTATAAGCTCTATTTTGGTTTCACTTTTTCTGGCTCTCTACTGTATCTTATTGTTTAATCATGCTTTGCTGATGTTTGTAACAAAAGCTGCACCATAGAGAGTTTTTATCTTATGGCTGTAACTAAGGAGATCAAGTTAAATCCTTAAAGCAGAAGTAAAATTATGAAAATAGTATATACAGCATGGATAGGTGGCTGCATATGTAATTCTTTAATGCACTAAATGACTAGAGATCCACCCTTTTAGTGGATAGAAAGTCAAATGTCGGAAAGCTAAAGTGGTATCCTCTAGGTTTGGTACACATCTTTGGTTGAAAAGTAACCAGAGGTGTAGCCACAGGGTAGACTGTAATTGGAAAGCTGATCTGATCCAAAGTGAAGAAAAGTACATCCCCCACCATAGAAAATTAGTCAGAAAAATCAGTATCTGCTCATATCCACATGTAATGATCTAATCCAACTTTGGTTTGAGGTCTACCACTAAACTTATTTATTTATTTCCAAAAATTGTTATTAATAATAAGCTAATATTAGTAGTAAGCATGTGCTGGCACTCTGCTGAGTCTTGCTAAGATTGAGGGGTAAATAAGATGACCATGAGTCCTTCTTTCCTCAAGACGTTGAGGAAATCTAAGGAATAGAACAGATATTAAATAACAATTAAACAAAAGCATATTTATTACAATTACAGTAAGTTTTATGAAATAAAAATATAGGGTGCCTGTAAAAGCAAATAAAGGGACACTAAGAATCATGGAAAACTTCTTAAGAAACGGATATTAAAGGTGAGACTTGAAGGATGAATAAGAGGTAAAAAACAATTCTGGGCAAAGAAAATATGATTCAGGAAAGCTCTGTGTAGGATAACAGTTTGGTGTATTCACAGAACACATTATACAGGGTAATGCAGGCGATACTAAGTATTTAGGATTTTAGCCTAATGACAACAAGAAACTATTAAAGTGTTTTAGGCAGAAAAATGACATGTTTAGATTTGTAATTTTAAACAATCACTCTGCTATGAATATAACAGATTAAAGTGGGATAAGAGTGTGTTTGTGGTCATCAGATAAAAGGCAAGAGATTAATAATTACTTGAATGGGGAAGGTGGCAGTGCTGATGAAGATAAAATGATATATTTGAGATATATTTACAAGTAAGAATAGACAGGACTTGGTAATTGATTGCCTATGGGGAAGAAGGTGAAGGAGATGTCAATGACAGGTTTCTGCATGAGCAACTAGGGAGATGATAAATAATCAGGACGGGGAACACTGGAGGAGGAACTGACTAGAGAGAAAGAACCAAGGTTCTCTTTTGGATATACTGAGTTTGACATGCCCACAGATATACAATCGGAGATGTCAGGCAGGTGGATGGTAGACCTGGAGCTCAGAATGGAGGTCTGTGTTGGAGCTGTAAATTTGTAAATTCACAGACATATATAAATATGTGTATACATATATTCTTTGAACCATGTGATAATGAGACTCAAATACCTAGGAGTGTGGCATTAGAAAGAATGAACCTTGGATAGAACCCCTAGAATGTTAACATTTAAGAATCAGGTATTATAAGTGAAAAGGGACTGAGAATGAGTAGAAAGCAAAATAGCAAGAAACATGGTAGAAATGATCATGGAAACACAGAGTCTGGAATTTTTAAATTGGGTGGGAGTGGTCAAATGTGTTAGAAGCTCCTGAGAGATCAATTAACAAGATCAGCTTTAGTAAAAGATTACAACAGATACTGGATTGAAAGTGAGTAAAAAATTGAAGACAGCAATATGAATAATCTTTCAAATCTGGCTATGAAATAAAGAAGACAGGATCACAGTTGCATCAAGATTCATTGTCTTAATCATCCAACTTACTTTTATCCTTATTTCACAGATGAGGAAACTAAGGCTTAGAGAGGTCAAGTAACTTGAAAAGGTCAACCCAGTTTTCTCATCTCATCTAGGTTATCCCTAAAAGTCTTTCTACCTCCAAGAAAAAAATTTAAAATATACCTCTGTTTCTGTTCCACAGTCATAATAAATTTCGCATCTTTCACAAGAACAGAAGCAGCCTGTTGCACACCTTTCCTTGTTGCACAAAACTAAAAATGAATGAATAATTTTTGTATTAATCATATTAAAAACTGAACATTACACTAAAAAATAAGCAACCAACAAACCATACCACAAGCGTGGGTTTCTGATCAGAGTACGTTTGTATAACACCGGCAACTTTGTAGTTGAGGGTTAAATCAAACTTAAATTCGGTTTGGTTATTACTGCAGGGAAATCCAAGGACCACTTTCTCAAGTTTCACTGGTCTATGTCCCTCATCCATTTTCAGACATACAGCAGATCTTTCACCATCTGAAAGCCATTCTGCAATCTGTAAATGACAGAAACATACACATTAAATTTTTTTCTAGTAAAGTTTTATGGCTAAAAAGCCCAATTATAGTTCACTTTAAAGTCAAGTTTAAAAGTATTTAGTCAAGTAGTCTTTTTCAACATTACATATTCTAGTGACACTGTTCTATTGATATATTGGTAAATATTTTCAATAACAGTGGTTCAAGATTATACCCACTTTTAACATGGTAAACTTCCAATTAATTACTATTATTTTGTTTTATTTTCCTCCTAAGAGTCTAAAGTAAAATTAAAATTAATTTCAACAGAGAAGTCAAATTTCTCACTAGTACTGTAACTTCTTTGCTATTTTTCAGAATGATGCCCAGATATGGCTGACACTTCTTTTGTGTTATCCTAAATATTAGCTGAAGAGTAGCAAAGTAATGATTGGCTTAGACTGGCAAAGGCTGACAACTTTTTTAAACAAAGAACAAATAAACACTGAGAGATGGCAGTGCCAAAAGCACATTTCAGACTCAATGCTAGAGTCCTTAGTTAATTTCTGGAGCTGTGGAGAGCCATCCTTAACTTCACATAGCCTGGTTAGTAATCAGGCTTCCGTGCCCTGCTATGAAACTGATTGTTTCTTTGACAGGAAGATAAATTAATGAGTTTTTAATGGCACAGGAAGGAAATATTAAAACATTTTCAAGGCTCTCATGGGTAGGGATGAGAATAAGAATTTACAGTTTGAGCAGAGCAAAAGGCAAAGGTTGAAGGCCTTAACTCAGGGGAAAACTGAGGTAGAGGACTTGTAGAAAGAGACAGAGAGATAGCATTCACAGAAGTAGTGATTATCACAAAGGGGAAGAGAGTTTCAAGAATGACAGAGTATTGATATTTTGTAACTGCTTACAAATAAATAAGAAAAGTTTAGTATCCCAATGTGAAAAAAGGGTTAAGTCTATATGACCTTGCAAGTTGCAAAAAAAGAACTTAAAATAGTTGACAAATATATTAATATTTACTTCAGTAGTAATCAATGCAGTACAAAATTTTAAAATAAGGTACCATTTCAAATAACAAATTTGAGAACTATTTAAAAGTAATAAGAACAATAATAATTTCATTATTATACTATCCAACATTAGAATACAGAGAAATGGCTGATGGTAGAGGTATAAATGAATATAACATTTATTGAAAGCACTGTGTTCTTAGAGTTTTATATACCCTTTGACTCAGTTATTCTACTTTAGCAGACCATCCTAAGGAAATAAATGTGATGTTTTCTTAGATATAATTTCAAGACTATTTACAATAGCAAAAAATGGAAACAATCTTCCACCATTAAGGTATTAAATAAATTACAATAAAACCACAAAAAATTGTATTAAAGAAGAGTAGTTAATAACATGGAAACATTTGTAGCTAACATGCAAGTCATAAAAGTGTATGTATATTATGATTCCATCAATACATCTAGAAGGACAAATGCTGGGTTTTTTTTAATTTACACATACTTTAAAATTTTCTCTATTATTCTAGAATATAAACAAAACAAGTAGTCATTTTAAGAACAAAAAGGATTAACTGTGTTAAACTAAAGATAGAGGCAAAATTTTACATTGGATTAGAGAATACTGTACAACAGCTTTTGTGGAAACAATTTCTAAGAATTAGCTGGGGGAAAAGTCATATTACAGTAGGCTGAGAAGTAAACAGGAGTAAGAAAGCAGAGTGAAATTGTACTACTTTTCAAGTTTGCCAAAAAACTGAAGAAGAAAATTAGGACATGTGTTTGTTATAGAAAGTATAATACTGTACAATTATTTCTTTACATGTTCATGTACCCTATTAACCATGAGATCCTCTTCAAGAGCAGGGTCTATATGTTTTCACTTTTGCATCTATCATTAGTGCTTACCACAATTCCAGGCACATAGAATTGGGGGTAACATAACACCTCATATTATGAAGTGTCTAAAACCCATGAAAGTATGACTTTTAGATACTATTAAACAATAGACTTGCACCAAACGTATTTTATTAAGCCCAATCAACCAAATTTTATGGCCTTAATGCTGTCATACCTATGAGATCTAACCATAACTTTCCACGATATACCTTTCCTATTAAATTGGTTAGGTGATTTACAGAAAAAAAAAAACCCTCACTTTTCTCTAAGATTAAATATTTCACTAAGTCATAAAAAATTCTGATAGACTAAAATTCTAACTTACATCCTCAGCATTTGGAATTGTTGCAGATACAGCTACAAATCTCATTGGAATAATACTGCTGGTATTTTCTACAGCATGAGATAAAAACTGCACAGTTTTCATTCTGCTGACTACCACTTCAAGAGTTGGTCCACGATTTTCATCTTTTACAACGTGTATCTGAGAAAAAAATTAAGACTCATTAGCTATAAAAATAAAAATCTATCTAGTCAATTAAAATGTAAAACAATATTAAACACTCTTTCTTAAGAAAATAAGCATTTTCCACTTGAAGGGATAAAGCAAACATAGAATTTGGTTGAAAATGTCTTGTTTCTTTATATCCATTCAAATCATCTCTTCATGTTTATCTCTGAAAGTGAATAACGCGTTCACTACCTCATCAATGAGAAACAATCGAACCAGTTGGACCAAAGAGTTGTCTCTCCATTTCCTAGTCATGCTATCCCATTTTTCCTAGAGAAAAAATGCAAGTGGTTTAACATGATAAGGAATTATAATAAGTATTATTAAGATGTTGGTAAAACTTTTAACATGACTTGTTACAAATGATGGGCAATATTTTAGTTGATGTCTTAAAAGTATCCCAAAAGATACTTAAAGATTTTTAAAATTTTAAAGAATTTTGATAATCATGTATTTAAAAAATTGAACTCCCATTTATTTTTTAAGTTTAATCAAAAATATTCAAAAGTATAGTCTAATTACCCTTTCTAAGCTCTACCAAGGTCCTCCTGCTACAATACATAATATTTGGATAAAGAATACAAGCAGTAAGTATGATTACAAATCAACCACAATAACAAACTGCCTATTCATATCTTTTGCCTATTTATTCCATTTGGTTGTTTGTCTTTTACTTAATTGATTTGTTAGTGTTCCGTATGTACCCTGAATATTAGTACGTATTGTTTGTTTGCTTCACATTGCAAATATAGTCTTCTACTTTGTATTTTCTTTTAACTTTTTTCCATGGTGAAGAGAAAGAGATATTTGCTAATAAACCAAGGAAATAATAAAATATAAGCAACACCTACTGGAGTTGTCATAATAATATGGGCTTGCTGAATCTCAAATAAGTCATCCATTACTGTATCTCCAGTGAGTTCTTTACAGTTCAATCCTATTGGTCCAAATTTTTCTTTCCAATCATCAAAACGCTGACTACACAGGGCTTTTATTGGTGCCACTACAACAATATAAGATATTTATTTTAAATATCAGTGCAATTTAAAAATTATTTTCACAAATAGTTAATAAAGTTAACACACATCTAGGTGCTGCCTAGTATTATTTAGAACTATAAAAGTAATCACCAAACAGAACTAAAAATAGAAAAAGAAGTGATTCCTCAGGAGATTGTAACTAAGAATGAAGAAAGGTAGGGTGGAAATTATCACCCTTTGTGATCACTGATTTTTTTAACCATGTGTATAAATTATTTTGATGAAAAACATTTTAATATATACCTAAAAAAAGAGAATAGAGGTTCCTATGGAAATTTCTCAGATTACAAAATGTTTGATTCTATTTGTTCATCTTCCCTGTCCTTTTAAAAATAAACATGTAAAGGCCAAATTCTCAATTCCAATACTATTTTTATTTGTAAATCTGGGAAAATGTGTTTTGAATTTAATGTTAACAGATAAGACCAAATGTGACATGTCTTTATTTAAAAAGTATGGAAAACCAAATAATAATTCTTATGTCTTGAATTTGAACTTATTTCTTACTTTTACCTCAATGGTTTATCATTATTATAATTAATTATCACTCTTTCAATATATAAATACTTACTGTAAACAATTTTAATGTTCGACCATGGCAATGGTACTTCCATTAACAATCTTGTTATAGCTAGCTCAAACAATACAGTTTTCCCCGAACCAGTTGGAGCACAAATCACAAAATTCCTATCTGTATAAAGAAGCTAAAAAATAAAATTTAATCAACCATAGAATATACAGAAATTTTCAATTCTCAATTTGTTAGAAAATATGCCTTAAGAAGACTCTATGGAATAATAGTTCAAACATCTTTACCCCTAAACTTATTAAAATTATAAGCTGGCTCTAGGTCTATCACCCTCAAAAAATAAAACTATTAATAATTTATCATCTTGTTTGGTCAAAGTAATATGCTAGATCGACCTAGAAGAAAATAATTTCTTTAGCTTCCAGAAAAATTGTTATAAATCTAATAAATATAAACAACCCACCTATGAAAATTACATGCATTCATTTAACAAACATTTTTTGAGCTCCTATAATGTACCAGTCACTGAGTGTAGCACTGAAGACAAAAAGATGAATGTGATCTAGTCTCTGCCCTTAGAGAGCACACAATCTAGTAAGAAAAGGCAGATAAGTAAATAATTAAACAAAATACTTACATCATCAAAGGCTTTGGACTGTATATAGTTGAAATATGGGAATTCTTTGAAAATACTTCTAAATTTTGCCGCTGAGAATAACATTAAGGAGTGAAATATTTCAGAATTTTAAAAATCAGTTACTCTTAACTTAAAAATTAAGTTAATATTGACTTTGACAATATTTAATGATGATGCTTAATACTTGCTATTTTATCATAAGAAAGGAATTAACAGATATAGAGGGAAGCACCGAGATGGCAACATAGGAGCCTCCTGAACTTCCATCCTCCCATGGATCCACTGAACAAACAGCTACACGTGGAGCAATTCCCTCTGAGAGAAATCCCCAAACTAGCTGAATGATTCCTTTACAACAGATGAATGAGAAAATACCTACATCAAAATAGGTGGGAAAGGCTGAGAAACTCTTGCCATAAATCCCACTCCTGGCACATCACCATACAATTGGGAAGAAACCCCCAACTCCCAGATCCTCCCTGAGGAGCAGAGGGTTTGGACCACACATCTAGTGCCCCAATTTTTAAGGCTCCTGCCTGAGGGATGGGCTCTCAGAACACCCAGTTCTAGAAGCCAGAAGGGCTTGCATTTATAAGCAAAGAAAATAAGCATCTTTTAAATGGGCACAGGAACATCCCACTACCCCCGCAGGTATACATCCAGGCTCAGTGCAGAGGGGGCAGGCAAAAATGCCCATCTTCAGTTTCTCCCTGAAAGGAATTTTATTGCATACTTTCTCAGCTGCTGCCTGAAGTTCTGGCTTCTAATCAACCTGCATCTAGGTGCTGACTGACTGCAATCCTCCCCTTTGGGACACTGATGGATCTTGGCACACCCTTAACTTCTGTGAGCCACTAAGAACAAAGGCAGAGGCTTGGATAATCACAAAGGTTTGACAGGTAACTAAGAGCCCAGGCCAGGTTGACTGACAAGGTTCATCTCTTATACCAGACCAATCTCTCAAGACTGGGGAGGTACCTGTTTTGTCTAACATTCAGAGACCAAGACAGAAAGTCAAGAAAAATGAAGAAACAGGGCAATATGTTTAAAAAATAAATAAATAAATAAATCTCCAGAAACTGAATTTAATGAAACAGAGACAAGTGATTTACCTGATAGTTCAAAATAACACATAAAGATGCCCATCAAGGTCAGGAAAGCAATGCATGAGCAAAATGAGAATTCCAACAAAGTCATATAAAATATTAAAAAGTACCAAACAGAAATCATAGAGCTAATGAACAGAATAACTGAACTGAAAATTTCAATAGAAGGTTTCAACAGAAGACAGATCAACTGAAAGAAAGGATCAGTGAACTTGAAGACAGGGCAGTGGAATTAATGCAATCACGGGAGCAAAACGAAAAAAAAAGAGTGAGAAAGAGTGAAAGCAGCTTAAGGAACTTATGGGACACCATCAAGTGGACCAATATACACATTATAAGGGTTCCAGAAGAAAAAGAGATAAAGGGGAAGAAAGCTTATTTAAAGAAATAATGGCTGAAAACTATCCTAGCCTGGGGAAAGAAACAGACATCCAGATCCCCAAATCCCAGAAATTACTAAAGAAGGTGAATCTCAAGAGACCCACACTGAAACTCACAGTAATTAAATTGCCAGAAGTTAAAGACAAAGAGAGAACCTTAAAAGCAGCAAGAGAAAAGCAACTTGCTACATACAAAGGAATTCCCATAAGATTGAGTGAATATTTCAGCAAAAACCTTGTAGACCAGATTGTGGAATGATATATTCTGGGTGCTGAAAGAAAAAACTGCCAACTAAGAATATTTTACCTGGCAAAGCTGTCCTTCAGAATTGAAGGAAAAATAAAGAGTTTTCTAGACAAACAAAAACTGAAGGTGTTCATCACTAGACCAGCTTTACAAGAAATGCTAAAGGAAGTTCTTTCAAGCTGAAATGAAAGGATGCTAATTAGTAACAGGAAAACATACAAAAGTACAAAACTCACTGATAAAGGTTGATACATAGTTGCATTCAGAATACTCTAATATTGTAATGGTGGTAGTTAATCACTTATAACTGTAGTATAAATGTTAAAAGACAAAAGTACTGTATCTATAATAATTTATTAATGGAGACACAATATTAAAAGATACAAATTGTGACATTAAAAACATAAAATGTGAGGGCTTCCCTGGTGGCGCAGTGGTTCAGAGTCCGCCTGCTGATGCAGGGGACATGGGTTCATGCCCCGGTCCGGGAAGATCCCACATGCCGCGCGGAGTGGCTGGGCCCGTGAGCCATGGCCACTGGGCCTGCGCGTCCAGAGCCTGTGCCCTGCAACGGGAGAGGCCGCAGCAGTGAGAGGCCCGTGTACCGCAAAAAAAAACCCATAAAATGTGAGAAAGTGAATGTAAAATTGTAGAGCTTTTGTACACATTCAAAGTTAGTTTGATCAGCTCAAAAGAGACTGTTAAAACTGTAAGATGTTTTGATGCGAGTCTCAAGGTAACTACAAAACAAAACTCTACAGTTGATACACAAAGATAAATAGAAAAGAGTAAGAACATACCACTACAGAAAATCATCAAATCACAAAGGAAAAGAGCAAGAGGAGAAGAAAGGAGCAACAGAACTACAAAACATCAGAAAACAATAAAATAACAATAAGTCCAACCTATCAATAAATACTTTAAATGTAAATGGACTAAATTTTCTAATCAAAAGTCATAAAGTGGCTGAATGGATTTAAAAAAACAGGACTAAATTATTTGCTGCCTATAAGAGACTCATTTCAGCTTTAAAGACCCACAAAGAAAGTAAAGGGATGGAAAAAGATATTCTATACAAGTGGAAATCAGCAGAAAGTAGAGGTAGCTCTACTTACATCAGACAAAATAGACTTGAAGCCAAAAACTGTAATAAGAGACAAAGAGGTCATTATAATTATATAATCCTCCATTGGGAGGATACAGCAACTGTAAATACTTATGCACCCAACATTGGAACACCTAAATATATAAAACAAATATTAACAGATCTGAACATAGAAATAGACAGCAATACAATAATAGTAGGGGCCTTCAAGACCCCACTTTCAATAATGGATAGATCATCCAGAAAGAAAATCAATAAGGAAACATCAGACTTAAACTATACCTTATACCAGATGGCTCTAACAGATATACACAGAGCATTCCCTTCAGCAGCAACAGAATACACATTCTTCTTAAGTGCACATGGAACATTCTCCAGGAAATATCATATGTTAGGGCACAAAACAAGTCTTAAGTTTTAAAAGAAGACTGAAATCATATCAAGCATCTTTTCCAACCACAATAGCATGAAACTAAAAATCAATTAAAAGAAGAAAACTGGAAAATTCACAAATATATGGAGATTAAACAACATGCTCCTGAACAACTATTAGGGTCAAAGAAGAAATCAAAAGGGAAATCAAAAACACACCTTGAGACAAATGAAAATGGAAACACAACATACCAAAACTTTTGGGATGCAATAAAAAGCTGTTCTAAGAGGGAAGTTTATAGTGATAAGTACAAAAATGAAGAAAAACGAAATATCACAAATAAACAACCTAACTTTACATCTCAAGGGACTGGAAAAGGAGGAACAAAATAAGTCCACAGTTAGTAGAAGGAAAAAATAACAAAGACTGGAGCAGAAATAAATAAGAGACCAGAAAAACAATAGAAAAGATCAATGAAACAATGAGCTGGGTCTTTTTGAAAAGATTAACAAAATTGACAAAACTATAGCTAAGATAACTAAGAAAAAAAGTAGAGATGATTCAAATAAATAAAATCAGAAATGAAAGAGGAGAAAACACAACTGATAAGACAGAAATACTAAGGATCATAAGAGACTACTATGAACAATTATATGCCAAAAAGTAGATAATCTAGAAGAAAAGGAAAATTCCTAGAAACAAGAACCTATCAACGCTGAATCATGAAGAATAGAAAATCTGAACAGATCAATTACTAGTAAGGAGACTGAATCAGTAATCAAAAATTTCCCAACACAGTCCAGGACCAGATGGCTTTACTGGTGAATTTACCAAATATTTTAAAAGAATTAATACCAATCCTTCTCAAACTCTTCCAAAAGCTAAAAGAGAAGGGAATGCTTCTAAACTCATTTTATGAGGCCAGCATTCCACTGATACCAAAGCCAGATAAGAACACCATAAGAAAAGAAAATTACAGGACAATATCCCTAATAAACATAGATGCAGAAACTTCAACGAAATATTATGAAACTGAATTCAACAGTACATTAAAAGGATCATACCCCATGATCAAATGGAATTTATTCCTGGGATATAGGATGGTTCAACATCCACAAATCAATCAACGTGATATACTGCTTTAACAAAGCAAAGAATAAATATCATATCATCTCAATAGATGAGGAAAAAGCATATGACAAAATACAGCATCTTTTCATGATAAAAACTCTCAAGAAACTGGGTACGGAAGGAATACACTTCAACATAATAAAGGCTGTATATAACAAGCTCACAGCTAACATTCATATCCAATTATGAAAAACTGAGTTTTTCCTCTGAGGTCAGGAACAAGACAAGGATGTCCATTCTTGCCACTTTTATTTAGCATAGTATTAGATATCCTAGACACGGCAATCAGACAACAAAAAAAAAAAAAAGAAAAAAAAAGAAAAGGAATCCAAATTGGAAACAAAGAAGTATAACTGTTTCTATTTCCAGGCAACAAGAAACTATATATAGAAAAACCAAGACTCCACACACACAGACCAAAACAAAACAAAACAAATAAACAAATTTAAAAAACTGTTACAACTAATAAACAAATTTAGTTAAGTTGCAGAATACAAAATCTATATACAAAAATCAGTTGTATTTCTATACAGTAACAATGAAATATCAGAAAGAAAAATGAAGCAAATAATCTCATTAACAACAGCATCAAAAAGAATAAATACTGAGGAATAAATTTAACCAAGGATGTAAAAGATCTGTAAACTGAAAACTATAAGACATTGATGAAAGAAATTGAAGACACAAATTAATGGAAAGATATTTCATATTCATGGATTCAAAGGATTAATATTGCTGAATGTCCACACTACCCTAAATGATCTACAAATTCAATGCAATCCCTATCCAAACTCCAATTGCATCTTCACAGAAATAGAAAAAACAATCCTAAAAATCATATGAAACCACACACACACACACACACACACAAACAAAACAGCTAAAGCAATACTAAGAAAGAAGAACAAAGCTGGATGTAACACACTTCTTGATTTCAAACTATATTACAAAGCTATGGTACTTAAAGCAGTATGGTACTGACACTAAAAGCAGACACATAGATCAATGGAGCAGCCCAGAAATAAACCCATGCATATATGGTCAATTAATTTTCAACAAAGGAGTCAAGAATTGGGAAAGCATAACCATTTCAATAAATGGTGATGGGAAAACTGTATATCCACATGCAAAAGAATGAAACTGGACCCCCATCTCACACCATAAACAAAAATAAACTCAAAATGGATTAAAGACTTAAACATAAGACTTGAAATCATAGAAGTCCTAGAGGAAAACAAAGAGGGAATGCTTCTTGACACTGGTCTTAGCAATGATGTTTTGGATTTGAAACCAAAAGCGAAGGCAACAAATGCAAAAATAAACAAGTGCGACTACGTCACACTAAAAACCTTTTGCACTGCAGAAGAAACCATCAACAAAATGAAAAGACAACCTATGGAATGGGAGAAAATATTTGCAAACCAAACATCCAGGGCTTCCCTGGTGGCGCAGTGGTTGAGAGTCTGCCTGCCGATGCAGGGGACATGGGTTCGTGCCCCGGTCTGGGAAGATTGCACATGCCGCAGAGCGGCTAGGCCCGTGAGTCATGGCCACTGAGCCTGCGCATCCGGAGCCTGTGCTCCGCAACGGGAGAGGCCACTACAGTGAGAGGCCCGCGTACTGCAAAAAAATAAATAAATAAAAATCAAAATAGGTAAAGGACCTGAATAGACATTTTCCCAAAGAAGACATACAAATGGCTAACAGCACATGAAAAGGTGCTTATCATCAGTAATCATTAGGAAAATGCCAATCAAAACCACAGTGAGTTGGCACCTAACACCTGTTAGAATGGCTATAATCAAAAAGATAAGAGATAAATGCTGGCAAGGATATGGATGAACGGAACCCTTGTACACTACTGGTAAGAATATAAACTGGTGCAGTCCTTATGGAAAACATTATGAAGTGTCCTCAAAAAATTAAAAATAAGAGTACCACATGGTCCAGCAATCCCTGGGTTATATCCAAACAAAACAAAATCAGTATCTCAAAGAAATATCTGTATAGCCACGTTCATTTCAGCATTACTCACAGTAGCCAAAGTATGGAAACAACATAACCATTAAGAAATGAACGGATAAAGAAAATATGTATACAACAGAATATTATTCAGCCTTTAGAAAGAAGGAAATTATGCCTTTTGTGACAACATGGATGAAACTGGAGAGCATTATACAAAGTGAATTAAGCCAGACAGAGAAAGACAGATCCTTTCTGTGATATCTGCATGATATCACTTATAAGTGGAAATTAAAAAAGTCAGACATAAAAATAGTACAATGAATGGTGGTTGCCAGGGGCTGGGGGTATGGGAGAAACAGAGGCTGGTAAAAGAGTACAAACTTTCAGCTACAAGATGAGTAAGATCTGAGGATCTAATGTATAAAATGGTGAGTAGAGTTGAAAGTACTGTATTGTATAACTGAAATTTGCTAAGAGAGTTGAACTTAAGTGTTAACTGTTCTCATCCAAAAAAACAAAAAAAGGTAAATATGTGAGGTGATGGATTAACTAACTAACTCGATGGTGGGAACATTTTGTAATGTATACATTTATCAAACTATCATATTGAACACTTTAAATGTACTATAATTTTATTTGTCAATTATACCTCAGTAAAGCTGGGGTGGGGGAGGAATTAAAATTATTCCAGTCCCCAGTCACCTTCCATATTCTGAAAAGAACTTGTAAAGTCCTTATGGAGAAACAAGGTTATATAAGGGTTATACTTTGACAATTAGATCTGATAGAAGAGATGCAAAAACATATGTAAAAGTATATCAGAACTAAGAATGTAGTTTATCTTTTCCAGAGTGGTATTTTTTTCTTATTCATCTTGATGAGGCCATTTGATATTTATCTCTTCTTTAAAATTCCAAATTTCATTTTTTAATTGTTGATTATGTTTCATTAGCTGATGTGTGTTGCTGCTGGTCACCTAACCCTGAATTCCTTTGTTTTTGGTAATTTCATTGTGCTAAGTGGTGGATTTAATTGCAATTATCAGCATACTGGCTCAACAAGGACTTAAATCGTCCTTCCTCTAAGAAAGCTCAAAAATATTAATAGATATAAAGAATAAACTGTCCCCTCTCCAAGTTAAGAGTCTATTGCCAGTTTGGGAGATATTTGTACTTGTATGGATTCTTATTAGTCTGAATCACATTTGTCAACTACATTTATGAAACACTGTGCAGAATACTAGACTCAGAAAGCTGCAGGAAGTTGTAAATAAAGAAGAAAATGAGTTCCTGCAACTGAGGCTGTTACAATCAATTAGGAGATATAAAACAGATAATATATCTGAGAACACAAATACATAGTTATTTAAGCAATTATATTTTTATGAAGATATTAAAAAACTGATGGATTGTGATAAGTGATCCTGATAAAAGTTAAATCAGAGCATATTACTTCTCTGCTCAAATTCCCCCATTTCTCTCAAAGTATATGGCCACAAGGCCCTACATAATCTTGCCTCCCCACTCCACCTTTGTGTTTCTGACCTCATGTCCTACTACTCTTGCTTCTGACTCATTTCCTCTGGCTTTATTGGACTCTTTTATGTTTTTCAAAAACATCAGCCATGTTTTTGCTGTAAAGCCTTCCCTCTGCCTAGATTGTTCTTCCCTCCATATTTCCTTGGCTCTTTCACTTCCTTCATGTGCTTACATCTCAACTTCTAAAGAAGACATACCCTAATTACTCTATTTAATTCTAATCCTGAGCCCCCATTCCAGAATTCCCAATGTAATCTCCTTTACTCTGCCCCATTTTTTTCTTTTTTCATATTACTCATCACCTTCTAAAATACTATATGACTTATTTATATACTATTACAATTGTTCTGATCTATCCTCTTCTCCACCCCCATCCCAAGAATGTTAACTTCTCAAGGGCAAGAATTCACTGCCTGTTTTACTAACTGACATATCCCAAATGCCTGGTACACATTAAGAACTCAATTAATACAGGCCTGCATTTATTAAATCAAGCAGATAATTTATAAACCTTCATTTTACTTTCAATTGTGCACTGTGTCAGAATACTCATTCCAAAACAAAAATGTAATACTGAGTTTGTCAATCCATCAGTTTTTGAACGAATCTCATTTTTCCTTCAAAATCTATCTCTTCCTTTAAAATATTTATTTGTAACAAGCCCACAAGTGGGTCATCATGCTGGTTTTTCTCTCATCAGGTAATTCCACATCAATTTACACTCACAAAAATGAATCTATGATTCAGAGTAGATGTAAAATCAGTTTCTAGCTCATGAGAAAACTCAGCTACTAAGTATAGCATTTATCATCACTATCAACACTTGATATCAAATTTTTCCTTTTTTTTTTTTTTTTTTTTTTTTTTGGCGGTACGCGGGCCTCTCACTGTTGTGGCCTCTCCCGTTGCGGAGCACAGGCTCCGGACGCGCAGGCTCAACAGCCATGGCTCACGGGCCCAGCCGCTCCGCGGCATGTGGGATCTTCCCGGACCGGGGCACGAACCCGTGTCCCCTGCATTAGCAGACGTACTTTCAACCACTGCACCACCAGGGAAGCCCCAAATTTTTCCTTTTGTCCGAAGAATTCTCAGCAGTCTCACTGCAATTACATGTTATAACGGGATGCGGGGCGGAAGGAGCGGGATGTCTGCAGAACTGAAAATGACAACAGTACTGTAGCAGGATCAATCTGACCAAATTTCTATTGTCCTGAGGATTCAAATATAGTAAACTATTGTAAAATAATCAGAAAATAAGTCCAAGTAATCCCCAGACTCTCAAATTATCGTAACTAGCATTCAATCTTCCACTTTAAATATACACTTGGAAACAATAAAGTGCAGCAAGTTCAACAAGTTTGACAGCAAATGAACTTTTTGGACAATAAATCAATGGACACAAGAGTAGGCAGTAGTCTAGCTAACAAAGAGACCTAAACAACAGAAGCACTTCAGCTATGCTAAGATAGCAAGAAAATCTTTATAAAACTCTTCAAAAATTAGTCACATTATGGCAAGTTCAGGTATGGGATAAGAATTTTCCATCATACAGATAATGAAACTACTTTTAACTGTTTACTGCTAACCTATTTCCTACATTCCCACACTGTTTAGATCACCAGAGAGAAGGAAGTGCAACAAGACTGAGACAACATGATGAAGAGGAGCACTAATGGCTGGCCATTTCTGACATTATTATATCATATATAATCCTTTTATTGTCCCCTCCTCCCATTCTAATTCAGTTCAGTTATATGCACTGGAGGCAATTTTTCACAAGTGGTCAACCAAACATTTTCTAACTATACTTCAGAATTCTCAGTCCCCAGAGTACCCAGGATTAGAATCACTCATCCCTAGATTTCTCTAGCTCAACGGCCCCATATCTGGAATTCACTGTTTTGCCAACTAGATCATAACTTTCGTGGATTCTAGAGCCTTCCCCAGCTTTGAGTCACTAATTCTGTAATCCTAAAGCATGGCTTAGGTAATGTAACTTGACCTGCTCAAAAATATTGCATGGTTTCTCTTCATGGCTTAGTAAATATATTAAAAATAAAAATAAAAGCTTCTTGGTATTCATGGCATTAAATGATCTAATCCTAAAATACCTATCCATCATTATTTCCTCCTACTCCTTTTTTTTTAAAAAAAATACAATTCCTTTTTACTGCATTTAAAAAAAAATTTATTTATTTTTTTGGCTGTGTTGGGTCTTCATTGCTGTGCATGGACTTTCTCTAGTTGCGGCAAGTGGGGGCTACTCTTCATTGTGGTGTGCAGGTTTCTCATAATGGTGGCTTCTCTTGTTGCAGAGCACAGGCTCTAGGCATGCAGGCTTCAGTAGTTGTGGGGCTCACAACTACTCAGCAGTTGTGGCTTATGGGCCCTAGAGTACAGGCTCAGCAGTTGTGGCACACGGGCTTAGTCGCTCCGCGGCATGTAGGATCTTCCCAGACCAGGGCTTGAACTCGTGTCCCCTGCATTGGCAGGCAGATTCTTAACCACTGCGCCAGCAGGGTAGTCCCCCTACTACTCCTTTAATCATGACTTTTTTCACCCAAACTGGAATACTTGTTCTTTCCAAACATATTCCATACTTTCTTACCCTTGCCCTTGCTCATGGCTACTCTTTTGCCAGAACAACTTCTCCTCTTTATACGGCTTTCAATGAATTTGGAGATAAGAAGATACATAAGGCTTGGTCCTTGCCTTCAAGGAGTTCATAGGTCATAGGGAAGTAGTTACAGAAACAGCTGATGAGTTATAATAAAATAGAATAAGTACACTGTTACAGACATATACAAAGTATCAAAGAAGCAAAGAGAATGTTACCTCCAGAACACACATATATACTCAAAATAATTACGTTGGAAATACCCAGACATGTAAATAGGTATAATCTACAAATTAGGTTATTTCAAAAATTACTAGATTTGTAAAAATGTCCCCAGTCCATAGAATATCCCATTCTCAGTCATTTCCCCTACCCATGTTTATACCAATACGCTGTTCTTACACAAAATATAGGAAATTATCTGTATCAATTTGTAAGTAAATATGCTCACAGTTCATTCAGTAATACAAATCTCATATCTGTACTTGTCACAGATTGGTAACAAACAGTTCACAACTGGTACCAATCCACAGATCACACTTTCAGTAGCACTATCACACATATTGGGACTCTTACATCACCCAAAAGATTCACTTTTCCCTCTTCTTCTTTGTCAACCAAAACAAACAAATAGAAACACAATGATACAAAATGTTCTAAAATTATGACTTCAAATATAATGCTGCTATAGTAAAATAATTTAAAGGATACGGATTTCTGTGACAGCCTTCAAGGAATTGAAACCATTTTCTGTTACCCCTAAAAAAAAAAATCCTACATACTTATGCATATTTTTAACCTTTTCCATAAAAGCTACTTCAATAAAATTTGTATAACTTTTCATTGAGAGCACAGTTAAAACAATATTAGATCACAGTTTAAAAAAACAATGCAATATAGTAAAGAAATTGTACATAGAGACAGCCTACTCAAATTTTTGTATCCTTACCTATGCTAAGAAAAACAGACTAGACTGTACTTTTAGAAAACCAACTGAAAAAGCAAGGAATTACCTTGAACTTCATGAGGCTGGGAGGCAACTGAAAAAGATGGTCCTTTGATTATGCCTTCTCTGATTTCAGAAGCAGAAAAAGTATCACTGGCTCTAAACATATTAATGTCTGAATATTGAGGTTTCTGCTTACTATTGCTATATTTCCATGATTTCCCTTTGCTCATTTCCATTTGGACAGTTTTCACTGAGCCAATATGAGAGTCCAAGTTTACTCTGTCATTGGAATAAGCACTTCCGTGTATACTGTCAGATATTTTAAATAATCTGCAAAACAAAACATATTTGCATTTATAATAGTTACTTAGAATGTGAAAAACTAGCATAAAATTGGTCCCTTTAAAAATACCTACAGATTTTGGTTTATTAGAACACAAAAGCTAATCATTCTCCTAAAGTATAATTTGCTGAATTTACCACTGAATTATTTCTTTTCCTAACACTCAGATAAATCCATCTGTGGTAGCCAGCCTCTGAGATAGTTCCAATGATCCTTGTTTCCTGGTGCTCACCCCCTTTATTAGTCACCTTCCTTGAATCAGGACTGGCCTATGAGACTAGCAGAGTACTGTGGAAGGACAAGCGTGTGACATCTAAGGCTAGGTCATAAAAGACTGTCACTTCCACATGGTCTCTTGGATCACTCACTCTAAGGGGAGCTAGCCACTATATCATGAGACCACTGAAGCAACCCTATAGAGAGGCCCATGTGGACAGGTACTGAGATTTCTTGTCAGTATCCAGCACCAACTTTCCAAACACTGTTCAATAATCATTTTAGTGTAAGAAACAGTTCTTTATAAAGTTCTAGAAAACAAAGAAAGGCCATTGTATGATTGTAATTTACTATATTCGATTGATTCAAAGACAATCCGTCAAAGTAATTTGTTCACAATAGCCCTAAGGGAAGAAGTGACCAATAGGGTTCCTAATACAACACTAGCACATTACAGAATAAGTAAAAGGGTGATGGCAGGTTATCAGTCTTACAGAATTCTGTAAGGAATGACACCCAAATAAGTACTGTACAAATACAGAATACTTTCTAAATTATTTTGACTATTAATCTTAATGACAGGTTTTTGTATGAGAAAGACCAATCTTTCAAAAAACTAGAGAGAGAAATGTATTTTAGAACAAACTGTAGAGTTGCATCCTCCAAGGCCAGCAGTTCTATTTTTGAAGACAGAAAATTCAAAAGAAGATGGTTAGTCTTAGATAATATAATAGAATCCCATTATGAAATGGTATTGAGGACAAGGAAAACACTTATGCCACAAGATGACTCCTTGCTACATGCTGGGATATCAGTTAAAAGGACAGACTTTGGAATCAGACAAACCTGAATATAAATCCAAAGCTCCTCCACTTTCTAGCTGCATGACTTTAGAGTTTGAAATAGGTTTTTCAAACCATAAAAATATTATCCACATACTAGTTATCTAAATTCTCTGAACCTCAGATTCTTCCTAGGTCCTCTGGAACTCCCACTCCACATTCTACATATCCTCAGCTTCTTTACTGAATTTTATATTTACTTCCTGGTCTTAACAAAAATATTTATTTTTCCTGGAAAACTCTTGCTCCTTAAAAAACTCTTAAGTGGAAAAAACTGCTAACTCTCCCACATCCAATGTATTGATGGTTGAGAGCCTTCTTCTCCACCCCAAATCTACATCATTACTTTTCCACTCTCTCACAAAAGTATCTGTGCTGTCTAGCTATACCACCTTGTAACCCTCCTCATGGCATGTATCATATATCAACCTCTGGTCACTTTAGAATCTTTTCCTCTCAATCCCAAACTCTGCCATCATCTGGGTTACTTCAACACTCATGTAGACAACCCATTCAAAATCCTACCCTCTCAGTTTCTTAGGCTTTTATCTTCAGTGGCTTTATCCCTCACATGATCTCAGTCACCTACTCTCTCACCTTAGACATTATCATTATCCAGAACTGCTCCTCTTTTCAAATCAACGATTCCAACATATCATTCTCTGAACACAACCTCCTATCCTTTTAGCTTGTTTGCTCAAGGTACCAATGAGGTCAAAGAACAAAATTACTATAATTAATATCCTTATTTTTTCCCAAACCATCTTCCCCTTCATTTTTCTCACGTACCTTTAATGAATTTAATACCACAACCTATCTTTTCAACCACTCTCTTACCAATATTCTAAACTCCTCTTCCCCTTTAGCCTTTTATCATACTATCTTGCAAATCTACAATTCTAGATGAATCTAACTATCTATTGTTTTTTATAATTGCAGCCGGGTGGTGGGGCACTACTGGAAAAAGTACAACTGTTAGGTAGATGAGTTATATTAAAATTCAAAGTCATCATTAGCAAGACTGAAGAAACAAAATCAATATACAAAAATCAACTGTATTTCTATACACTTTCAATGGACAATCTGAAATTCCATTTAAAATAACATCAAAAAGAATAAAGTACTTATGAGTAAATTTAGCAAAATAAGTATAAGACTTGTCCACAGAAAACCACAAAACATCTTTGAAAGAAATTAAAGAAAACCTAAATAAATGGAAAGATATCCCAGTTCATAGATTGGGATATTTAATGATATTAAGATACCAATAGTCATCAGGTTACCTACAGATTCAATACAATCCTTATCAAAATCCCAGCTGGCTTCTCTGCAGAAATTGACCAGCTTATCCTAAAATTCATATGAAAATGCAAATAAATCAGAATAGCAAAAAAATCTTGAAAAAAAGGAACAAAGTTGGAGGACTCACACTTCCTGATGTAAAACTTTACTATCAATACAAAGCTACAGCAATCAAGAAAATGTAGGATATGCCATTGTGAAAAATATCCTTATGCCAGGCATAAGGACAGACATACAGATCAATAGAATAGAATTGAGAGCATGGAAAAAAACCTTTGTGTGGTATAATAGAAAATATATGTTTGGTTTTTGTTCCCAGTTCCTGGCACAGAGCTCCTGAAACCTTTGGAATTCCCTGCTTGATAGAAGTGATAGAAGCATCTTTTGTTATTCATAATAAGCCCCTTTCAATCATACCTGAGTTTATGCTAATGAGGTGACTCTTGTCACCTAGACAGTTTCAGGATGGGGACCGATCACCAGAAAGAACTAAACTTGATTAGAGGGTTGAGATTTTCAGCTCCACTCCCAACATCCAAGGAGGGGAGAAAGGCTGGAGATTGAGTTCAATCACCAATAGCCAATGATTTAATCAATCACGCTTATGTAATGAAACCTCCACGAATAAAAAATTCCTAAATGACAGGGGGTTCGGAGAGCTTCTAGATTGGTAACACATCAAGGTGCTGAGAGAGTGACACACTCAGAGAGGGTATGGAAGCTCTGCACACTCTTCCTCTCCATACCTTGCCTTATGCATCTCCTCCATTTGGCTGTTCCTAAGTTGTATCCTTTATAATGAACTGGTAAACATAAGTAAAGCATTTTTCTAATTCTGTGAGTAATTCTAGCAAATTATTACACCCAATGTGGGGTAGTGGGAACTCCCAAATTTGTAGTCTGCAAGGCAGAAATGTCAGTAGCCTAGCACCTTATTTGTGGCTGGCATTTCAAGTAGGGCAAAGGACTGAACCCTTAACTCATGTGGTCTGATGCTAACTCCAGGAGTTAGTATGAAAACTGAATTGAACTGTTGGACACCCATTGGTGTTGATGAATCAGATAATTGGATGGTGTAAGAAAACCCCCAGACCTTCCATTTATGGTGATTGATTGTCAGTGAGGGTGCCATGACATTCCATGGGGAAAGAATAGTTTTTGTTTTTGTTTTTTAACAACTGGATATATATGTGCAAAAGAATGAAGTTGGACTCCTACCTTGCACCATATTGAAAAGTTAACTCACAATGGATCATAGATCTAAATTTAAGAGCTAAATTTATTAAACTCTTAGAAGAAAATGTGGGAGTAAGTCTTTGCAAACTTGGATTAGGCAATGGTTTCTTAGATAGGACACCAAAAGTCCAATCAACATAGGATACCAAAAGTCCAGTCAAAAATTAGAAAAATTGGACTTAACTTCATTAAAATTAAAAACTTTTGGGCTGCTAAGGATACGAACAAAAATGTGAAAAACAACACACAGAATGTGAGAAATTATTTGTAAATCATATAACTGATGAGGGATTTTTATCCAGAATAAAGAACACTTACAACTCAACAATAAAAAGACAACGCAATTAAAATACAGGCAAAGGATCTGAATAGACATTACTCCAAAGAAGATATAAAAATAACCAATAATCACATGAAAAGTTGCCCAACGTCTTTAGTCAGCAGGAATATGCAAATCAAAACCACAATGGTACACGTCACACCCACTAGTATGGCTATAATAAAAAAGACAGACAACAAGTGCTGGCAAGGACCTGGAGAAATCGGATTCCTCATATATTGCTAGTGGGACTGTTCAGTGGTATAGTTACTTTGTAAAACAATTTGGCAGTTTCTCAAAAAAGATAAATATCGAGTTACCATATGACCCAGCAATTCCACTTCTAAGTATAAATCCAAAAGAATTAAAATATATTTGACCCTTGAACAACATAGGTTTAAACTGCACCAGATCACTTATACTCGGAATTTTTTTCTTCAGTAAATACTACTATGGTACTACACGATCTGAGGTTGGCTGAATCCACTGATGCAGAACTGTGGATAGAAAGGGCCAACTATAAAGTTATACTTCATTTTTTGACTTCCCAGAAGGTCAACACACTCCTAACCTCTGTGTTGTTCAAGGGTCAAATGCATATATTCACACAAAAACGTATACGTGAGTGTTCATAGCAACATTATTCATAATAGCCAAAAAGTGGAAACAACTCAAATGTCCATCAATTGACAGATCATTAAACGAAATGTGATATACCCATTCAATGAAATATTATTTGGCCATAAAAAAAGAATAAAATACTGATACATGACATAACACGGATGAACCTTGAAAATGTTATGCTAAGTGAAAGAAGCCAGACACAAAAGGTCAGATATTGTATGACTCCACTTATATGAAACATCTAGAATAGGTAAAGCCACAGAAACAGAAAACGATTAGTGGTTGTCAGGGGCTAGATGGGGGAAGGAGGAATGGGGAGGGACTGTTAATGAGTATAGAGTTTCTTTTGGGGCAGCAAAAACATTTTAAAATTGGAGAGTAGTGACGTTTGCACAACTCCGTGACTACACTAAAAACCATGAACTGTACACTTGAAAATAATGAATTTTATGATACGTGAATTACATGTTAATAAAATTTATTTTAAAATTCATAGACATCAACCTCAACTGGGCCCTTTACAGTGTCCAAAAATCCTACCATTATTCTAATTAGTTGCCTTCCCATTCTCCGCAATTTCTTCCACTCTTCTCATACTTGCTCAATAACCCCACTTTTCCCCTCAAACTCCACAGATGACTTTGCCTCTTATGTCACAGAGAAAACAAAAACTGTCAACTAGATCTCTTCTGAATCCTTAACCCATACATCCAATTGTCTTTTGGACAATTTGTAAGTACCCAAAATCAACATGTCGAAATCTGTACTCACCAAGTTCCCCTATTCTTCCTTTACAGTTTTCTGTATCATGAAAGAACACTATCATCCTTCATCATTCTGGCTCAAGCCAGAAACCTAGAAGTCAGGTCTCGTATCCAAACGTCATTTAAGTCCTGTGGGAATTCTATCTCCTAAAAAACTTTGAACTTTTTCATTCCTGTTATCTCAGTCCTAGGTCAGGCTACCATCTTCTCTCACCTACACTAATAAAATAGCCTAAGTGACCCTTCACAATGTATTCTAGCTCTCTTCTAATTTATCATACTGGGGCCAAAATGGACATTAAATAAAAAAGAAAATCTAATTTTACTCCTCTGCTTAAAACCCAGGACCTTAGAACAACGGTTCTCAAACTTTAGTGTGCATAACAATCATCTAGAAAATTTGTTAAAAATTTGGATTCCTGGGTCCCATCCCCACCTTTATCCAGACTGTGATTCAATACGTCTAAGGTAGAAAGCAGGAATCCAAATTTTTTACAAGCACTCCAGGTAATTCTGATGCAGAGAGTTCATGGGCCACAGTTTAATAAGCACTGCCTAAATGTACAAAGTGTTTCATGACCTACAAGACTCTGAATGACTTGGCCCCTCCACACCTTATCTCTTAGCATTCTCTCTTACTTAAACTAAAGAAAAATTTCTAAGAATAAGCCAAGCTCTGCGTTACCTTAGTACTTTTGCACATACTATTCCTTCTGCCTGGCACACTCTCCTTCTTTATTTGCATTCAGCTTGATTCTATTCCTCCTTAATGTTAAGCTTAAATACCATTTCCTCAGGAAAGTCTTCCCTGATTGTGCAGAGCAGATTAGGACCTCATATTAACAACAGTTCTCAAATGGTGGTCAAGATTCAGAGAGTTCATATGATCAAAACAATTTCCATAACACTTTTTTCCATAATTTTAATTTACAATATGGTTAAATATCAATAGATATAACCCAAATAAGCAAAAGCTCTATGGGAATCCTCAGTAATTTTTAAGGGTAAAAGGGTCCTGTAAACAAAGTTTGAGAACCTCTGCTCTAACCATGTATCTCATCAAAATAATTGTGGTGCAAAAAGTATTCAATCAATTACTTTTATTTACTATCTGCCTTTCCCTCAATAAACTGTAAGTTCTCTGAAGGCAAGAACCTATGGCTAGAACCCACAGTTAACAGTGTCTAGTACATAGTAGACTCTGTTTGGTTTCTTCTTTGTTTGCTTTTTAATATTTATTTATTTATTTTGGTTGCACCAGCTCTCAATTGGGGCATGCAGGATCTTTAGTTACAGTGTGAGGGATCTTTTAGTTGTGGCGTGCGGACTTCTTAGTTGCAGCATGTGAACTCTTAGTTGTGGCATGTGTGCAGGATCTAGTTCCCCAACCAGGAATCGAACCCCAGCCCCCTGCATTGGGAGCACGGAGTCTTACCCACTGGACCACCAGGGAAGTCCCTGGTAGACTCTATTTGTTGTTGATATTTTTCTCATTCAGATTCTACCGTACTTCATACGTCTGGACATACACATAAATATTCAACTTTATCATTGAATGTTATTTATTTCATTTAATTAATTACCTCTTGCAGAAGGCTGACGTGCTCTCTCCTTTATCTTGTGCAAAATTAATTAACTTCGTATCATCCGGAACATTTTTCTCAAGTGCTATCTCAGTGCCAGTGTGATTTTTCCATTTCTGAGAAGAACCATATGTCAGCTTGCCAGCAACATGTAAGTCATTGTTACCTGCCCCTCCAAAATTTAGATCATCTTCTTCATTAGAAGGGAAGGCAAATTGGAATTTTTGTGTTTGTGAAATATAATTTGTGTCTTCATTAGTGATCCTCAAATTTGATGGTAACATTTTTGACCTCTTTCTCTGACCTACAAAAATGGAATATTTTAATTACTACATGTAATGATAGAAAAATAATGATAGAAAAATTTAATAAAAATTTTCAAAACAACTTACTAGGTAAATATGAATATAACAAGATAATCTGTAATACTATATGTGATTTTGAAAAACAGGTAGTTGTTACTATTATGGTATATTATAACACTACAGGATACTCAGAAATTAGTTAAGAATTAATGAAATTAAATTTGAAATTTATATTAAACCTACATTATAAAATAGGTTTAATTTATGACCCACAGAAATAACCATAATTATAATGTTTAAGTATTTATCTACTACAAATGATATAATTATATAAGTAATTATGAAGATTTTAAAAATTATATAAATAATTTATACACAAAAATACAGCGACCAATCATATAAAATGTTACTGAATAGATTCACTATTAAAATACATGACACAATGCTTTTAAATTTGTAATCTAGCTTCTAAAATCAAGATAAGGGAATGCTTTCATCAAGGTGACAGAATTTTAAAGGTGTCTTTACAGAGACTTTATAAGCATCTTTGAAAGGTTTGGAAGGAGTCTGGAGGCCTCATTAGGGCTTAAAATTTTTTTTTTTTTTTTTTTTTGCGGTACACGGGCCTCTCACTGTTGTGGCCTCTCCCATTGCGGAGCACAGGCTCCGGACGCACAGGCTCAGCGGCCATGGCTCACGGGCCTAGCCACTCCATGGTATGTGGGATCTTCCTGGACTGGGGCACGAACCCGTGTCCCCTGCATCGTCAGGCAGACTCTCAACCACTGCGCCACCAGAGAAGCCCATGGCTTAAATTTGCTTTATCATTTAGGTGTACATACTATACTACTACAAATACATATTATATATGGGTGTTCTAATATAACATATAAGAGAATTATCATATTTTATATATGTAAAAATTCTACATATTATTTGGTACATACAAGAGTATATAATATGTATTTTAATATATAAAATATACAAAAATTACGAAGCTTAATAATAAAATGTACATGCATGAACCTACCACTCAATTTAATAATCAGGTTTACCAACAATATCATGTTAGACCACAAATACTGTTTGAGTGTGCTGGTTTTCTAGCTTTGTAAAGATGGTAACAAACTATATATAATCTGCATCTTGTTTTTTTCACTCAATATATTTCATGAATCTGGTTCCCTAAATGAGAGGATCCTACCTTTAGTAAAGGGTAAGGCAAAAACTAAATAGCACTGACAATTTTAATGGTAAGAGGAAACAAATTCACAGAACAATATAACAGGTGTGTGTGATAGTATATTTTATGCATATAATATACATATGTGTGTATATGTAAGTATGGAGAGGGAAAATGTTTCAGATTTTAAGATTTGCTAAGCACTATTTTGAGTGGGTCTCTAACTTTCATTTTATTGCATTAAAATAAAAGAATTAATATTTCAATATTAGACTTTTTTACATTGACACGAGCTGAATGGGTTTGGCTTCCCAAAAAATATGGGACAATTTACCTAACAGTTTATGACTTTCCATTTCTTCCTCTAATGCTTGAGTCTCTGGAATTTCCGAAATTAATGGAGCAGGTGGCAGAAACCAATCCAAAGATTTTTCATTGTCTGGATGGCTATATAAAATATAAAAGTATGAATATATGTCAATAAAGATATAACATCAGAAACTATGTATTTATTGAGAAGCATACAGCAGAAGCAAGAAGAATTACAATCTTGCAGCCTGTGGAACAAAAACCACATTCACAGAAAGACAGACAAGATGAAAAGGCAGAGGGCTATGTACCAGATGAAGGAACAATATAAAACTCCAGAAAAACAACTAAATGGAGATAGGTAACCTTCCAGAAAAAGAATTCAGAATAATGATAGTGAAGATGATCCAGGACCTCAGAAAAACAATGGAGGCAAAGATCGAGAAGATACAAGAAATATTTAACAAAGACCTAGAAGAATTAAAGAACAAACAAACAGAGATGAACAATACAATAACTGAAATGAAAAATACACTAGAAGGAATCAATAGCAGAATAACTGAGGCAGAACAGATAAGTGACCTGGAAGACAGAATGGTGGAATTCACTGCTGCGGAACAGAATAAAGAAAAATGAATGAAAAGAAATGAAGACAGCCTAAGAGATCTCTGAGACAACATTAAACGCAACAACATTCGCATTATAGGGGTCCCAGAAGGAGAAGAGAGAGAGAACGGACCTGAGAAAATATCTGAAGTGATTAGAGTCAAAAACTTCCCTAACATGGAAAAGAAAATAGCCACCCAAGTCCATGAAACGCAGTGAGTCCCATACAGGAGAAACCCAAGGAGAAACATGCCAAGACACATAGTAATCAAATTGGCAAAAATTAAAGACAAAGAAAAATTATTGAAAGTAGCAAGGGAAAAACGACAAATAACATACAAGGGAACTCCCACAAGGTTAACAGCTGATTTCCCAGCAGAAACTCTACAAGCCAGAAGGGAGTGGCATGACATATTTAAAGTGATGAAAGGGAAGAACCTAAAACCAAGATTACTCTAACTGGCAAGGATCTCATTCAGATTCGATGGAGAAATCAAAAGCTTTACATACAAGCAAAAGCTAAGAGAATTCAACACCACCAAACCAGCTCTACAACAAATGATAAAGGAAATTCTCTAAGTGGGAAACATAAGAAAAGGACCTACGAAAACAAACCCAAAACAATTAAGAATATGGTAATAGGAACATACATATCGATAATTACCTTAAACGTGAATGGATTAAATGCTCCATCCAAAAAACACAGGCTCGCTGAATAGACACAAAAACAAGACCCATATATATGCTGTCTACAAGAGACCCACTTCAGACCTAGGGACACATACAGACTGAAAGTGAGAGGATGGAAAAAGATATTCCATGCAAATGGACATCAAAAGAAACCTGGAGTAGCAATACTCATATCAGATAAAATAGACTTTAAAATAAAGAATGTTACAAGAGACAAGGAAGGACACCTCGATACCAAAACCAGACAAAGATACTACAAAAAAAGAAAATTACAGACCAATATCACCGATGAATATAGATGCAAAAATCCTCAACAAAATCCAACAACATGTTAAAAGGATCACACAACACGATCAAGTGGGATTTATCCCAGGGACGCAAGGATTCTTCAATATACACAAATCAATCAATGTGATACACCATATTAACAAACTGAAGAAGAAAAACCATATGATCATCTCGATAGATACAGAAAAAGCTTTTCACAAAATTCAACACCCATTTATGATAAAAACTCTCCAGAAAATGGGAATAGAGGGAACCTACCTCAACATAATAAAGGCCATACATGACAAACCCATAGCAAACATCATTCTCAATGGTGAAAAACTGAAAGCATTTCCTCTAAGATCAGGAACACGACAAGGATGTCCACTCTCACCACTATTATTCAACATAGTTTTGGAAGTCCTAGCCATGGCAATAAGAGAAGAAAAAGAAATAAAAGGAATCCAAATTGGAAAAGAAGAAGTAAAGCTGTCACTGTTTGCAGATGACATGATACTATACATAGAGAATCCTAAAGATGTCACCAGAAAACTACTAGAGCTAGTCAATGAATTTGGTAAAGTTGCAGGATACAAAATTAATGCACAGAAACCTCTTGCATTCCTGTACACTAATGATGAAAAATTTGAAAGAGAAATTAAGGAAACATTCCCAATTACCATTGCAACAAAAAGAATAAACTACCTAGGAATAAACCTAACTAGGGAGATGAAAGACCTGTATGCAGAAAATTATAAGACACTGATGAAAGAAATTAAAGATGATACAAACAGATGGAGAGATATACCATGTTCTTGGATTGGAAGAATCAATATTGTGAAAATGACTATACTACCCAAAGCAATCTACAGATTCAATGCAATCACTATCAAATTACCAATGGCATTTTTACAGAACTAGAAGAAAAAATCTTAAACTTTGTATGGAGACACAAAAGACCCTGAATAGCCAAAGCAGTCTTGAGGGAAAAAAACGGAGCTGGAGGAATCAGACTCCCTGACTTCAGACTATACTACAAAGCTACAGTAATCAAGACTATATGGTACTGGCACAAAAACAGAAATATAGATCATTGGAAGAGGATAGAGAGCCCAGAGATAAACCCATATACTTATAGTCAACTAATCTGTGACAAAGTAGGCAAGGATATACAATGGAGAAAAGATGGTCTCTTCAATAAGTGGTGCTGGGAAAACTGGACAGGTACATGTAAAAGAATGAAATTAGTACACTCCCTAACACCATTCACAAAAATAAACTCAAAATGGATTAGAGACCTAAATGTAAGACCAGACACTATAAAACTCTTAGAGGAAAACACAGGAAGAACACTGACATAAATCACAGCAAGATCTTTTTTGATCCACCTCCTAGAGTAATGGAAATAAAAACAAAAATAAACAAATGGGACCTAATGAAACTTAAATGCTTTTGCACAGAAAAGGAAACCATAAACAAGATGAAAAGACAACCCTCAGAATGGGAGAAAATATTTGCAAACGAATCAACGGACAAAGGATTAATCTCCAAAATATATAAACAGCTCCTGCAGCTCAATATTAAGAAAACAAACAACCCAATCCAAAAATGGGCAGAAGACCTAAATAGACATATCTCCAAAGAAGACATATAGATGGCCAAGAAACACATAAAAAGCTGCTCAACATCACTAATTATTAGAGAAATACAAATCAAAACTACAATGAGGTATTACCTCACAGCAGTTAGAATGGGCTTCATCAGAAAATCTACAAACAACAAATGCTGGAGAGGGTGTGGAGAAAAGGGAACCCTCTTGCACTGTTGGCGGGAATGTAAATTGATACAGCCACTATGGAGAACAGTATGGAGGTTTCTTAAAAAACTAAAAATAAAATTACCATATGACCCAGCAATCCCACTACTGGGCATATACCCAGAGAAAACCATAATTCAAAAAAACACATGCACCCCAATGTTCATTGCAGCACTATTTACAATAGCCAGGTCATGGAAGCAATCTAAATGCCCATCAACAGATGAATGGATAAAGAAGATGTGGTCCATATATACAATGGACTATTACTCAGCCATAAAAAGGAATGAAACTGGGTCATTTGTAGAGACGTGGATGAATCTAGAGACTGTCATACAGAGTGAAGTAAGTCAGAAAGAGAAAAACAAATATCGTATATTAACGCATATATATGGAACCTAGAAAAATGGTACAGATGAACCGGTTTGCAGGGCAGAAATTGAGACACAGATGTAGAGAACAAACGTATGGACACCAAGGCGGGAAAGCGGCGGGGGGATGGGGGTGGTGGTGTGATGAACTGGGAGATTGGGATTGACATGTATACACTGATGTGTATAAAATGGATGACTAATAAGAACCTGCTATATAAAAAAGTAAATAAAATTCAAAAAAAAAGATTTACACAGCCTATGAACAAATAAATGTAATCATGGGCTACCTTAAATGTTTTGTAATACCTCTCCATATGTGTTTTTTAAAATGTGAATTTTCAGAGCCATAAAAAATAAAATAATTTTATTTAAGAAAAACAAAGAAACTATGTATTTATTAATGAAACATTACTCAATTATAGACTCTTAAACTTAATATACTACCTTTCTGTGGTGACTTTGACTTATCCCTAGATAGCAGCATTCTTTTTTCCTTGTGTGTCATGTGATTAATGACAATGCTATGTGAGATATTCTACCTAAATAATGGCTATAACTCCATTTTCTTTTCTCCAATTCAAATGCTTGTGACAGGAATCTTAAATCTGCTCCAATATAAAAAGGAAGTAGTAAATCATTCTGAAACTTTAGCATCTTAACGAATACAAGTAACAAATTACTGATGATACACCTGACATCTCATCATGGGTCACAAGTGTGTAAATGACACCAGTATTGGTATTCTCGAGTACTCCTAAAACATTATTACGAATTAATGTCTTAATCCAAATATTCTTGGTCCAGAACCATCTATAACCATGGAAAATCCAAGAAAACAGTTGAAACTGACAATCACTTTGTAAACCTACAGTAATTGATGAGATTTTTGTCACCCTGTTTGCATTGTTAACTACCGTTCCTTATCTTTCAGCTGCAATCCTATTAATATATAATGTTTTAATGTTTCCTTTCCAACCAAAGTTGGCTTGTCCTTCATTAGAAGAAAAAGATAAGCATTAGGTAACAAAATAAAGTTGAGAAGAATACCACATAAACTGTCTAAGCCAAGTCCCAAGGATTTTATGATTTTTTCTTCTCTCTTTATTTAGAATTTTAAACTCCCAGAAGTGAGAGGCCCAGTCTTTCAATTTTCTGCCTCTCACAGCACCTCAAACATAGCTACTACAGCTCTATTTTCTAAATCAAAAATCTGCAACACATCACCTGACAATGTCTGACAGATTGTCTGACAATACACCAAAGCAACTGAAATTTAGGACTATGTCACAGAGTCCCCAAGATCACCACCAGGGTCAATGATTCCCTAGGACGACTTACAGGACTCAGCATATAGTCCTACTCATGACTGTGGGGTGAAGTCCAGGGGAAACCAGGCACAAGCTTCCAAAGGTCCTCTCCCACTAGAGTAACACAAGATGTGCTGAATTCCCCCCAAAACAAGTTGTGACAACACACGTGAAATGTCGCCAACAAGGGAAGTCATTAGAGACTTAATGCCCAGGGTTTTTATTGAGGGCTACTCATGTAGGCATCCCTCTCTGGCACATACCTAAATTCCAGATTCCCAGAAGAGCAGATGTTCATTATAAACCACTTTCTTTTTTTTTTTTTTTTTTTTTTGGTGCAGTACCCGGGCCTCTCACTGTTGTGGCCTCTCCCGTTGCGGAGCACAGGCTCCAGATACGCAGGCTCAGCGGCCATGGCTCACGGGCCTAGCCGCTCCGCGGCATGTGGGACCTTCCCAGACCAGGGCACGAACCCATGTCCCCTGCATCGGCAGACAGATTCTCAACCACCGCGCCACCAGGGAAGCCCTAAATCACATTATTTTTATAAACAGTTTTTACACAGTGAGCCAATTTATAAGTTAACGGTAGGAAGCTTCCTAAAATCCAAGTTCTCAGACTCCAGACAGAGGCCAACCTTACAAGTAGGCCTTTTCAAAGATAGTGGTTTGGGCCTGGTATATTAACTCTTTTCTGCACAGAGACTATTCCTGAAAATCCAAGAAAGACGTTAACAAGATACAAAAAGCACACATCTAGCTCTCTATTCAGCCTCCCCATAAAATCAAATCTTCCTTGATATCCGTATTTTCCAGAGGTGTCATCATTCTCCCCATCACCCAGAATCCAAACCATAGTACAGTCTTTTACCCACTATATCCATGTCTCTTACTGCATCTTCCTTATAAAGCTTCTTGAATACATCGCTTCCTTGTATTTCCATTAGCACTATCCTAATCAAGGCTCTAAGCAACTTATGTCTGATTGAGAACAACAGTATTTTAATTGACCTCACTGCCTCTGGGCTTTCTCTCTATATTTCGTGTACTCCTATCACATTAATTTGGAATTGTTTTCATGTTATTCCATTCAAAATCCTTCAGTGGCTTCTAAATAACACAAAACTACCTAGAGGCCTTAGGTCATGTTACAGTTTCAATTCTCCTACATGTCCCTTATAGTACAGACCAAAGTGAACTACTTGTATACCAAACAGATAACACATTCTGTCCGTCCTTATCTTTCTTCAAAACTATTTTCTTTATTTGGCTTGCCCCTATACCCGACACTACCCCTATATCCAACTATAGAAGTTCAACTGTTTTTTTTTAATTCATTAATCAATTCAGCAATTATTTACTGAGTACTATGTGCCAGGCATTGTTTTAGGCAGCAGAGCATATGCTCATTAAAAATCCATTTCTGGGCTTCCCTGGTGGCGCAGCGGTTGAGAGTCCGCCTGCTGATGCAGGGGACACGGGTTCGTGCCCCGGTCCAGGAAGATCCCACATGCCGCGGAGCGGCTGGGCCCGTGAGCCATGGCCGCTGAGCCTGCGCGTCCGGAGCCTGTGCTCCGCAACGGGAGAGGCCACAGCAGTGAGAGGCCCGCGTACCGCAAAAAAAAAAAAAAAAAAAAAATCCATTTCTAATCTTACACACACAAAATCAGGGAACTAGATCCCACATGTATGCCACAACTAAGAGTCCGTATACCACAGCAAATGAGCCCACGTGCTGCAACTAAGGAGCCTGCCTGCTGCAACTAAGACCCGGTGCAACCAAATAAATAAATAAATAAATATTTTTTTAAAAAAAAGAATTATCCAGTCCTTCAAAGCCTGAAGTCTCCCCCAACTACCATAAAGCCTGACCTAAACAGTCTGGCCCAAGTCTCTCTCCAAATCTGAAATTTCTTTGCGTGAATATATGCTTATAATTTGCTTTGCACTTTTTTTTTGTATTGTTAGAAGAGCGACCATATGTTCCAAATTTGCCCAGGTCAGTCTTGATTAACACCTGTTGCTTCATTTGAATGCACTCTTTCACTCTCAAAAGTGTCCCAGTCTGAATTACATGGTCACATTATTTATGAATGACCTTTCTATATGTGTATTTAACCTCAAATAGGCTTTAAGTTTTTTAAAGTAAAAGTCTGTTTCATTCTTTTTATATCCCTTTCAGCATTCAGTCAATATTTGAATTAATATTTGAATGAATGGAAGAATAAATGAAGCAGTAAATAATTTACTCAATGCTTCATTAAAAAGGGTAGTACGATAGAACAAATACATAGAAAACTTAGAATTAAAGTGATTCACATGTGAAAATCCATAAAAGCCAGTATTTAACAGACTCCCTATTCCCCATTCATATTTCCTTTGGTACCACATCTTTATTTCCACCCCTACTTCCTGCCTGCACTGAATCTGCCTATCACACTTGGCCTTTGGCACACTGCCCTTTCTGTTTCCAAAAGGTGCCATCATCACTCCTTGTCCTGAGCTACTCTTTGACCATTACTTTCAGTCTTTACTTTAGCCAAAAATAATTTGAACAAACCAGAAATGCAAATGAATGAAAGCCAAACAGACAAGAATCTACTCTGTTTTTAAAATTGTAACATGTAACATGTTAAACTTCAGTTACTCCTTTATATCTGAATTCCATGTTTACCAAGCATATACCTGAAATGCCATTCTGTTGTTCTCTCGTTTTTTATTTATAAATTTACCAGAGAGAAAACTAAAATGCCTTAAAAATCAAAAACCCTTAAGCAATATACTATTATCATTCTTTAAAGCAGACTTACTTTTCAGCTTCATCTGTTTTTTCAAAAAACAAGTTATCCAAGGAAAACAAGGAGTCATTTGATTTCAGCATTGTTAAAAACTGGACTTTGTCACAAATCTAAAAAATACCCAAAAAATAAGTAGTTTATATTCTATTTACAAAGATGTAGAAACAAAATTTCTGGATCCATAAACTATAATCATTAATTTCCCAAAATAACCACAGATAGCCTTTCAGCAACATCTTTTGTAACTTCCTCCAAAGTGCTAAAATATTCAAATACATTATTCTCTGTTCTCCACTCATTCATACATATTCACATATGTACCCCTCTCTTCATTCTGCACCAATGCTTAAGAGTGTTTTCTTCCATTCTCCACCTGACAAATTCCTACCCATTCTTAATGGCACAGGTCAAACGCCATTTCTTCTTCAAAGTTTTCTCTGAATTACCCAAAAGCAGAATTAATGGCTCCTTTCGGGCTCCTAAAATATTTTGTTCATACCATTATTTTTGAGTTAGGATAGTGCATTTTATTGTGAATGTGTGTGTTTCTAACAATGTACTGTGTACATATGCAGGGATTTCCTTCAAAATCAAGGGATAGAGTAGATTTGCTTCAAAATAAAGAGAGAAATGTTGAGGGTTATTGATGAAACAAGATTGGCAATGAGTTGATAACTGCTAAAGCTACGTAATAGGTACGTGGAGTTCCTCAATGTTTATTTTTATATATGTTTGAATTTATCAAAATAAACAAATTTACTAGTTTAACATGTATACGTATGTTTACATTATATTACCTAACATATATATAAATGTTTACATTCCTTTTTAAAAAGATAATTTTTACATCCAAAGATGTTATCTAAATGTAAAGGATAAAAACATTCAGCACTGGCTACCTGGGAATATAGCAAAAATCTAGGGCTGAGCAAAGCCTCAAATTTAACAGGAGAGAGTAGAATTATTTCTACAGATACATACTTGTAATTCTTCCCCCTACACATCAACACTACAACTCAACTTTTTTCTAATTGATGAAACATGATATAAGATTCTATATGACAAAACATGAAATCAGACGCACATACCAAAAAATATAAAATCACATTTCTATTTATTCTGTGATAGTTAATACATTGCAAAGCTTTCCTTAGGATGGAAACTAAAATCTGACACTATATGAGCGCCATCTCGTGGAGAAATCCATATTACCAAGTCAGAGCAGTGTGTGTGTATGTATGTTTGTATGTATGTATGTACCTATTGATTGATTGATTGATTGCTGCACCAGGGAAGTCCAGTCCCTTCAATTTTGAGTCCTCCCTGATGTGATAGTGAAACACGCATGGAAGTACGTGGGGGAAAGAGGAACGCTTCCGCATGCACCCCTTGACAAAATGCTACTAACAAGAGGGCTAAATTTGATTACATTAAGGACTGTTCTTACTTTATCAGAATACTGTGGGGTTTTTCATTGGTTTAGTTATTGGTCTTTTCCCCTTTCTACCTGTTTAGCTTAGTTGTCCTCTTCATTTTTCTCAATTTATTAATCATTTAGTCACCAACAAAAAGAAACAGTAAAGTTGAAACAAATTAGCATGGTTCTACAAATGTCTAAAACAATTTAATTATGTGGACAATAGAAGCCTAGGATAACAGAGTGGGAGGCAGAAGGGAGTCACTCAGAAATTGCTAACTGGAGTCTTTAACAACTTATTTAAGTAAAGAATTTCAGAAGCTGAAAACAATTACCCAATAAAGTATAAATTAAAATGCCAATCATGTTTCTATATTATACAAAAAGTAACAAAATATTCCCTTTCTAGTCTTAGGAAAATTATATAATTTTAAACAACAAAAAGAGTTTTCCAAATTAAAACATTCCAGACCACTTTTATATGGTACCTCAGAATTTAAGTAGAAACTCTTAAGGCTGACACGCACATGTTTGAACTCTTTATTCTAAAAGAAGCTGCAAACAAAACAATAAAACTGCAAATTAAAAATATTTGTTTCCGAAAAAAATATTTCATAAATTAATCTAAAAACCTCCTATATAAACAGCAAATATTTTCAAGAGAACTTTTGATTTGACTCCTAGTTCTGGCATAAAAGAGAATATAACTTGTTTGGGTCCAGAATAAAAACATTATGTATATATTTTAGTTGTGATGCAGTCCTACGAAAGAAAACCTCCTTTATCTAAAATACTCCATCCTTATACTTTGCATTATTTTTCTTTATAGCACTAATTTATAACTGTTCAGTTGTTTATCTTTCTCCCTGTAGAGGAAGCAGGGACTTTTTACTCATTAATGTATTCCTATAACCCAGAACAGTGCCTGATACATAGCAGATGGTCCATAACAATTCACTGTGGAATAAATACATTAGCAATGTTCAGTTTATAAAAATAATTTTAAATAAAAATAATTTTCCGTCAATTCTGAGGCTTAAAATTTTATCCCCCAATCTTTAATATTCAGTTTAAAAATGTGATCTGTTTTTCTAATTCAGGATTCACGTAATCAAATCATGAAGGTTCTAAAAGACCGTGGGATTCGGCACTTGAATTATGTAAATAAATATATTTTTCTAAACATAGGTCCTACAAGAGACGTTACCATATTTCAATATGAGTTTGTTATTGTAGGAGATGATAGATTTTGGATTAATTAATTTTAAGTTTTAGGTTTAGAGTCAGATTTTCTAAGTTTCCACATTAGATTATTCTTTACAAAGTTCTAGTTTCAGCATGTGGTATAAAATTATGTTTTCTTTTTTTAAGTGCTTGCTTCTGCTCTAACTAATCACTTAAAATATTTAAACTGTTTCTGTAACTACATAATTTGCTGATTGTTGAAATGACCTGCACCTTACCTAATTATTTTAGTGACAATTTAGCATCTTCTTACCTTCTATAATCCTTACTGTATAAGATGTTCAGATCTATTAGTTATCTCTTACAATTTTTATTCTCAGAAATACACTTATTTCAAAAGTGCAGAAACCCAGATACGAAATATTGATTTGCCAGAAACCGTTAATCAGTGAAGACTCATACCAACAATTCACTGGAAAAACCAACCATCACAAATGACTGCAGGGAATTTGACTAAGTAAGAGAATGAACGTGGGAACAAATTAATACCCCGAGTCTCGGCCGAGAGGTCCTTACAGTCGGAGCGCCTGATCTCCAGGGGAACCCGGGGCCGGGAAGTTCCAGCAGGAACCGAATCTGGGTCTGAAGAATAAATACCCCCGTGACGTTCCCTAAATCCGAGAAAGCCCACCCCAGACTCGTGGGCGCAGAGCGGAAGACTTCCGGCCGGGTGAGTGGCCGAGACCCGAGCGCGGGCGCCGGCACCGGGCCCGCGGGGCTGCAGGTCGCGTCGCTGTGGGCACGCGGCTACACGCGCGCTGGCCACCAGCTCCAGCCCCGGGAAGGAAACACACTTGGAAGTAAACACGTGGGGCTCCAGGAGCTATCAAAGCAACACAAAAGTGCGCCAGCCGGCCCCTCAAGAGGCGGAGCCGCCTCAGGCCTCGCCCGCCCCTTCTGACGCGAAGGCGACTGAGGAGCCGCGCGGACTGCGGTCGCGGTCGGGGTCGCGCCGGCGGTCCTATACCTCGCCGCGCCCGTCCGCTGCCGCCCGACACTCGGCTGGAAAGCTCAACCACTTCCCCACGGACACCCTGACCCCTCTCCCCGCGGGGTCTCCGTTCTCCCGTCCCTTCCTCCCTGTGAGACGCAACAGGCCCCAGTCCCCACCTTCCCCAGCTGCCGTCCCAGCTGCCCGCTCTCCCCTCCCCGCCGGCCTTCAGAGCCGAGCGCCTATTCACCGGTCCCCGGAGGACCCCCCAGCCTGGCTAAGCCGAGCTCCAAGCAATGGATCGCCAGGGCCCCCAATCTTCCCTCCTCTCCTTTTCCCCAGAAGTCTATAATTCCTTTTTAATATATGCCTCTCAGGATACTGTGGCTTATTCTCATTGAATAGAAATCTTAATCCTTCCCCCAGCTCTTGGTAACTCTACTTTCCCTCCCGAAGAATTTGCTTATCCTAGGTACCTCATATAAGTGAACTCACAGTATTTGTCCTGTGTCTGGTTTACGTCATTTAGCATAAGGTTTGCAAAGTTCATCCATGTTGTCGCAAGTATCAGAGTTTCATTCCTTTTTAAGGCTGTGTATTCTATTTGTATGTATATACCACATTTTGTTTATCCATTCACCCACGGATGAACATTTGTGTTGTTTCCAACCTTTTGGCTATTGTGAATAATGCAGCTGTAAAAATCTGTTCTGGAACTTGTGGTTACCGGGGGAAGGGTGGAGGGAAGGGATAGTTAGGGAGTTCAGGATTGACATGTACATACTGCTGTATTTTAAATGGATAACCAACAAGGACCTACTGTATAGCACAGGGAGATCTGCTCAATATTATGTAACAACCTAAATGGGAAAAGAATTTGAAAAAGAATAGATGCACATATATGTATAACTGAATTACTTTGCTGTACACCTGAAATTAACACAACATTGTTAATCAACTATACTCCAATACAAAATAAAAAGTTTTTGTTTGTTTGTTTTTTTTGCAGTACGCCGGCCTCTCACTGTTGTGGCCTCTTCCATTGCGGAGCACAGGCTCCGGACGTGCAGGCTCAGCGGCCATGGCTCACGGGCCTAGCCGCTCCGCGGCATCTAGGATCTTCCCGGACCAGGGCACGAACCCGTGTCCCCTGCGTCGGCAGGCGGACTGTCAACCACTGCGCCACCAGGGAAGCCCCCAAAATAAAAAGTTTAAAAAAAATAAATAAAAAGCATCTGAAGCAGAAAAAAAAAAAATCTGTTCTCAGTCCCTGCGTTCAATTATTTAGATAAATACCTAGGAGTGGAATTGCTGGGTCATATGATAACTCTAATTTTTTGAAAAACAACCAAACTGTCTTTCACAGTTAGTATATCATTTTACAGTCCCACTAATAATGCAGAAGCATTCCAATTTCTCCACTTCCTTGCCAACACTTGTTATTTTCCATCTTTTACAAATTTTAGTCATCCTAGAAGATGTGAAGTGGTATCTCATTTATTATGGTTTCGATTTGCATTTCCCTAAGGACTAATGATGTTGATCATCTTTTCATGTGCTTAATGGTTATTTTAATATCTTTTGGGGAAAATATCTATTCAAGTCCTCTGCCAATTTTTTTGTGTTATTTATTATTTTTTTATTGATTATTATCTTTTTATTATATATTTTTAAAAATATTCTGGATATTAATCTTTATCAGATATATGATTTACAGATATTTTCTCCCATTTAGTAGGTTTTCTTTTTGCTCTCTTGACAGTATCATTTGATGCACAAAAGTTTTTAATTTTGGTGAAGTCCAATTTATCTTTTTTCTTTTGTCACCTGTGCTTTTTGTGTCGTATCTATGAAGTCACTGCCAAATTCCAATATCATGAAGATTTACTCCAATGTTTTCCTCTAAGAGATTTACAGTTTTAGCTCTTAAGTTTACATCTTTGATCCATTTTGGGCATGCCATGGACCAACAAGGTGTATTTATTTCAAATAAAGGTGGGGGGGTGTTGTCAAAATATAGTTTCTTGAAAGACTGGAAGAGCTTGAAAGACAAATAATAGGTATTCATGACACAGGAGGAAGATAGATTTCTGCTGATACAACTGATGCCATAGGTTCTCTCTCATAAGTTCAACATAATCAAAATTTTTCTCTACTTTGTAACCTCCACTCTTTTTAAACTCTGATCAGGAGGAACTGATATTGAAATATTGGTACTGATGGCTTTAGAGAAGCAGGAACCAAGACATGTTGTAGTTTCAGGACTGTTTTTCTCTGGATGACAGCCAGAAATATGCTGTGTTGTTGTCAGACTTGGAAAAGAAAAGGTATGCGCATTTGGGAGACTCTGAAAATTGTACAGTTAATATCTGAGAAAGTAAAAAGAAAGAAAAGAAATCAAGTCTGGTAGGATGGGATTCTTGGGCAGAAAAAAAATTTAGAGGGTTATGCACAATTGTGTGCAGAAGAGTCCAGTGCTATCTATACATTTAGTAGATGCTTAAATAGAAAAAGATGAATGAATGAAAATCAAAGGTTAATTGTTCTTTAGGGAAGGATTTAGTAAGTCTCTATGTAACCAAGAAAATAAAAGACAAATGTTAATTAGAAAGTAATTCCTTGAGTTCCAGCTTCTAAGGGGTATGTTTAATGATGATGCAGAAGAGACTAGTACCCATATTTTGGGAGATCCATTTGCTTGTTTTTAGGCAGAAGTTGACTTCTTCAGCCAAAATGAATTTAAAGTATCTTCTGTTCTCCAAAGCCAAAAATGTTGATTTTAATGAGACTGCCAGATAGTGTGCTCCAGTTAGACCCAGACCCCAGCCACAGCTAGCCAGAGTGTATTATTACAAAGAGTATAAGCCTTCCATAGAAATTAGTCGATAAAGACTCAATATTCAATGGCTGTTTTTTGCGTAACTATGTAAGTAGAGTCTAAAATGTAACACAAACCCTGAAGTAAGAAGCAAACATCCCAGAACAGCAGCTTTGGGACAAATAGCAGTATTCCACACTGGAATAGAATTATTTCCTAATTAAAAATTAAAACCAGTTTCTTTAGAATGAGTAAATGGGAGAGGGATAACCAGTGCACATTCTCTATGGGTAGTTGTACTTAGATTTGTGTAACAAATTGAACAAATTCTTCTGCCATTATTATAAAGTCCCAGTGTAAATAGGAATTAACACATTCCTTCAGATAGTTAGTATCTGAAGGAGGTAGGCTTTACCTGACTGTTATAATCAAGATTCTGGCATCCAGTATTTATGTAAGACCATCCTTTTTTTTTTTTTTGCGGTACGTGGGCCTCTCACTGTTGTGGCCTCTCCTGTTGCGGAGCACAGGCTCCGGACGCGCAGGCTCAGCGACCATGGCTCACGGGCCCAGCCGCTCCACGACATGTGGGATCTTCCCGGACTGGGGCACGAACCTGTGTCCCCTGCATTGGCAGGCGGACTCTCAACCACGCGCCACCAGGGAAGCCCTGTAAGACCATCTTAATGAAACATGGGATATATTACATCTACAAAAAGATTCTTTGAGGGAACTTTTAAAAGCCACTGACAGACATTTTAAAAGATATCTAAATATCAGGGATCAGAGTATAAAACAGATTTTAAGAATAGGCATTTTTTTTTATCAAAGACAAAAGAGTAATTGGCAAGATCTCACATGATCAAAGATTAAGTTGTTTATATATTACTTAGAAATAAAATCATTTCTAGAGGTGATATAATTTTGTATCACCATTGTATCATAATTACAAATAAAGAGATTTTCAGTGTTACAAGTAACCAGTTAAGATACTAGACAGATTGGAGTACGGACAGAATAACAGAAATAAGAAACACCATGAAGGAACAATAATAATGCATCTGCCTAGAATCCTTCCCAGGAAGGGGGAGAGAGTGGTGAGAGATGTTATTACAGCTGGCAGATAAATACTCATTTGTGATATATATTGAGTTAGAATGCATTTAAGCATGGGTTATCTCATGTTTAAATATGTCAAAGCATTGAGAAAGCACAGGGCATGTAATAGCGTATATTTTAACATTTTTGGTGATCCCTGGAACAAAGCTGGGAGTGCTGCATCCACGTCTGCCCAGAGTCTGAAGCCTCCACAAAGAGAAGTAGACACATCGGTTTTCTCACAACTGCCACCATTACTAATCATCGGAGAAGGGAAAGGGCTAAATCTGAAGATGTTCTTTGGCATTTCTGGCTGTTCTCGTCTGCTTCCAGGCCTGGGAACATGCGATAACTTTCTGGAGGAAAGGTGGGCATGTTGAAGTGCACAAAGAATAAAAGTAGCTTACTGCTGAGGTTAAGGCCCCCCTCACCCCCGGTACTAGGCACAGGAGAAAGACTCATTCACATCCGGGGAGCATCAGACTCAGAACGAAGCAGCAAGAGAAGCTGTGGGGACCAGGCTGCGGAGGAGAGCCAGCTAAGCAGTGCTCCCAGACCATTCCCAGGGCCTGGTGCTGCTAAGCCTTCCAGAATGGAAGGTCCCTCCTTGGTAGGTCCCTGCTGGCCTCGGAACAGCACACTGCCAAAACACAGGCAGGGATATGAGCAACAGAACTGTCACCATGGCTGCAGTGGCAGCCTAAGTAAGAGCTGCGAAATCAGCCAGGAAATTGTGCGTATGATAGTTAATAGGACGGATTGCTAAAGCCAGGAGAGTTTATGAAACCCCTTCCTTCAGTTATCAGCTGGGAAACAGTTGGGTAGGGAGTGTTAGAGGAGCTGGGATTCCAACAATTAGGAGGTATGGTTTCAAAGTAATAACTTGCTTTGTTGCCTTTGGTGGGGAAAAAGTCACCTGCATTATTACATTGCTTTAACTAACTCAGATTAGTGGCCTATGAAACACCAGTGTCACAACAAAATGTATATAGCATTCTACAGCAGCAGTCCCCAACCTTTTTAGCACCAGGGACCAGTCTCACAGAAGACAGTTTTTCCACGGACCAGGGTGGGGGGTGGTTTCAGAATGATTCAAGCACCTTACATTTATTGTGCACTTTATTTCTATTATCATTACATTGTAATATATAATGAAATAATTATACAACTCACCAAAATGCAGAATCAGTGGGAGCCCTGAGCTTGTTTTCACTTGATTCTCACTGATAAGGCTTTGATATGAGTCTGCAAGCAATTGATTTATTATGGTCTCTGTGCAGTCAGACCTTTCTGCAAATGATAATCTGTATTTGCAGCCACTCCCCAGTACTAGCATCACCACCTTGGCTCCACCTCAGATCATCAGGCATTAGATTCTCATAAGGAGCGTGCAACGTAGATCCCTTGCATGTGCAGTTCACAGTAGGGTTTGTGCTCCCGTAAGAATCTAATGCCACCGCTGATCTGACAGGAGGCAGAGCTCAGGCGATAATGTGAGCGATGGGGAGTGGCTGTAAATACAGATGAAGATTCACTCACTTGCCTGCCACTCACCTCCGGCTATGTGACCCGGTTCCTAACAGGCCATGGCCCAGGTACCGGTCCATGGCCCAGGGGTTTGGGACCCCTGCTCTACAGTTTACAAACATTTGTTCATTTGATGTATGGGCAAAATGTCTAAGAATTCACACAAATAGTGTGTGTGCATGTCTGAGTGAGGGTGTGAGAGATGCATTGTCTGTGTGTATTATGTGTGTATGACGGGGAGAGCAAGAGAATAGAGTGGGCCCAGAGTCGATAGAGAAAAAAATTATATATTTAAGCAGAAGGAACATTATCCTTCCACTAGAAAATAGAGTGGTGTGGGTTAAAGCAAGTCCAGGTGAAACCATTCTGGCCAAGAATATATTCCAAAAGGTGAAGACTGTGGGACCTAATGAAACTTCAAAGCTTTTGCACAGCAAAGGAAACCATAAACAAGACGAAAAGACAACCCTCAGAATGGGAGAAAATATTTGCAAATGAAGGAATTGACAAAGGATTAATCTCCAAAATTTATAAGCAGCTCATGCAGCTCAATAACAAAAAAGCAAACAACCCAATCCAAAAATGAGCAGAAGACCTAAATAGACATTTCTCCAAAGAAGATATACAGACTGCCAACAAACACATGAAAGAATGCTCAACATCATTAATCATTAGAGAAATGCAAATCAAAACTACAATGAGATATCATCTCACACCAGTCAGAATGGTCATCATCAAAAAATCTAGAAAGAATAAATGCTGGAGAGGGTGTGGAGAAAAGGGAGCCCTCTTGCACTGCTGGTGGGAATGTGAATTGGTACAGCCACTATGGAGAACAGTATGGAGGTTCCTTAAAAAACTACAAATAGAACTACCATATGACCCAGCAGTCCCACTACTGGGCATATACCCTGAGAAAACCATAATTCGAAAAGAGTCATGTACCAAAATGTTCATTGCAGCTCTATTTACAATAGCCCAGAGATGGAAACAACCTAAGTGTCCATCATCAGATGAATGGATAAAGAAGATGTGGCACATATATACAATGGAATATTACTCAGCCATAAAAGAAACGAAATTGAGCTATTTGTAATGAGGTGGATAGACCTAGAGTCTGTCATACAGAGTGAAATAAGTCAGAAAGAGAAAGACAAATACCGTATGCTAACACATATATATGGAATCTAAGAAAAAAAATGTCATGAAGAACCTAGGGGTAAGACAGGAATAAAGACACAGACCTACTAGAGCATGAACTTGAGGATATGGGGAGGGGGAAGGGTAAGCTGTGACAAAGCGAGAGAGAGGCATGGACATATATACACTACCAAACGTAAGGTAGATAGCTAGTGGGAAGCAGCCGCATAGCACAGGGAGATCAGCTCGGTGCTTTGTGACCGCCTGGAGGGGTGGGATAGGGAGGGTGGGAGGGAGGGAGACGCAAGAGGGAAGAGATATGGGAACATATGTATATATATAACTGATTCACTTTGTTATAAAGCAGAAACTAACACACAGTTGTAAAGCAATTATACTCCAATAAGGATGTAAAAAAAAAAAGAAAATACATCGAGGGCTTCCCTGGTGGTGCAGTGGTTAAGAATCCACCTGCCAATACAGGGGACACAGGTTCGAGCCCTGGTCTGGGAAGATCCCACATGCCGCGGAGCAACAAAGCCCGTGAGCCACAACTACTGAGCCCGCGTGCCACAGCTACTGAAGCCCGTGTGCTTAGAGCCCATGCTCTGCAACAAGAGAAGACACTGCAATGACAAGCCCGTGCACCGCAATGAAGAGTAGCTCCCGCTCACCGCAACTAGAGAAAGCCTGCATGCAGCAACGAAGACCCAACACAGCCAAAAATAAATAAATAAAATAAATAAATGTGTATATATATATATATATATATATATAAAGGAAATACGTGGAGATTGGGAGGGAAATAAAAACGCTACAAGCCTAGTAAACGACAAGTAAGATAAGAGAATGATTAATATAAAAGCGAAGCAAGTTAATGTGTACTGTCAGAATTTTTTCAGATAACCGTGGAATAAAAGAACTGTCAAATTTTCAGGTGTCATTGATCATTAGGAACCATATTCTCCTATTTTATGTGTCCCTTAATTAACAGAACACTTAAACCATGCTATCCTAGGGAAACAATTACAGCATTAACTCCAAAAAAGAAGTCCTCCCAAACCCTGCAGCCTGTGTTCACACTTTATATTCCACCCACACTTGTAGAAATGGGCAAGTAACCAACCGGTAGGAAGCTTGTTTTTCCAGCAGGATGCTTTGTATCACAAGTCATTTGGGGAAATTTTAACTAAATAAATTATTTGGTAGGATATGATCTATAATATTGGAGAATTAGAAATTTTTTCGTGGATTAAAAAAAGTACCATTCACACAATTTATCTGAAAATTTCTCCAAATCAAGAAATATTCTAGAAATTAGTACTTGATTTTTTAATATAGTAATTTTGCCTGAATTTCTCTATACCTGGCCCCTGGCTCCTTCTACATACCATACTATTTCCTTTGAACAACGGTTGTCACTGATTTGGTTGTTGTTGTTATTTAAATGTTCAATTAGAAAAAGTTTATTTTTAAAATCTCTAGCTTTGAACAAATCGTATTTTATTTGCAACATATGCTGTTACCTAGAGTGGACTTAAAGTATAAAGAAGATATATCTTTCCTTAGACTTCATTCCCAAGTGGCATTTCCCCAACATATTCATATATACCAATAACATTATATATATATATATATATATATATATATATATATATATATATATATATATATATATATGGCAAAGCATCTTCTAAACAGCTCTGGAATTTTTTAATTTTTTATTTCTTCCAGCCTAACATCTGAGCTACCATATGTTTTGAATTTTTCCAATCCACAGAGATTGCATAGCAAGTCACAAACCACATGACTGGAAAATTTATTAATATCAGAAGTTAGGGGTCATTGATCCACATGCAAATGGAAAAATGAACATCCCTCCAAACACATATCTGATACAAAACAAAAAAATTATTTTCAAGTCACAAAATGTTGGGGTTTTTTTTAGCTTCTATCACTTATAAGCAGAATGTCTCAGTTGAATTATATTTCTTAATTAAGAAAGTTTCTCAGAGGTTTCTTACCTGTGCTTTCATTTCTGGATGCTAAAGATTTGACCTGAATCAAATCTTAGGTCAAATAAATAATTCCAGCTCCCTCATTATACTGAGGGATTGATTTGCTTAAGATCAAGCTAATCACTCACTGGCAGAGACAGTGAGCTCAAATTTGCCTATACCTGGTCCTCTGCTCTTTCTACAATTATTCTTTGTCCCTTGAACAAGACTTAATAGATAATGTATAAGACAATTGCAATCAGTTTTGGATGATTCTTTTTATAAGTAATGTTGACAAACCAAATTATATTTCAAGGTGGCAAAACAGGAAGTTTAAATAGCTTAGGATTTAAAGAATATATTTTAAAGAGAGTCAGGGGTGGGGAATTGGGGAAAGGTACTACCTAATATGGAGAAGAAAAGCTGGCTCTTTTCAAATATTTGAAAGATTCTTGCAGTGGAATAAATAATTTGTTCATGCCTTGATAGGCATGGTTTCAGAGGGTAGAACCAGGACCACAGAATTGGTTTAGGGTTATTACTGACTGAGAAATAGATTTCAGCTATGAAGAATGATATTAAAAAGATCTTCTCATTTTTTCTTACCAAATATATTGAGAAATAATTTATGTACAAAACTGCATCCATTTAAAACATACCATTGAATGAGTTATGACAGTTATATACATCTGTGAAATCACAATCTTAATAAAAAATACAGAATATTTCGAGCATCCCCAAGATTCCCCCTCCCCGCTGTAAAGGTATCAGAAGATACCTAATGGAGAATCAGGACTTTCACCATCACCCAACAATAGTGAGACTATGTACCCCTCACATTGTCAATGGAGACCACATGGTGAGTTGTAACATGGGCCTCTGAACAAAGCATCCAAAAAATGGGGACGTTTATTCCAGTTATAAAATTTATAAGTTCTGGGGATCTAATGTATGGCATGGTGATTTAGCTAATAATACGCTGTTATATACTTGTTGCTAAGAGAATAGATCTTAAATGTTCTCAACACAAAAACGAAATGGTCATTATGTGACAGGATGGAGGTGTTAGCTAATGCTATGGTGGTAAACATTTTGCAATATATAAATGTATTAAAGCAATACATTGTAACCTTAAACTTACACAATATTATATGTCAATTATATCTAAACAAAGCTGGGAATGAATGAATGAAAAAGAACAAATAAATAAATAAGTAGTTTGTTCTAGTCACATAGTTCATATTTTGCCTTCAAAATTCGTCTAAAAACAAGATCCACCCTCATCCACCAGAACACAGGCACCAGTTCCCTCCACCAGGAAGCCTACACAGCCCACTGAAACAACCTTAGCCACTAGGGGCAGACATCAAAAACAACAGGAACTACGAACCTGCAGCCTGCAAAAAGGAGACCCCAAACACAGTAAGTAAAGCAAAGTAAGAAGACAGAGAAACACACAGCAGATGAAGGAGCAGGGTGAAAACCCACCAGACCAAAGAAATGAAGAGGAAATCGGCAGTCTACCTGAAAAAGAATTCAGAGTAATGATAGTAAAGATGATCCAAAATCTTGGAAATAGAATGGAGAAAATACAAGAAACGTTTAACAAGGACCTAGAAGAACTAAAGAGCAAACAAACAATGATGAACAACTCAATAAATGAAATTTAAAATTCTCTAGAAGAATCAATAGCAGAATAACTGAGGCAGAAGAACAGATAAGTGACCTGGAAGATAAAATAGTGGAAATAACTACTGCAGAGCAGAATAAAGAAAAAAGAATGAAAAGAATTGAGGACAGTCTAAGAGACATCTGGGACAACATTAACCATAGCAACATTTGAATTATAGGAGTCCCAGACAAAGAAGAGAAAAAGAAAGAGACTGAGAAAATATTTGAAGAGATTATACTTGAAAACTTCCCTAGTATGGGAAAGGAAATAGTCAATCAAATCCAGGAAGTGCAGAGAGTCCCATACAGGATAAATCCAAGGAGAAACACGCCAAGACACATAATAATCAAACTATCAAAAATTAAATACAAAGAAAAAATATTAAAAGCAGCAAGGGAAAAACAATAAATAATATACAAAGGAATCCCCATAAGGTTAACAGCTGGTCTTTCAGCGGAAACTGTGCAAGCCAGAAGGGAGTGGCAGGACATATTTAAAGTGATGAAGGGGAAAAACCTACAACCAAGATCACTCCACCCAGCAAGAATCTCATTCAGATTCGATGGAGAAGTCAAAAGCTTTACAGACAAGCAAAATTTAAGAGAATTCACCACCACCAAACCAGCTTTACAACAAATGCTAAAGGAACTTCTCTAGACAGGAAACACAAGAGAAGGAAAAGAACTACAATAACAAACCCAAAACAATTAAGAAAATGGTAAGAAGAACATACATATCGATAACTACCTTAAATGTACATAGATTAAATGCTCCAACCAAAACACATAGACTGGCTGAACAGATACAAAAACAATACAATATATATGCTGTCTGCAGGAGACCCACTTCAGACTTAGGGACACATACAGACTGAAAGTGAGGGGATGGAAAAAGGTATTCCATGCAAATGGAAGTCAAAAGAAAGCTGGAGTAGCAATTCTCATTTCAGACAAAATAGACTTTAAAATAAAGACTATTATAAGAGACAAAGAAGGACACTACATAATGATCAAGGGATCAATCTGAGAAGAAAATGTAACAATTATAAATATATATGCACCCAACATAGGAGCACCTCAATACATAAGGCAACCGCTAAGAGCTCTAAAAGAGGAAATCAACAGTAACACCAATGGACAGATCATCCAGACAGCAAATTAATAAGGAAACACAAGCTTTAAATGACACGATAGACCAGAGAGATTTAATTGATATCTATAGGCCATTCCATCCAAAAACAGCAGATTACACTTTCTTCTCAAGTGCGCAAGGAACATTCTCCAGAATAAATCACATCTTGGGTCACAAATCAAGCCTTAGTAAATTTAAGAAAATTGAAATCATATCAAGCACCTTTTCTGACCACAACACTATGAGATTAGAAATCAATTACAGGGGGAAAAAACGTAAAAAATACAAACACCTGGAGGCTAAACAATACATTACTAAATAACCAAGAGATCACTGAAGAAATCAAAGAGGAAATCAAAAAATACCTAGAGACAAATGACAATGAAAACACGACAATCCAAAACTTATGGGATGCAGCAAAAGCAGTTCTAAGGGGGAAGTTTATAGCAAAACAAGCCTACCTCAAGAAACAAGAAAAATCTCAAACAGTCTAACATTATACCTAAAGGAACTAGAGAAAGAAGAACAGACAAAACCCAAAGTTAGCAGAAGTAAAGAAATCATAAAGATCAGAGCAGAAATAAATGAAACAGAAACAAAAAAACAATAGCAAATATCAATAAAACTAAAAGCTGCTTCTTTGAGAAGGTAAACAAAATTGATAAACCATTAGCCAGACTCATCAAGAAAAAGAGGGAGAGGACTCAAATCAATAAAATTAGAAATGAAAAAGCAGAAGTTACAACAGACATGACAGAAATACAAAGCATCCTAAGAGACTATTATAAGCAACACTTTGCCAAGAAAATGGACAAGCTGGAAGAAATGGACAAATTCTTAGAAAGGTATAACCTTCCAAGACTGAACCAGGAAGAAATAGAAAATATGAACAGACCAATCACAAGTAATGAAATTGAAACTGGGGTTAAAAATCTTCCAACAAACAAAAGTCCAGGACCAGATGGATTCACAGGTGAATTCTATCAAACATTTAAAAAAGAACTAACACCCATCCTTCTCAAACTTTTCCAAAAATTTGCAGAGGAAGGAAAACTCCCAAACTCATTCTATGTGGCCACCATCACGCTGATACCAGAACCAGACAAAGATACTCCAAAAAAAAAGAAAATTACAGACCAATATCACTGATGAATATAGATGCAAAAATCCTCAACAAACTACTAGCAAACAGAATCCAACAACACATTAAAAGGATCATACACCACGAGCAAGTGGGATTTATCCCAGGGATGCAAGGATTCTTCAACATACCCAAATCAATCAATGTGATACACCATATTAACAAACTGAAGAATAAAAACCATATGATCATCACAATAGATGCAGAAAAATCTTTTGACAAAATTCAACACCCATTTATGATAAAAAACTCTCCAGAAACTGGGCACAGAGGGAATGTACTTCAACATAATAAAGGCCATATATGACAAACCCACAGGAAACATTATTCTCAATGGTGAAAAACCGAAAGCATTTCCTCTAAGATCAGGAACAAGACAAGGATGTCCACTCTCGCCACTATTATTCAACATAGTTTTGAAAGTCCTAGCCACGGCAATCAGAGAAGAAAAAGAAATAAAAGGAATACAAATTGGAAAAGAAGAAGTAAAACTCTCACTCTTTGCAGATGACATGATACTATACATAGAGAATCCTAAAGATGCCACCAGAAATCTACTAGAGCTAATCAACGAATTTGGTATTTGCAGGATACAAAATTAATGCACAGAAATTTCTTGCATTCCTGTTCACTAATGATGAAAAATCTGAAAGAGAAATTAAGGAAACACTCTCATTTACCACTGCAACAAAAAGAATAAACTACCTAGGAATAAACCTACCTAGGGAGACAAAAGACTTGTATGCAGAAAACTATAAGACACTGATGAAAGAAATTTAAAATGATACCAACAGATGGAGAGATATACTATGTTCTTGGATTGGAAGAATCAATACTGTGAAAACGACTATACTACCCAAAGCAATCTACAGATTCAATGCAATCACTATCAAATTACCAATGGCATTTTTTACAGAACAAGAACAAAAAATCTTAAAATTTGTATGGAAACACAAAAGACCCCGAATAGCCAAAGCAGTCTTGAGGGGAAAGAAACAGAGCTGGAGGAATCAGGCTTCCTGACTTCAGACTATACTACAAAGCTACAGTAATCAAGACAATGTGGTACTGGCACAAAAACAGAAATATAGATCAATGGAACAGGATAGAGAGCCCAGAGATAAACCTACGCACCTATAGTCAACTAATCTATGACAAAGGAGGCAAGGATATACAATGGAGAAAAGACAGTCTCTTCAATAAGTGGTGCTGGAAAAACTGGACAGCTCATGTAAAAGACTGAAATTAGAACACTCCCTAACACCATACACAAAACTAAACTCAAAATGGACTAGAGACCTAAATGTAAGACCGGACACTATAAAACTCTTAGAGGAAGACATAGGAAGAACATGCTTTGACATAAATCACAGCAAGATCTCTTTTGATCCACCTCCTAGAGTAATGGAAATATAAACAAATGAGACCTAATGAAACTTCAAAGCTTTTGCACAACAAAGGAAACCATAAACAAGACGAAAAGACAACCCTCAGAATGGGAGAAAATATTTGCAAATGAATCATCAAAGGATTAATCTCCAAAACATATAAACAGCTCATGCAGCTCAATATTAATAAAACAAACAACCCAATCCAAAAATAGGCAGAAGACCTAAATAGACATTTCTCCAAAGAAGATATACAGATGGCCAAGAAGCACATGAAAAGCTGCTCAACATCACTAATTATTAGAGAAATGCAAATCAAAACTACAATGAGGTATAACCTCACACCAGTTAGAATGGGCATCATCAGAAAATCTACAAACAACAAATGCTGGAGAGGGTGTGGAGAAAAGGGAACCCTCTTGCACTGTTGGTGGGAATGAAAATTGATACAGCCACTATGGAGAACAGTATGGAGGTTTCTTAAAAAACTAAAAATAGAATTACCGTATGACCCAGCAAAATCCCACTACTGAGCATATACCCAGAGAAAACCATATTTCAAAAAAACACACGCACCCCAATGTTCATTGCAGCACTATTTACAATAGCCAGGTCATGGAAGCAACCCAAATGCCCATCAACAGACAAAGGGATAAAGAAGATGTGGTACATATATACAATGGAATATTACTCAGCCATGAAAAGGAATGAAATTGGGTCATTTGTAGTGATGTGGATGGATGTAGAGACTGTCATACAAAGTGAAGTAAGTCAGAAAGAGAAAAACAAATATCGTATATTAACGCATATATGTGGAACCTAGAAAATGGTACAGATGAACCGGTTTGCAGGGCAGAAATTGAGACACAGATGTAGAGAACAACCGTATGGACACCAAGGGGGGAAAGTGGTGGGGGGTAGGGATAACTAATAAGAAAGTAAACTAATAAGATAACTAATAAGAAAGTAAATAAATAAATAAACATTAAAAAAAAAAAAGAATATACCAAATTTGTTTAAGCTTTCTTCTGTTGATGGACATTGAACCAGGAAGCAACCCTCACCCCCAGACACTGAATGTGCCAGCACCTTGATTTTGCACTTCCTAGCCCCAAGAACTGTGAGAAATGAATGTTTGTTGTTTATAAGTCAACCAGTCTATGGTATTTTGTTATTGCAGCCCTGACAGACTAAGAGAGACATTTTGGTTGTTTCCATTTTGGACCTATTACAAGTTGTGTTGCTATAAACATTTATATACATGTCTCTTGGTGCACTTAAGAATGTATTTCTCTTTGGTATATAACAAGGAGTAGAATTTCTGGGGCATACAATATGCACATATTCAGTTTTAGCAGACACTGCCAGGCCACTTTTCAATGCGATTGTACCAATCAATATACACCCCCCTCAAATTGCTCCACATCCTAGCTAATTCTTTTATTATTTTTTTTCTAGTTAGCTAATTCTTGATATTGTTCATTTTTTTTTAATGTCAACCATCCTTACAGGTATGCAGTAATACCCCATCGTGGTTTTAATTTGTATTTCTCTTAACTGAGAAATCTTAGCATTTTTTTCTTATGCTTATTGGTCTTTTATGTAATCTTTTATTTATTTATTTTTTGGCATGTGTGAAATGCCTGTGTCACTCCCGGCCACTTTTTTGCACTGATTTGTAGGCATTCTTTATATATTCCAGGCATGTCTTCTGTCAGCTACATATGTTGCAAATATTTTCTCCAACCCTGTGACTTGTCTTTTCACCCTCTTAATAGTGTCTCTTGATAAATAGAAGTTCTTAATTTTAATAATGTTCAGTTTATCAATATTTCCCTTTTTGGTTAGTACCTGGTTTAAGAAATCTTGGCTGACTCAAAGTTCATAAAGATATTCTCCTATGTTAACTACTAGGAGTATTACTCCTCTGGTTTGCACAAGAACTGATTTTTGTTTACTGATTTTCTACATGGCTATTCAATTGACCTAGCACTACTTATTGAAAAGAACACCCTTTTCCCTGTGGCATTGCAGTGGCATCTTTGCTATATATTAAGTGTGAGTTTTTTTCTGAACTCTGTGCCATTCCATTGGGCTATTTGTCTACCCTTGTGACACCACATTGTCTTAATTATCACTTTAGAATAAGTCTTGGTATTTGGTAATAAAAGTTTTCCAACTTTATTTTTTAAGACTTTCTCTTTGTATGTGTTTTCATATAAATTTTATAATTAGTTTATCAAGTTCTACAAAAAAAAATCCTGCTGGCATTTTGATTAGCATTGCATTCAATCAATAGATTGATTTGGAGAGAACTGAAATCTTACACTGTTGTTATTATCAGATATCAGATGATTTCCTCTTTAATAATTTATTTTTTATTTTCCTTGTCTCATAAAGTGGGATATAAGCTCCATGAGAACAGGAAATTTATCCATTTTGTTTATTGCTCTGTCAATAAACAAAACCTAGAACCTAGAATAATACCTGGCATGTTGTAGGTTCTCAAAATACTTTTGAAGTAATTAATTAATATTCTAACTGAGATGTCTTTTTTATCCTCCTCTCCCCTTTTATCTTGGTCAATCCACCTCATCCTTCAGATCTGAAATCATATGCCATATCCTCAGGGGAACTTTACCTGATCTCCAGACTGGGACAGGCTCCGCTGTTACCTGTCACCTATTCTGATATCCTGTACTTCTCTCTTTTTTTTAGCAATTACCTACAAACTATCTTGTAATAATAATAGTTGACATCAGTCTCCCATACAGAATGTAAGCTCTGTGAGTACAAGGACCAACTCTGTCTTAATTTCTTACTCACTGCTATACTCCCAGTACTTGGCCTGGTGCCATACACAAGGCAGGTGTCAAAAAAATTATTCAATTATTCTCTAGAAGAAGCCTAGACTCCCTCTGCTGTTTCTTAAAAATAGAAGTTATTATATTACCAACGCTTTACTACCCTAACATCAAAAATCTTTCTAGATGTTTCTACTGATTTTTTCTTCTGGATTATGTGGTGGACATTCTCTACCAGATTTCCTGGGTGGGAAGGGGATCCTTCAGGACCCCTACCCCAGATTGGCTGAATCAGAAGACTCCTAAATTGGAAATTGGGATGGTATGTTTCTAACAAACTCTGCAAGTAACTGTTGCAGTGGTGAGTTTGGCACTCACTTCTTTGGATTACATTCATGACATTGTTGCTTTATCTCTTGCATGCCATAATTTTTGTAACACAGCTCTGGGTCCAGTTTCTCTCATCATGCCTGCCCATATCATGTTCTGCTCTCAAGGCTGCATTTTCTCTTTGGCCATCTGCCCTCCAAGGACAGCTGGAAGGCCACCCTGACTGCCTAGTTAAGAACCTCATTAATCTCATCTTTATCTTTCTGGTCGTGCTGACCACCCCAGCTAGAGGGGCCACATGATGTCACAGCTCTCTGATCCAACTTCAAAGACACTAAAAATGAAATAGCTCAATATTTAGGGAATTTTGAGACAGGAAACCAGAATTTGCGTGACCTTGAAAATGTCACTTAACTGCTTTTTACTCCAGGCGTAATAATACCTGCCCTCCCTACCTCAGAAATGTTGTGAGGATCAAATGACATGATGTATTGTGTCAGAACTTTGTAAACTATAAACGGGTGTATAAATATTAATTATAATTAATAATCTCAACCATCCAACTCTTTGCATGATAAGAGGAACTATTTATACACTGTGAGTTTAATGGGAAAGGACATCCTTCCTAGCATTGCTTCATTCCTTGTAAGAAATAAACCAGCTGGCTAACTATTGTCTTCTCTGACTTCAAAATGTCCCATACTGTGTAGTTCCAGCTGCACAGTAAAATCTTTTTTTTTTTTTTTTTTCCTTTGGCCGTGCTGCATGGCTGTGGGATCTTATTTCCCTGACCAGAGATTGAACCTGGGCCACAGCAGTGAAAGCACTGAGTACTAACCACTGGATCATCAGGGAATTCTCTAAAATCTCTTAACACTTTTGAACCTTTCTATTTTTTACTACTTATCTGCATGGGTTATACAAAATTGCCTTGGTAAAAGTAATATTTTTCAGGTAATGAAAGTAGAAAAGTCTCAGGTTGTCCTCTTGAAAAGGTAAAAGTATTAACCTATTCAGTGTAATAATGATTTCCACCTCTGTAATGAACTTTAATGATCTCTCCCCTGTAGTCTAACACCCAGTGCTATTGAATCTAATCACTAGCTCTCAATTTCTTACTCTCCCTTTCACGTCTATTGCCATTGTCTTATTCAAACCTTTCTCATCCTTAATATTGACCTTTAGAACTCCCTCCTGGGACTTCCCTGGCAGTTAAGACTCCGTGCTTCCAATGCGGGGGACACGGGTTCAGTCCCTGGTCAAGGAACTAACTTTCCACATGCTGCAAGGCATGGCCAAAAAAAAAAGGAATTCCCTCCTGCCTTGATTAACTGCCTTTATTTGCTGCCTTCCAATTCCTCTTTTGCACTGCCATAAGGGGTCAGCAAACTATGGCTCATGGACCAAAAAAAGCCAACCCATAATATTTGATTAGAACATAGCTACACTCATTCATGTACATATTGTCCATGGCTGCTTTGGTGCTACAACTGCAGAAATGAGTAATTTCAAAAGAGACCAGATGGCCTGGGTAGTGGGTTGAATGATGGCCCTCCAAAAGATATGTCCACCTCCAAATCCCTGGAACCCGTGAATGTTACCTTTTTTAGAAAAAGCATTTTGTAGCTGTAATTAAAGAAAGGATCTTAACATTCTAGATTATCCAAGTGGGCACTAAATTCACTGATAAGTGTCCTTGTTAGAGATACACATAGAAGATACACACAAAGGAGTAGGTGATCTGAGGATGAGGTTGGAGTGATATGGATACAAGCCAAAAAAAGCAAGGAATGCCTAGAGCCACCAGAGACTTGGAAGACACAGAATCTCCCCCTAGAGCCACTGGAGGGAGTGCAGTTCTACTGAAACCTTTAATTTGGACTTAAGGTCTCTAGAACTGTGAGAAAAAAAATTTTTTTTTTGATATTTTAAACCACCAAGGTTGTGGTAAATTTTTACAGTCATCTTGGGAAATTAATACAGCACAAAATTCTAAGACATTGACTATATGGTACTTTAAGACAAAGTTTTCCAACCTTCACATTTAGAGTTTTCTTTTCTAAAATACAAATCTAAGCACTTCAGCAAAAGGTTCAAACTTATTAGCATGACTTATGAGGAACTTCTTAACTAACCCCTGCCTACTTTCCCAGCTGCAATCCCAGTTGCCTACTTTTCCTCTTTATTTTCTCCTCCTTTCTTTTTTTCAAATAAACTTTTAATTTAGAATACATTTAGATTCATATAATAATTGCAAAGATAGTATGGAGGGTTCTTACATACTCTAAACCCAATTTTCCCTTATTAACATTTTACATGAGTACTATACTTTGTCACCATTAATAAACCAATATTGGTACTTATGAACTAAAGGCCATTTTTTATTAAGATTTCCTTAGTTTTTTCCTATTTTCTGTTCCAGGATCTCATTCAGAATACCCCATTACATTTAGTCATCCGATATCTTTCTTTTTATCTCTTTTCTTTTTTTTTCCTTTTCCTTCCATCTTTCCTTATTTGTTTGTTTTCTTCTTCTCTGTGCCAAACACTGGGCATATAAACAAGCATGGCTTTTCTTTAAAAGTCTAGTGAGGATAACTGAAAATGAAGAGTTTAATTAATTAATTAATTAACATAGTCAAGATAAATGCAAAGAAGAATATGAACAGTGGACAGACAGAAGCTACATTTAACAGAGCCATATTAGGGAATAACTCCATCTGATTAATTTTAAAGATTATTCTTAGTGGGAATAAAAGTGGCAGAAAAAACACATTAAGGAAACTATTGCGATCGTTCAGGTTAGAGATGGCAGTGGCTTGGATTGAACTGGTGCAGTGGAGATGGAATTAGAGATATTAGCCATATTCCAGAGGTATTTTTGAGGTAGAAACAAGGGGACTTGTTGATAAATGTAGATGTGGTGGATAAGGGACAAAGTAGAATCAGTCACCAACCTATGAGTATAGATCTATTCTCTAGCCATACTAATCACTTGTTACTCCTCATACAGGTTCCAAGCTCTCACACTTATTGAATCCTCTCTGGGTAAATGCCCTTTTCTTCCCCAATTGTTTTATTGGTAAATAATTTCTCTTCAATATTCTCTTTAATATGCTTCACCACTTCTGGGGAGCCTTCCTCTTCTTTGCCTCTGTATCCTTCCTCCACTCCACCTTCCTGAGTGAGGGGTCTTTCCCCTTTCTGTCCCTATAGCTGCTGTACATACTTCTATGCTAGCTTGTGGCACCCCATATTGTACTGTTATTTGCTTACATATCATATCTGTCCTTTGAAGGCATTGTGTCATATTCATAGTAAAGTCCCTGGCACAGAGAGAAGTAAATGAATGTTTAATTGATCAAGTCTTCATAATTTCACAGAAACAGAAAATAATATTACTTATAATTTTCATATTAGAAATCCATTATCAAAACAATCACTAGAAAATCTAAAATATAACTAATGTCATCCACAGGGCACTTACAACTTCTGATCTTTTGCAAGCACATTCCTTGTTAAAACTTGTAATTTAAACAAGTCTCTTTCATTCTAAAATATATAGAAGTCTCTGTTAAGGGACATCTGTAGAGCAGAGTCATATTATTTGTAAAGTTTCAGCCTTCATTTATTAATTCCATCACTCTTTCGGTTTCAAGTAAGAACGGTAGTCTCCATTTCTAAAAGTTAAGAATCACTCATGTAAATCAAAGAACTGAAGCCCCAAACTTTGATTAATTGAAAGGTTTTGGTGATGGTCTTAAAGGTGTGTATGTTTCAATTCCTTTTCTTTCAGAATACTGTCTTCTGTTTGATCTCAATGAAATTGGATTATGATTATGTAACTTATTTAATCAGCTTGATTTACAAATTTAGTCCATGCTGATAATAATGGTGTTTTTCTTCTTATAAATAAAAACATTTACCTTGCATTTATTTTCATATTAGAAACATGTTTACAAGTTGGTCATACTTTTATAAATAATAGCCACTGCATTTCCTAAAATAAAGAGCAACTTCCAACAAGTATGCCTTGTTCAACATTTTATAGATTCCTTTCAAGATTTTCTCAGGAAAAAAAAAATGATGTTCTGGTTGTTCCCTGGTGGCGCAGTAGTTAAGAATCCGCCTGCCAATGCAGGGGATACGGGTTGAAGCCCTGGTCCGGGAAGATCCAACATGCCACAGAGCAACTAAGACCACAACTACTGAGCCTGCGCTCTAGGGCCCGTGTGCCGCAACTACTGAGCCTGCGTGTTGCAACTACTGAAGCCCGCACGCCTAGAGCCCGTGCTCTGCAACAAGAGAAGCCACCGCTATGAGAAGCCCGCACACCACAACGAAGCGTAGCCCCTGCTCACCGCAACTAAAGAAAGCCCACGCACAGCAATGAAGACCCAACGCAGCCAAAAAAAAGAAAAAAAAAAAGTGATATTCTGCTGGGTTCTGTTTTCTTGTCTAATGAAATATATTGTAGTATAAAATACTTAGAAAGCCTGGAATTGAGGTTGCACAAATGTAGCTAATTTTCACATCTTTTAAGACATCATAGTCTTAAAAATGTTAGCTAATTCTCTGTGAAGAGGAAATCTAAAAGTCTTAACTCCAGAGTGGGAGTCAGAAGATTATGGCTTAGTTTCAGACCACAAAAACTCAGAGCTGGTCACTGAACTTCTGCAAACTATAAATAATTTGCTATTTTTTTCTATTATGTGTAGAATTTGCTGGTTTCTGTTTACTTGTTAGCTTGAGTCAATAATACCAATTTTGATATTTGAATTGCTAGAAGGCAGGATCTAATTCTGTTGAACATACTCTATTTTGTATTTTGGATACTGATGTGCATATATAGAGATGTTTTTAAAATAATATTTAAATGATAACGAGGCAACCTTCAAAATTTCCTTCTGGGAAAACACTTTTTTCCCCTCAGCGTTGTCAAGCACAGATAAGATAGTCAGATGAGCCATATTCAACTGAAAGTTCTCTTCTAAATAATCTTTTGCTATTAAATAATTCTGACCTCTGACCCTGTTTTGTTTTTAAGGAGAAAAATTGACCCTTATCTATGAAGGAAGCCTATCTTTCTAAAAAAAGAATATCTTGCTCCCGTTAGCTGAACAGATAGCTGAACAAATCTCTGGACTCCTCTTTGGGTATGATTCCCCTGCCACCACCATCTCCAGAGCTTAGATGGGAAGTCTTGTATTTGCATTCCGAACTGGCCCTGTTCATATTTAGACTAAATCAACCATGTCTAAGCCAACTCAATCAAAGTGCTGTTGAGCTTTTATTAAAGATCTTCAGGGCAGTAAAACTACTTATGACATCTTTAGTGGTAACTGCTAGTATGGGAATAGAAGGAAAGGGAGAAGGAGAAAAAAAAGAAGAAAGAGGAAGGCAAGGGGAAGGGAAATCCTTAGGGGAGCTTTGAAAACAATGGTCCTTCTTTTTAAAACATTTTCCCAATCTCATCAAGATTTAAGCAGATGGGAACAGCAGAATGTCTCGGTATGCTCCAACAGCCCCTTGAGTTTCTTTTGTACCACCACCATGCCCAGATTTCACGCCCCTTAGAAACCTGGCTCTGGCTGAAACATGGAAAATAACCAAATTCTTTTCCCTTTTTCCCTAAACACAACTGAGAGCCCCCATATTGTGAATGTATATTCCCCATAAATATGAAATTGCTTAGGAAGTATCCAGAGCAATCTCATTAATAAGAAATGGAAATATTGTGGTTACCAATTTCTAGAAACACAAAATTAAGTCTGTGTGGTCAAGGCTGCTAGTTGTTATCCAGTATCCATTCTCCCCTTCTTTATTTTGTAACGAAACCACTGACTTTTAGCTGCTCAGAATAAAAGCTACACTTCCCAGTCTGCTTGCAGCTAGGTATAGTCACATTACTGACTTCTGGTGCATGGAATCTGAGCAGATGTGATGTATGCACCTCTTGATCTGCCCTTAAAAGGGAACAGTATGCCTTCCATGTTTTTTTCCCTTTTTGTGCTAACTGGAATGCAGAAGTGATGCTGACTAGTTTTGAGCAATGTGTGTGTGGGAAATACCTTGTGGCAACAAGATAGAAGCAGCCTGGATTCCTGGACAACCACCAGGTTTCCTGGAGCAAAGCTACCATCTAGCCCTGAAGCACCAACCACCAGACTGTTACACAAGAGGAAATAAAGAAATAAATATCTACCTTGTTTCAGTCACCAATTTGGGTCTCAATCTAGATACTGAACCTGTATTCTAATACATACCAGTACGCCAATGAGTTAGAAGAATAATAAAAATACCCTAAGGCTGAAAAATTAAAAATTATGTCCAAAAGGATAAAAAGGAACTCAAATGTAGTCAAAGCAATAGTATCACCAGTAAAAACCAGAAATTTAAATTTAAATATTTTTAAAAGGCTGACATGCCATTTGAAGATTGATGACAGAAAACTGAAATTGGTAAAATCGATAAAAAATAGCAAATAATGTTCCAAAGCTTAGCAAAAATATCAGAAGGAATCAAAATATTTTATCTCCTAAACAGGGAGCAATTGGTATTTTGAGTTGATAACAGTTTGCAGAAAGATTTGACATCCTTCTGTTCAAACTAGTGGAAAGGAAATGAGGATTTCTGGAAAAGATTACTAATTTCAACTGTATGTTTAATATCTCAAATAATATTCATACTTTCTTTCATCAATAAGAAAGTATAGGGAAGTATGTGGGAAGGCTCAAAAAATAAATTGACTAAACAATATTAAAATGCTATAATATGAGTAAGGTGAGAAATGACAGGATCAACCACACCATGTAATAAATTTGTTGATTTTTAGAAATAAACTAAGTTCAAAAATTCCATTTGAGAAATTGGTGAGAGAATCCTAGGGACTCTAAACGTTGGTATTCAAAGACAGAAATGTCATTGAAAAAGTTTGAAAAGAAATTAACATATACTGACTTTTTTAAAAAATATGTATTATTGATATGATAGAAAGAGGATGAAAGTGGATGCAGATAGAGATAAGAATGAGGGCGACTGAAAGTGAGTAATGGTATGAGCTATAAATTCAACTTCAAATGAACTTTGCCCCTGATTGGGAGTGAGGGCAAAAGTGACCAGATTTCTCACATTTTCTTCTTATTCAGCACATAGTAGAAGGTTTTTAAGATGGAGCATTTCCAAGGTTTTTCTTAAAAATGATGCTAATCTGTTTTCAAAAATAATCTTGTATAAAAGCCCAAAGTAAGAAACAAGCAGTAAGCAGAGTGTCTCTTTCTAAGGCTGAAGCAATTGCCAGGGCCCAGAACTCCAGCTGCCCAAATATTTCGGTTTTTCTGTATCTACCTTCCCGTGCTCCAGATGGTTATTCATAGGAAGGGGTTCCTTGACATCTTAGACGTTCCATGAAGACTCATTTAAACGCCATATTTATATTGTTATCGGTTTGCTATACTGATCAGTGATAGCATTCATATCTATCTGCCTGGCTAGCAAATATTTATTGCCTAGTGGAAGGAAACAGTAATCCCTTTTAACCAATATTTAGTACCCTTCATTTTGGTAAATATCAGTTTAAATGAGGTGCTCCTTTTCCCATGGTTGGTGGATTAACAACAGACATTATTTCCTTTTCCTAAATGTAGGCATAGAATTTCCTCCCTTCAACTTCTCCATTTGAGAAGTATTGTTTAATAGTAACCCCAAATATTTGGTTAGGTTCTGAGTATGAAATTGTTCAACATTTTATTTTTAGTTTTAAAAAGAGGACCAAAAACAGTCCTGAGCATCTTCCTTACTTTCACGATTTTTTCCAAAGATGTCTCTCTTTTTCTCATCCACTTTTAAAACGTGGTTGAGTATCTACAGGAGGCTAAGTTCTGAGTCACTCTCTATATTCAACCACTCATTCAGAGCTATTACTGTTGCCTTGGGCTTTGTCCTCTGTGGACCATTTTGAAGATGAAACTGAACACAGTTCTGAGCAGTCTTCTGGCCAGACCCAGAGCCACAGTGCATATTATAATGTAAGACTTGTTAGTAATGGAGGGAAGAATAGAATGCCTTTCTAAAAATGTGTTTCCTGATAGAAGTCAATAATTTTTTTTAATATTTATTTATTTGGCTGCATCAGGTCTTCACTGTGGCACACGGGCTCTTCACTGGGGAAAGAGGGCTCTCTAGTTGTGGTGCATGGGCTCTAGAGAGTGCAGGCCTAGTTGCCCCGCGGCATGTGGGATCTAGTTCCCCAACCAGGGATCGAACTGGCGTCCCCTGCATTGGAAGGCGGATTCTTAACCACTGGATGACCAGGGAAGTCCCAACAATAACTTCTTTAATATGAAAAGTATGCATGTCTTCTTTATAATTTTTGTAACCCAAAATTAATATGAAACTTTATCATCATCAGGAAAAAAGGGTAAACATCATTTCCATGCCAAAAAGTAGAAAAGAAAAACATGCTAGATCATATGACTCAACTAAATGTTTCATAACAATGTGTTGATAAATTTTTATCATATTTGGTAAAATTAAGAATTTTATGATACCATTTATCCAGTTTATCCAATCCAAAATTGGCAACATTAATGCTGAAAAAATTTCTTTTTTTTTAAGTTTGCCTGGCCTTGGTATACTATAATGTTCACTAGAAACAGAACTTCAAGGGTAAGGGGGAATAAACAAGGTCCAAATTTTCTGCAATTCTGTAGCCCTTTAAGTGTTCCTAGAACAGGAGAAGAGTGGGGATATACAAAAACAGCTTCAAGGATCTAGCTACTTTGGAACACTAAACCACAATCCCTGAGCAAATTCTATGTTAACAATAGCCACAGAATCTTTTCTAAAGTATTTCCTCATCTTTAATGTTTTAAACCCGGGGCCTTAAGCGATATACTGGTTATCTTCCTCTCTCTAGATGATTCCTGCTTTGATGAGTTGCTTTATGTCTCAGGGTTTCAGTAGATGGTCTGTTGTGTATGGCAAAAACATTACACATTTGGCTGCTGAGATTTCTATACACTTCTGACAAGCTGTTGGATTTAGGGGTAAAGCAAGATTTTCTCTGAATGTGCTTCTTTGTTCTCTCATGGGGTTTAAAATAATTTTCTTATAAACCCTCAACCTTTTTTTCATATTGGAAATGAATGGAAAACAAGCAGAAACCTTATTACAGCTTACTTTTCACCTAAGCAGTACAGAAGAAGATCTTTTAAAATCCGTAATCTTTGTGACTTAAAAGTTTATAGATTTTGGTTTCTTACAAATGAAAGTTAAGTAGACAAAGTTATATTATGGAAAAACTAACTTGGAAGAGTGTTTTCCAAGGCTGGTGCATAGTAGGTGCTTAACAAATTCATGTTAATTACTTTCTTTTGAGGCCATCAGGAGTTTCTTCCTTCTTCTGTCCACAAAATTATTATTATGCCAAAGTTATCCTCGAAACTCTCACAGACTTGGAATAATTATGCTTAATGAGCATCTGATTACTTACCATATCCTGAAATTAGAATTTCAAAGCCGTCATGGTGTTTATTATTGGGAAGAGGTATGGGGGAGCAGCACAGGGTGTGGCTAGGAGCATGGGCTTTGGCATTACCCAGACCTGTGTTGGAGCCCAGAGCACCTGGATAAGTCACTGAACTTCTCTGTGCATCTGTTTCCTCACCTATAAAATGGAAGAAAAAATACCCACCTCAAAAGGTGTTGGTACAAGGACCTACTGTATAGCACAGGGACCTATACTCAATATCTTCTAATGACCTATAATGGCAGAGAATATAAAAAAAGAATATATATATTTTTATATATATGTATAACTGACTCACTTTACTGTATACCTGAAACTAACACAGCATTGTAAATCAACTATATTTCAATAAAATTTTTTTAAAAAAGAAAAAATCCCCCCGCCTCTGCCAAAAAAAAGGTGTTGGTAAAGACATGAGATTATGCATGTAGAGCCTAGCCCAGTAACTTACATTGTGAGCATCGTTATTATTATTGTCATTATTATCAAATACCTGAAGTGTCAGAGAAGAAAAACAAACATAAGTTTTAATATATTTATAAAGGTAGGTCTTCTCTATTTATACTAAATTAGCACTTTCTACATGGGCTATGAAGAACATGAGGATCCTGTTATTTTCTAGAGAATGTACTGAAGTATTAGATTCTATTAACTATATTATAAAGATTATTTTTTATATATTTACATGTATATGGAACCAGGACAAGCACTGAGGGGAAAATGCAAAAACAAAAAATCCTGAGCCTTTATGTAATATCCACTCAATCCTTCTAAGGTTCTGAGTTAAATAACAATAGTTAAATTTTTCCTCTGGCTTTTAAAAATTTACACTGTAATATATTTTCACTGTCCACTAGAGGTAATAAGTTATCCATTGGAAAGAGCCAATCGAAGGCCATATCACACTTTTTAATACTCTTTATTTCAATGACATTCTATAAACTTAATAATTATTGAAATTAATTAGTCTACAAGGTTATAAAAACCAGAGTAAAGCAAAAAAAGGTAAAAAAAAAAAGTCTTCCTGAGACATACATAGCAATAAGCATTGTTCCAGCTTAACCTTATAATGTCATCTAGAGCGTTTAATATAATGACCCTTGACTCTTTCTTTCTTACTTGTAGTTAAACTTACCCCATCCCAAAATACCTTTTTATAGGAAGAACTTAACCCTTACTCCTTCCCCTTCCTCCTATACCATTTTGCTGCTGCCTTACTTCTAACATTTGCCATGTTTTCTCTGGAGGATCTTGTTTAACATCAACCCAGCACATCATTGCCCTAAAATCTCCTCTAGTTTTCTGCCTAACTTAGATAGGCTGGCTTAATTCAATTCTTCCTTCTTTTTTCCTCACAAAATATACAGGCACACTTCATTTTATTGCACTTTGCTTTATTGTGCTCCATAAATACTGCATTTTTTTACAAATTGAAGATTTGTGGCAACCCTGCATCGAGCGAGTCTATCTGCACCATTTTTCCAACAGCATTTGCTCACTTCATGTCTCTGTGTCACAGTTTAGTAATTCTCACAATATTTCCAGGTTTTCAGTATTATCATATTTATTATGGTGATCTGTGATCAGTGATCTTTGATGTTACTATTGTAATTGTCTTGGGGCATCACAAACCATGCTTGTACAAGACAGTGAACTTAATTGATAAATGTGTGTATTCTGATTGATCCACCAACCAGCTGTTCTCTCATCTCTCTCCCTCTACCCAGGCCTCCCTATTCCCCAAGATACAACGCTATTGAAAGTAGGTCAATTGATAACCTACAATGACCTCTAAGTGTTCAAGTGAAAGGAAGAGTTGCATATCTCTCACTTTAAAGCAAAAGCTAGAAATGATTAAGCTTAGTGAGGAACGCATGTCAAAAAGCCGAGATAGGCTGAAAGCTAGACCTCTTGCACCAGTTAGCCAAGCTGTGAATGCAAAGGAAAAGAAGGAAATTGAAAGTGCTACTCCAAAAAAAAAAAAAAAAAAAAAAGGTGCTACTCCAGTAAACACATGAATGATAAGGAAGAGAAACAGCCTTATTGCTGATGTGGAGAAAGTTTTAGTGATCTGCATAGAAAATCAAACCAGCCATAACATTCCCTTAAGCCAAAACCTAATCCAGAGCAAGGTCCTAAGTCTCTTCAATTATATAAAGGCTGAGAGAGGTGAGGAAGCTGCAGAAAAAAAGTTTGAAGCCAGCTGAAGTTATTTCATAAGATTTAAGGAAAGAAGCTGTCTCCAAAACATAAAAATGCAAGAAGCAGCAGGAAATGCTGATTGTAGAAGCTGCAGCAAGTTTTCCAGAAGATCCAGATAGATCATTAATGAAAGTGTCTACACTAAACAACAAATTTTCAATCTAGACAAAAACAGCCTTATATTGAAAGAAGATACCATCTAGGACTTTCATAGCTAGAGAGTAGCAGTGAACACCTGGCTTCAAAGCTTCAAAGGAAAGGCTGACTCTCTTGTTAGAGGTTAATGGAGCTGGTGTCTTGAAGCTGAAGCCAATGCTCATTTTCCATTCCAAAAATCCTAGGGCCCTAAAAATCAGGCTAAATCTACTCTGCCTGTGCTCTATAAAAACAAAGCCTGGATGAAAGCACATCTGTTTACAACATGGTTTACTGAACATTTTAAGCCCACTGTTGAGACCTACTATTCAGAAAAAAAGATTCCTTTCAAAATATTACTGCTCATTGACAAGGCACATGGTCACCCAAGAGCTCTAAGGAGATGTACAATGAGGTTTCTATTGTTTTCATGCCTTCTAACACAGCATCCATTCTGCAGCCCATGGATTGAAAAGTAATTTTGACTTTCAAGCCTTATTATTGAAGAAATACATTTTATAAGACTATAAGATTATTGAAGAAATATACATTTTATAAGACAAATCACTATCAGTGATTTGTCTGATAGATTTGGGCAAAGTAAATTGAAATACTTCTGGAAAAGATTTGTCTTTCTAGATGCCATTAAGAACACTCATGATTCACAGTAAAAGGTCAAAATATCAACATTACAGGAGTTTAAAAGAACTTGATTCCAACCCTCATGAATGACTTTGAGGGATCCAAGATTTCAGTGGAGGAAGTAACTGCAGATGTGGTGGAAATAGCAAAAGAACTAGAATTTGATGTGACTGAATTGCTGCACTCTCATGATAAAACTTGGATGAATGAGGAATTGCTTCTTATGGATGAGCAAAGAAAGTGGTTTCTTGAGATAGAATCTACTCCTGGTGAAGATACTGTAAAGATCGTTGAAACGACAACAAAAGATTTAGCATATTACATAAAGTGAGTTGATAAAGCAGTGGTAGGGTTTGAGAGGACTGACTTCACTTTTGAAAGAAGTTCTACTGTGGGTAAAATGCTATCAAACAGTATTGCACACTACAGAGAAATCATTCTTGAAAGGAAGGATCATTTGATGTGCAAACTTCATTGTTGTCTTATGTTAAGAAATTGTCACGGCCACCCCCAGCCTCAGCAACCGCCACCCTGATCAGTCAGCAGCCATAAACATGGAGGCAAGACCCTCCACCAGCAAAAAGATTATGACTTACTGAAAGCTCAGATGATGGTTAGCATTTTTAGCAATAAAGTATTTTTCTATTAAGGTGTATACATTTTTTAGACATAATGCTATTGCACACTTAATAGACCACAGTATAGTGTAAACATAACTTTTATATGTACTGGGAAACCAAAAAATTCATGTGACTAGCCTTATTGCATTATTTGCTTTATTGTGGTGGTCTGGAACTGAACCTACAATATCTCTGAGGCATGCCTGTATTTTCCTGTGTAGGTAACATTGCTGCTGCTCTTCGTATTTTGTGCAGACCCATATTTCCCATCTGATGTCATTTTCCTTCTGCCTGAAGGACTTCCTTTGACATTTCTCGCAGTGAAGGTCTGATGATGATGAATTCTTTCATCTTTTATATGTCTGAAAAAGTATTTATTTTGCCTTTCAAAGATATTTGCACAGAGAATCGTCTCTGTGATTCTCCTTCCTGTAAGCTCTAGCTGTGTTGGTTTCCCTATACTTTCAGCTCTATCTCCTTAACTCAGAGATTCTTCCAGACTCCATCTGGGTTCCTCCTTCCTGTGCTGGGACCTAGAAACTCTCTCAGAGTTTCTTATAGAATTGTTTGACAGTTTTTTCCCTTCAGTACTTTAAAGATGTTGCTCCAACATCTTCTCACTTGCATTGCTCCCAGTGAGAAATCTGCTGTCATCTTTATCTTTGTTCCTTTGTACAGCATAACATGTCCTTTTGTTTTCCCCCCTTTGGCAACTTTTATGATTTTTCTCTTCATCATTGGGGTTGAGCAGTTTGAATATGATGTTCTTTTGTGTAATATTCTTTAGGTTTCTTCTGCTTTGGTTTCATTGAGCTTCCTGGCTCTGTGTGTTCATACTTTTTATCAAATTTGGAAAAATTTTTGGCTACAATTTCTTCAAATATTTTTTCCATTCCTCTCTCTCCCTCCCTCCCTCTCTCTCCCTCTCTCTCTCTCTCTCTCTCTCTGTCTCTGTCTCTCTCTCTCTCCTCTCCTTCAGGGATTCCAGTTACCTGTATATTAAACTGTTTGACTCTATTTTTTAAATTCTTTTTTCTCTTTGTTTCATTTTAGTGTATTTCTATTAATATTTTTGAGTTCACTGATTTTTTCGTCTGCATAGCTAATCTGTTGTTAATTCTATCTAGTATATTTTTACCTCACATATTGTTTCATCTCTAGAAGTTAGACTTGGGTCCTTTTTACATTGTCAGTGTCTCTAACTTTTTGATGATATGAAATACAATTATAACTATTTTTTAATGTCTTTGCTAATTCTAACTCTGTGTCAGTTCTGGGTCAATTTCAATTGATTAATTTTCTCCTCATGACAGGTTATATTTTCCTGTTTCTCTGTATAGCTGGTAATTTTTGATTGGGTGCATTGTGAATTTTAACTTGTTGGGTCCTAGATATTTTTGTATGTCTATAAACATTGTTGGACTCTGTTAAGTTACTTGGAAACAATTTGGTCCCATTGTGTCTTGCTTATAAGATTGTTAGAAGCAGAACAGTGCCCAGTCTAGAACTAATTATTACCCACTATTGCGGCAAGTAGCATTTGTATACTGTACCTAGTGTCCCATAAACTTGGAGGTTTTCCTGTCTGACTGGTGGGGAATGGGCATTATTTCTAGCCCTGTTACTTCTAATCCATGCGGGTGGTTCTTCCCAGCCAAAGGCACATGTTTCCTGGCCAAAGGTGAGATTCTTTACTTTCATGATCATGCTTATCAGTACTCAGCTGAATACTTGAGAGGACCCTCTGCAGATCTATGGAGTTCTTTCTCTGATATCTCTCATCTCTGTGATTCTCCTTCCTGTAAGCTCTAGCTGTGTTGGTCTCCCTATACTTTCAGCTCTATCTCCTTAACTCAGAGATTCTTCCAGACTCCATCTGGGTTCCTCCTTCCTGTGCTGGGACCTAGAAACTCTCTCAGAGCATACCCCACCCCCAAGTCATGAATGGAGCACAAAAAAAATTAAAGAGCTATTAACTTATTAATTCTGTAACTTATAGAGACTGGGGTGCTCATGATACAATGAGACTGGAATCTCATTCTCCAAGTGGGCAGATTCCTAGGCAGTGGTCCTTTTGATTGTCCTGTATCTACCTAAGCAGGGAAAAGCAATTGGAATGGGCTATAGAGAAGGGGTTTTAGGGAATAGGCATAGTAAGAATGCATGAATTCCCCATGGGTCAAATATCAGGAGAGTAGGAGGGCTTTAACCATCGTACTAGTGCCCCAGCTAGATGGGAATTCTGCTGGTTGACATGACACCAGTAGCAAGAGGCAATCAATGGGGTAAACCATCCTTGAGGGTGTCAAGGAAGTGGTTCCTCTGAAGAATCCCACAAATGCCCCCCCCAGAAACAGCAGTCAGACATCTGGCACAGAGGGCACAAATGTCGAATCAACATTAACCAGAGAAGTGATGCACATCCATTTCAGTAATGGACTCAGCTAAGTAAAAAGACTAGTGCATTTTTCCTTTTATCTTTTCTCCTGGCCCTCAAGCCCAAGAGAGCTTGAAGAGGGAGAGGGAGAAGAGAGCATGAAAAAGCAGCTCTTGTCTCCCTGTCCTTGTCCCCTGAGCCACAATCAAGCCAGGGCTGGGGAGGAAAGAAGATGATGTTAGAGTTTTAAACTGATCGTTTAATAACTGAGGGTGACTAGAAAGTTATGTATTTGCCTACGATTCTATTGAGAGAGCAATGATTGGAGAAAAATAAAACCACTCCGTGTTTATTCCCCAGTAAGTTCAAACTGCTAGATAAATTGGTTACATTTCTACCTTCAACACAGAGTTCCCAGAACATAAGAACTATTTACTAAATTAATCAAGTAATAGCCCCTGATTATTTGGAATTATCATGTTTATTTATTTATATATTTTTTAACATCTTTATTGGAGTATAATTGATTTACAATGGTGTGTTAGTTTCTGCTTTATAACAAAGTGAGTCAGCTATACATATACATATAGCCCCATATCTCCTCCCTCTTGCGTCTCCCTCCCACCCTAGCTATCCCACCCCTCTAGGTGGACAAAAAGCACCGAGCTGATCTCCCTGTGCTATGTGGCTCCTTCCCACTAGCTATCTATTTTACATTTGGTAGTGTATATATGTCCATGCCACTCTCTCACTTCTTCCAAGCTTACCCTTCCCCCTCCCCATGTCCTTAAGTCCATTCTCTACATCTGTATCTTTATTACTGTCCTGCCCCTAGGTTCTTCAGAACGTTTGTTTTTTTTTTTTAGGTTCCATATATATGTGTTAGCATACAGTATTTATTTTTCTCTTTCTGACTTACAATGGAATATTACTCAGCCATAAAAAGGAATTATAATTTTTAGATGATGTAAGTACATAATGCAAATTAAACTCTGTCAGGACTAAATCTTAGCTGTTAGGCAGCTGTCTGGATTCTCCAACATTTAGTTTGATAAAAGAAACTCAATTATATGAAACTGATTCTCAAATATATAAGCAATTATTTAAATTTTTTTATTTCAACTGTCAAATCAGGTATTTCCTTTGTGCTGTTTTTCAATATTTGTGATGAATTTCTCCCTTTCTCTATGTTAGGAAAAACAGTATGCTTTTATGAAATACTGTCTGGGGCTAAGGTGATATTTACGTGACTGTTCTTTGTTGTATAAAGGTAAGTGACCCATTAAAAATTACCCCATCCTCATTCAGCATCGGATGTAAACCACAGTGAATTTACACTGCCCCGTGTGATAGATAGGTCTCCTTACCACTAGACGGCCTGATCCTCTCAAAAAATGTCTAAGAGCAACTTTATATTGGAGACTGGCATTAATTGCCCTGTATGTAAAGAGAACTAAGTTCAAGTAAGGGTATGGGACTGAGATATTTTTGTTGAAATGATTGAGCTTTAATTAACTTTTCCTGATATATTTTTTAAAAGATTATTCCCACTTCTACTATTATATTTTATCATTTTCCACATGTTATATGCTATTTGCCTTTTAAAATTCTCAGAATATCTTGCTATGGAAATGATTAGGAATAAGCTGTATAATTCCCATAATCACACTCTTTTCAAACCACATAGTTACAGTTTCATCATTGGAAGGATACTCATTGCCTTTTAAGCATTTCATTAAGAAAAAACAATGAGGAGGCTTCATTTTAAAAAAAGACCATATGCCTGTCATAAAATCCTTTGGAGTTCATAAAGCATTAAAATTCTTTAATAAATACCTTAGATAGGGACTTCCCTGGTGGCACAGTGGTTAAGAATCCACCTGCCAATGCACGGGACACGGGTTAGATCTCCGGTCTGGGAAGATCCCACATGGTACAGAGCAACTAAGCCTGTGCACCACAACTACTGAGCCTGCATGCCACAACTACTGAAGCCCGCATGCCCTAGAGCCCATGTGCCTCAACTACTGAGCTCACGTGCCGCAACTGCTGAAGCCCGCGTGTTCTAGGGCTCGTGCTCCACAACAAGAGAAGCCACCACAATGACAAGCCTACGCACCACAACAAAGAGTAGCCTCCGCTCACCACAACTAGAGAAAGCCCACACGCAGCAACGAAGACCCAACACAGCCAAAAATAAATAAATAAATAAAAAATTTTAAAACACCCTTAGATATAATTTTCTCTCCCTTTACATTCATAGAACTTGCAATTATTCAGGGCTTGAGCATTAATTCTGTAAGCTAATTCGGAGACCTCAAATCCCTATTCTTCTCTTAAGTTGCAATTATTCAGGGCTTGAGCATTAATTCTGTAAGCTAATTCGGAGACCTCAAATCCCTATTCTTCTCTTAAGTGCAACTGGTTATTTCCCTGCTCATTAGTGCCTCGACCACAGGATGGACAAGGAAAACAAAAGCTCTGTTCTTTTCTAAACGCACTCCTGGAATATAAATGACTGGTGCTGCAATAACCCATGTCCTTTATTTAGAAAGGAAGTAGATAGAAAAGAATTAAAGATGAGATATGTCTGGCACAGCTCTCTGTACCAGGCCCCAAAGGCATAGCAAGACTGAGGCAAGTCCTGCTTTTAAAAAGCAAATATATAAGATCTTTTTCCAGATCTTGGAATTTCCCTCCATTCATATTTGTGAGCATGATTAGAACTGCCTGAACTTTGGTGCTTTCCGTGATCGTTCCATTTTGTGAGCCCAGAAAAGTAGCACACAGGCAATGTACATGTTTCTATAAAACCTCCGTTTTACTGTATATTCTTGGGTTTGCATTATTTCATAAAAAGCACATGGAAAGTTAAGGCTACCCTGGCTGCATTCACAAAAGTTCAGACTTACTGAAATATTCCCAATTAATCTAACCACAAATGTATAAGGTGAATATAACAGCAATTGCCTTGCAGAGTTATTAGAGGATATTATTAGAGAATTACAGACATGGATAATGTATGTAACACAATGCCTTGCATATTAATAGATGCTCAATAAGTTAGACTATAATAAAATATATTCAGCAATGACAATAGTCTTAACTATTTAAGTATTTATAGTACTTACTAACAAATTTATATCATTATTAGATAATTCAGAAGTTAACTCAGAACCCGGAAGTACCTCAAGGTCATTGTCCCCTATATCCAGTTAGTCACCATTATCACCTACAACTCTGAGAGCACCCAGGAGTCCTATATAAGCTAGAACAAAAGTGCTTCAAAACCCCATCTAAGGGTCCTTAGTATTTCTACCAGACTCAGTCTGCCCTCTCTCTGCCTTCCATATCTTTTTATTTCCCATCCATATCTTGATTCCCCCACTCTTCCCCTACCCCTATGGATTAGTAACCCTGCTTTTAGTCATAGCTATAATCCTGGCATCCCTTCAAGGCACAATTTCTGGAATCTTATCAAAGAAAAGAAGTAACCAACACACCGCCTCCACCCTTGCTAGAGTCTTGTCTGATGGTAGAGAAAGTTTGGGCACCAGACTCTACTAATTCTGATACAAGTAACAGACACATTTTGAATTAGCTTCAGCAAAAGGAATTTATTGGTAATGATTCTGACTCCAATTCCAATGTGTGTGTGTTCATGGGGGTGGTTCCCCACACCACCAAGCAATTCTCCTACGCCAGCTGAGTGTCCTACAATTCAACTCAATTCTGACACTATCTACCTGGGGATAGTGTCAGATTCCACAGGGCAAGGGCTCAGTCCCACAGGACTGTCCAACCCTGCCTTCAAACACCAGTCAAAAGTCCAGGTTATCACTTGTGCTTCTGACTAACCTGCTATACATTGGAGGTTCCAACAACCCCTTTCTTGGGTTCAATTAATTTGTTAGAGTAGCTCACAGAACTCAGAGAAACATTTTACTTACTAGATTATCAATTTATTATAAAGGGATATAACTCAGGAACAGCCAGGTGGAGGAGATATACAAGGCAAGGTATGGGGAAAGGGCATGGAGCTTCCATGCCCTCTCCAAGCATGCTATGTTCCCCAAATTGCCATGTGTTCACCAACCTGGAAGCTCTCCAAATCCCATTCTTTGGGGTTTTTATGGAGTCTTCATTATGTAAGAGGCATGATTGACCAAATCATTGGCCATGGGCAATTGATTCAGTCCCTCAGAGGTGGGGGGTGGAGGTGGGGAATAAAAGTTCTGACCCTCTAATCACAAGGTTAGTTCTCCTGGCCACCACCCCTTATCCTTAGGTGGGCTCCAAAAATTACCTCATTAACATAACTTAAGACACCTTTATAGCTCACATCACTTAGGAAATTCCAAGAGTTTTAGGAGCTCTGTGCCAGAAATGAGGATGAAGACCAAATACATACATCTTACTATAAATCACCCCCACCCCCTCTATCTCTGTCTTTGTTCCAAAGCTGCCCTCAGTTTTTATTTTCATGTGGCCAACATAGCTTCCAAATTTACACCATCTTTGCTCTTGGGAAGATTTCCAACTTACTAGATGACTCAATCCAAATTTCAAATTCTCAGGAAAGGATGTGATTGACCCAGTTTAGGTCAGGTGTAATCCATGTTGATCCATTCAGCTATGGACAAGGGGCAGATTCAAGTAACACAAATATGGCAACAGAGGGTCCACTTTTATGTTCTTAGAGAAGAGATGGGTCATCAGACCTGAATGGTGTCTCCTACATCATGTCTCACCCATTCTTCCCTTCTTTTCCATTCCCACTGCCACCATTCCTGGCCCTTCAAGTCAGGTAGGCCTTCCCATTCACTTCCCCCAAAGCTTTTCTCCTCCTTTCTCTTCCATCTCTGACTTTTTTCATTCACTTTCACCTATTTTTGTTGTTTTTCACTTTTTAAAAAATTGAGGTATAATTGACATATAACATTATATTCATTTCAGGTTCCAACATGATGATTTGATATTTGTATACACTGCGAAATGAATCCCACAATAAGTCTAGTTACTATTTGTCACTCTACATAGTTACAATTTTTTTCTTATGTAACTTCTGCAATTTACTCTCTTAGCAACTTTCAAATATGCAATGCAGTATTATTAACTATAGTCACCATGCTACACCTTACAACCCCATGACTTATTTTTTTTATAACTGGAAGTTTGTACCTTTTGACCTCCTCCCACCCCTCTCCCCTCTGGCAACCACCAATCTGTTCCTTTTGTCTATGAGCTTGGTTGTTTTGTTTTCTCTTGCTTGTTTATTTGTTTTGTTTTTTTAGATTGTACATATAAGTGAAAGATACAGTATTTGTCTTTCTCTTTGTGATTTATTTCACTTCATATAATGCCCTCAAGGTCCATCATGTTGTCACAAATGGCAAGATTCCATTCTTTTTTATGGCTAAGTAGTATTACATTGTGTATATATACCACATCTTCTTTATCCATTCATCATCCATCAATGGACACTTAGGTTGCTTCCATGTCTTGGTTATTGTAAATAATGCTGCAATGAACATGGGGTGCATATATCTTTTTGAATTAGTGTTTTCATTTTCTTCAGTTAAATACCCAAAAGTGGAATTGCTGGATCATATGGTAGTTCTATTTTTAGTTTTTTGAGGTGCTTCCATACTGTTTTCCATAGTGGCCACCGATTACATTCCCACAGTACATAAGGGCTCCCTTTTCTCCAGATCCCCATGTGACTTTTGTTATTTCTTGTCTTTTTGAGAATAGCCATTCTGACAGGTGCAAGGTGGTATCTCATTGTGGCTTTGATTTGCATTTCCCTGATAATTAGTGATGTTGAGCTTCTTTTTCACCTCTTTATTTTTAAATTTTTGGTTCATACCCCAGCTTTTATCTCTGCTCCTGGTCTCTTTGTGATTTTGTGACCCTTGACCACTCACTGTCACATTAAACTTCAACTTTCCCTTATGATTTGTGACTCAGCTTACTTCCCTTGGTCCAGCAAATCCACTGGCCATCTCAGATGAAAGGTTCTGTTATAGTCCTAATCCCTCAGAACCCCACTCCCTGCTCCTCTGCCCATTTCAGCAATGGTCCCATGAGAGGGAAGAGGGAGAACATGAGCCTGCAAACTGCTTCCAGATGAGTACAATATTCCTAAAACACTTCTTTGATCATATCACCCCTTGCCTCAAAAATTCTTCCATGATTCTTTAGCCTGATATTCAAAGATCTTTCAGAGTCAGGCTCCAAGTTATTTTCCCAACCTTTTCTCTATTTCCTTAATGAAGGTTCTAATCCACACACATTCCCTGAATGCTTTGCACAGAATTGTATTGCAGGTCTATTGTATACCTGGCACCTGGGAAGCAAGACATACTTGTTTCCTGTATGAATAAATGCAGAGTAACTGTCGGTCTGGCGTAACTTGATTTATTTGACCTTGAACAGTTTTCACAGTATAGCTATATGGAAGATGTGAGAAATTACATTAAACCTATACTGACCCTATGGCATATATTGGTGCTGGTTTTTAAACCAAAATTCTGACAACAGCATATTTCCTATTTGTCTTTTTTCATAAAAATGGAGTACAGAATATGACAGGAAAATATCTTAACTATTTGCATATGCTGGTTGTTTGAATTCCAAGCTAAACAAAAGTTTACTGTATTTCTAAATCCATCCTTTACTAGATGCCAGTAACTTGGGCTGTATTGTGAAGCCATCTGTAATTTTTTGCCTCTAGGATCTTTTGGCCTCTGGACAATACTGTTGCTTATCCTCTTTATCAAGCTTAGCCAAGTAAAATGAGACAAAGCCTGTTTTGTATGCTATAAGAGCAACCACTTCAAGTTAAATTCTTTCGAGTCTGTTCTCACATTATTTTGTGTCACAGATACAAAATACCTTGACCTTCATTCTCTAAAATCTGTCTTTTAAAAGGTCATAATGAATCACAACACCAAAAAATGATGTAAGCATAAACATTTTTTGCCGATGTATGAAGATACTCTTGTCAAAGGAATATTTTACTATGAAATCTATTATATCTGTTTTATCTCACCACATAAACCAACTTTAGTGGGTATCAATAAATACTTGTTAAATGAATGAATGAACAAATATGGAAAGTAAGAGAATCATGCATTTCCAGTCAATGACAGCTACGTTAAATGGAGTTAGATATAGGTTAATTAATTTTAAAAGTAATTCAAGAAAATAAAATACCTAGTTGAGCTAACTAAATTTATTCTATATTATTAATTCCATAACTGTCTTTCTACCCTTTTCTTTTATCTTCTCTAAAAAAGAAAATTATATTTAAAAATTTTTGGTGTTAAGGTTTTTCAGTTTTTACATTACTGTATAAATTTATAATGCTTATTCATTGCTTCCATCTTGAATTTTAAAATATGTTTTATCTTGGCATAGTGACCTTTGAATTATTTTATTCAACTCTTTAACTGTCATGTATGTAAGGTGGCGTTGGGGCAGGGGAGGCATGATGTCTCAGCCTGAGTTCCTAAAACTGATGCCGTGACAAATTTTGGATGAAGCTTTCTCAGGCTACTTTTGTAGTGGAAAAGGGCTGTCTTTTTAAAGGGTCATTCAATCCTTGCCTTTTTAAAAATCATAATCAAAATCTCTTTAAATATTCTTTAAATTTTAGAAATAGATTTTTTAATGTATGAGGCTCTTTCATTAAGCTAAGATTCCAATAAATTTTCACTTATAATATTGGAAATCTTATTGCCAATGATGTTAAATTTATGATAATATTTTCAAGCTTTTAAACTATATCTAATAATACTAATAGCTAATATTTTTTTCAGGGTCCTTGGTCTATGTCAGTTACTATGTTGGGGCTTTTACATGAATTATCTTACTTAAGCCTCACAATAACCTTATTTGTGCCCATTATACAGATAAGAAAACAGGAACTGAGAAACAAAGCAATGTGCTCAAGATCATACAGCTGGCAAATGGCAGGACCAGGATTTGAAACCAGATCTGCCAGATGCCAAAGCCTCCAGTTTTCAAATCTGCAACATTATGGCGAAGTCCCCTAGTAACACAGTCCTGAGAGAGGGCATTTTAGAAAGGCAAAGCCTTGAGGGAGATTGATTGCTTTGGCATACCTTCCAGGTCTTCAATACAGATTAGAATTTGCCTGTTTGCCAGAGGCAAATAGAAATGGTACAACAGGAGAACGAGTTAGAAGCTATTGCATTTCCAGGGTTAGTGCACTACAGTAGCTGCTACATCCTGGTACACTGGATTCTTGCTCTTTGGAAAGTGGGTTACAAACAGTTGTGCTCAATTGTGAGGTTTAGATGAAAGAGAATGGGAAGTCTAGAGAGCTATTTTAAATTGTGTGAGCATGAGGATGTGGGGATGACTGTTTAAGGAGAAATAAAGGGACCCTCTCCCTGGCCCTCTCCAGCCCCAAAGGAGAAAACACCCACTACCCTACTGCTCATGGGTGCACCTGGATTTTCCTCTTTACCTGGTACTGCAGGAATCAGACATCTCTGGGAAGTTTTCAAAGTTAATTTGTCCCCAAAGGGAGTACAAAGGAATGGCATGCTTTTAGATCTCTTTTTGCTAGTTTAAGCCAAGAATGATGCTTCTAGACAGCAGTGAAAGTTGAGTATGTGGCTGAGTGCAGCATGTGATCCCTTAATTTCACTAGAGTTCCATCCTGCAGACTGAGGTTGTTAGATGTCATCTTAAGTGTGTGTTTAATTTTTCTCAGTTTTGAACTTTGACCTTAATCTGGGCAGGCATATGCAGCTAAATGGGGATACCAGCATTCCTTTCGTGTCAGTGTTTCAGGTCATACTCCTTGGGCATCAGATATTCCCAGAAAAAGTCTGGCATTTCCAGACTTAATTTTTTAAAGTCATCACTGATGGCTCTTGAAAAGAAAGATCCAACTAGCATGCTAAAGTGAAATGTCCAAGGCTGAGTATACAATAACTGTTTAAAAGGTATTTTGCAAAACTCTGATCCAGTTCTTCCCCTCATGTTAAGTAACATATATTTGCCACACACACTCTCCACCCGCTCTTCTAGGAGCAGGCCTTTGGCTTCACATCCCATTCTCATTCCAGCCTCATCACTATGCTGAAACTGCTTTGTTAAGGTCACCAGAAAACTTTATATTGCTACATTCTAAGATCTTCTTTTAGTTGTTTTATTGTTGTTGCTAATCCAGTCAAGTTCCTTATCCCCTTTTTATATAGCGAAACATACATAAATTTAGTCCAAATGAAATGCCTCCCACCCCCTACCGTGGCCGGATAGATGCAGTGGATTTTTCCAAGACTCCTCAAAATCCCACAGGACATACTGCTGCCAGTGACTGTATCTGCACCAGGTGGAATCTTACTAAATCCAAGACACTTAACTCCATGCAGTGCCAAGCCATTTTATACTTGGAACTTACATCACCGTTCAGGAAGTACCTACACGCCTGTCTTTAAATGGTTTCTGGTTTTGGTTTCCATGTTAGCACACTCCTCATTTTCTTTCTATTTTTTTGGCTGTTCTTTCTTAGTCTCTTATGTCAGCTTCTCATCTGCTACCCAACAATTAAGTGTCAGTGTTCCTCAGAATTCTGTCCTAGGCCTTCCACTCTTTGCCCTCTATACTTTCCACTGAGAAAATATCAATTCCCATGAGTTCAGTTGTCTATACACTGACAAATCCCCAATTTGTATCTCTGGCACAGATCACACTTCTGAGTGACAGATTTGAATATGGAACTGCCTACAGGACACTTCAGTGTGGATGTCTCAAAGGCATCCCCAAGTCATTCAGTATGTCCAAGACTGAACACATTGATCAGTGTTTCTTACCTGAGTTTATGGCTCCATTATTCATCCAGTTACTCAAGTCATAATCCTGGGGCCCATCCTTGACTCCTACTTCTCCCTCATCCCTCCCATCCAGTCAGCCAATCAAATTCTTAGATATGATTTACCATTGTCATCGTCCAATGGAGAGTGTCCTTGGCCACAGATGCAAGCATCTTAGTCCTTGGGATAGGTATATCTATCTATTACCAAACACGGAACTGAAGAAAGACCATCACATCTGTGACAAACACTCCCCCAGTGATGGTAGTTCACTGCCAGATGCCCCAGCAGTAACATCAGCAGCAGGTTACGTGCAGTTCCTGGCATTAACACCAACTCCATCCATTTCTCTCTCACAGATGTATGACACATGGAACTCTCCTTACTGTAATCCGTACTCAGATTTCATTTTCTAAGCAAACATTCCAGTCTTTGGGACAGTTACTAATATATATATAACATCTGTATATAACTAATATATAGATGTTCTGGCTTTTTCCATCAGTCTTTGTGGGCTGATTAATATAAGCCACTAATGACAAATAGATCTACGTTGTAAGAGTTGATAAAATCCAGTTTCTAAATCTACAGGACTGAGAGCCAGATCATAGGCTCTGGTAAATTCACCAAGATAATCCATCCTGCGAAGACTCTTGAAAGGAGGCCAGTTGATCTTGCCTAGAGATACCCATGTACTTTCCATTTGCAATGCCTCTGAGGTCTTCTTGGGAAGATGCCTAAAGCCCTTGAACATTTGTTGAAAAAAAATATACAGAATTGCTTGATTTAGTATAATGCATGCACAGACTTTCTTTGGTGATGGGGATTATTTGCAAAAATATGCCAGAAGCTGGGATAGCAAAGGGAGTTGCTTCACCAGCCATTCAGAGTGCCTGGATGTGGTATTCCTCCTACACTGGTAAATATAGTGGCTACACAGAGAATTAACAATGTGGTGTTTCTCATAATAGCAACCTGAATATAAATGCCTTTGTTCATCTAACATTTTATCCTTCTCCCAAAGAGGACTGACCACCATATGAAATATGCCTTTGGGGTCCATTTTGTGACAAGTAACCTCAGAGATGGTTCAGCCCAAATACAGCTGACTCTGGCATATACAGTGCCCATGCAAGTCAAGTTCACCATGGCTGCAACACTGAATTGGGTTCACTAAAAGTATCCTGTTGGAATCATTGCGGCCTACGTGGGAAACAACTGGCCATTCTCTGTGTGTGGCAGGCATTTTAGGGCTTCAAGGACACCTTTTGTGGCCCATTCAGTAGAAACCACAAACTGCTTTAGGAACTCAGAACGATGATAAGCAATGAGGCTAAAAAAGACAGACTTCAAGGAGGAAACAGCATTCCCTGAGTACAAGAGGAGAAGGTAGGGCATTCCAGACAGAGACAAGTTTTGGAAGCAAAAATGAGCTTTAAGAAGACCAGCCTGCAGAAATCAGAAGGTACAAATCAGGCCAAAGTTCGGAACACAGTGCAAATGGAGGGTTGGTGCCAGATTGTGGAGGGCCTTGAAAGCCAGGAAAAGGACTTTAATCTTGACTGGTTGGAAAAAGGGAGCATCTTGAGGACAGCTTGGAGAACAGAGACCAAGAATCAGGAAGACTAAACAGATGACTATTGTAATAACCAGGGTCTAAGGATGTGAACTAAACTGGCCACTGTAAGAAAGAGAGACATTTCTGAAAGGAAAATGGTGCAGTAGAAAATAACCCAATTTATAGTTATAACCAGCTATCATGCGTAAGAGATAGTGTAGGGCCTAGCACTATGAGTCTCTCAATGGGGTCCATAAAATGTTCATAAGCACCCACCTTGGCTTTCATTCATCACACATGCCTTGACTCAAAATTCTGGAACATTTTCCTGTTCCCTATCTGAGCTGCAGATAAGGGAAAGGGGAAAGATTTCTAGGCTTCTAGAAAATTGTTGGCCCACAGGGCAAGAAAATTACCTTGATTTTCCCTCTTTGTCCCTCATATTTAATGTCATCAAGCCCTGCAGATCCCAAACCTCCCTCGTATCTGCCCTTTTTCATCCATCTCCACTGCCTCTGTTCTCATTGCTGCATTTGGGTTCCTACCATAGATACCTAACACATCACCCATCTTCCAGTCCTGCTCCTTTCCAATATATCCTCCATACTTCTATCAGTGAACTGATAACCTTTGCAAAACTCTAGTCTGACTATTGCAATTCCACTTTAAAATATTAGTGATTTCCTGCTAAATGTGTTTAGAAGGAAGTTCAACCTCTTTATCCTAATATACAAAGGTTATCTTGATTTGGCCCAGATGTTGCAGCTAGATGTATATTTTTGGCCACATATTTTAATATGTTTGGGAAAATTCACATAAAAATCTGTATGTTAGATTTCTCTTGAAAAAATAACAAAAAAATATCTGACAATATTTGGACCTTCATTCATAATGACTACATCAGGCTGGAGTGAGGAATCGTTGCCCATTTGGACAAAGCATGTGCTCTCTGGTTTATCACTGTCTCCACTCTCCATATTGTATTTTACCCAACCTGCTTCACTCATTCACCTATCTGCTTAGCTTCGGAAGCACTTTTGTTTGCTTCCTGTGGATACCCTCATATCATCCCCTATTACTTCTTCCCACACCCCTTATTTTACTGAACTACTTATAAGAAGAGGTAATATTGCAATAGGTAATGTAGCTTCCAGACTGTGTGACTTTGTAAACGCTGCTTCCTCTGTTTAGAACATTCTGCCTTTACCCTTTACCTATCTAACACCAACTTTCCTTCAAGACAGTTCAAGGGCTCCTTCTCTAATTTCCCCTTAGTTCCCAGGCTCATTTCTTTGCCCTTCTCTGTAGTTTTCAACTCTTACAACCTTACTTTTATTGCCCCCATCACACTCTATACCTGCTCATTCACAGCACCTATCATACTGTGCTATAGTTAATAGTCAGAATATTTTCCACACTAGACTATAAATTCCTTGCTAGATTTGCATTTCCTTTGCTTGGCACAGTACCTGGTATCTTATAAGAGTAAATATTAATGAGTGATGTTGGAAAAATTTATTTAGGGGTAACAGGCAAAACTAGTCAGTACAAAAAAGAATGTAATGGAAAGAGGAAGAGAACTGAACAATAGTTAGTAGGTGAGAAAAGGGAATGGAAACAAAGAAGAATTAATTTAGAGGAGAATTTGTCTAAACAATCTTAAAGGCAAAAGGAAGAGAGGGTTTCAAGTTCCAAACAGAGACTCAGAGCCATCAAATGCCCTAGAAATACCAAGGATGATGGTATATTGAGAAAGTCCAGGCTTTAAACAAACTGATATCCAACCCTCAGTTCCACTACTTACTAGCCGTGTGATCCAGCAAGTTACTTAACTTACTTAGCTCTTTTGAAACTCAGTTTCCTAATTTGTCAAATAAAACCTACTGTGGCAAGGGAGTGATTAGAAATAAAAAGCAAAAAGCTGAGAGAACTGTTTTCATTAAAAATGCTATCATAGGGCTTCCCTGGTGGTGCAGTGGTTGAGAGTCCGCCTGCCGATGCAGGGGACACGGGTTCGTGCCCCGGTCCGGGAAGATCCCACATGCCGCGGAGCGGCTGGGCCTGTGAGCCATGGCCGCTGAGCCTGCGCGTCCAGAGCCTGTGCTCCACAGCGGGAGAGGCCACAGCAGTGAGAGGCCCACGTACCGAAAAAAAAGAAAAAAGAAAAAAATGCTATCATACACTGGTACCCCTTTATCAGTGTGTGGCAGATACATTCTCCCTCACTTCTCCATAGAACACCATATAAATTTGAAACCCTCAAGACTTCAGGCCATTGACAGTGGTAGGCAATGGAATTGATAGTGATGCCCAGCAGAAACAATGGTACCAATCAGAAGCAGCAGTGTAGGACAGTGCTGATGCCCATCAAAGTCCAGAGGAAGCAGCACTAGTGCCTGGCAATCCGCAGCAACGTGTGCATGGCAGACGCAGCGGTACCCAAGAAAGATGGTCACTGGTTGAACTTGTCTGTGAACATGTGAGGCCCCACTGAGGACTCTCAGAAATATTTTAGGGTAAGCAGGGAGTTTTGAAAAGCATTAGTAGGTAAGAGCAAAAGCCAGAAAAACTCAGGTTAAATTACTATGGACAGTTGTTAGAATTCAAGATAATGCATAGAAAATTAGCTAGCAGAGCACCTGGCATTTTGTAGGCACTTTATAGTATTCACAAAAGATGTGTATTGCTGTTATCATTATGAGAAGAGCCAGTCATCACAAAGACCTTGTCACAGAAACTGCCTTCCACTTGCTTTTTATAAGTATCATGTTTTACCTTTTCTTTGCCTATGTTTATCTCATTCTAAACAATTCAACCAGAATACCAGCTTCTTCTACATACCTGCCCATGCTTCCTATTTTATTCTTCCCACTATCTTGGATTCCAATGTTGCAAAGCGTCAGAGAAGTCCAGTTGAAAGATTTCACTTCACTTAGCCAATAAAACATATCTTCTGTCTTATTTGCAATGGAAAATATGCCACCTATTCTAATTTCCCACCCCTTCCCCGCCAGGCAGAACCTGCTATCTCCTGAGAATTTCCCCCAAATCTTCAAAATACTAGCCATAGACATTTAATGATGACCCAGTAGGATGTTCAGTTTTCCTGTCTCTTCGCTAGGAACTGGAGTATTTCATCTTCTCCACGTATGACCTGAAGGAATAAATGAGCTCCTTCATGTTTCTAATAGTCTCTGCTGATAACTTACTCAATAACAAAAAGATAACAAATTACAGGAGTATGCACTGTTTCTTAAAAAAAAATTCGCTCATATAATTTTTATGTGCTTGTCTTGATAATAATTTGATTACAAGTTACATTATCCAGTTTCAAAGTAAATTCTTCTTTTTTTTTTTTTTTGGCCACACCGCATGGCGTGTGGGATCTTAGTTCCCCAAACAGGGATCGAACCTGCACCCCCTGTATTGGAAGCGTAGCATCTTAACCACTGAGCTGCCAGGGAAGTCCCTGCCATATTCTACAAGTTCCTCAAAGCAAAGAACAATTAAATTTTATCTTTGAAATACTGTGAATTATAGAAAGAATTATTTCATAACACGTGACCTCTTAAAATTGTTTGAATAGTAGACATAAATTTGCAGAAATAGAGTCAATATATTTCTTCATCAAAAGTGACCTTTAAGGGGCTTCTCTGGTGACGCAGTGTTTGAGAGTCCACCTGCCGATGCAGGGGACACGGGTTCGTGCCCCAGTCCGGGAAGATCCCACATGCCACGGAGCAACTAGGCCCGTCGGCCATGGTCACTGAGCCTGCGTGTCTGGAGCCTGTGCTCCACAACGGGAGAGGCCACAACAGTGAGAGGCCCGCGTACCGCAAAAAAAAAAAAAAAAAAGTGACCTTTAGGGAGTTCCCTGGTGGTCCAGTGGTTAGGACTCGGTGCTTTCACTGCTGTGGCCCGCCGGGTTCAATCACTGGTCAGAAACTAAGATCCTGCAAGCTGCTTGGCAAGGACAAAAAAAAAAAAGTTACATTAAATATACTATAAAGGTAGAGTGAGACATTTAAAAGAGTAACTGTAGTGCCATGTACGCACACAGAAAAGCTTATTTATTAACAAAAATCAAAGAACTACGTTTCCTAATAATAAAGCTGAAAAACAGAATTTCCGACATAAAACCAAAGGTTGCCAATGAGGACAGCCAACAAAATTGTCTAGCAACAAGAAAAAATGAAAGAAGACAGGGAGTCGTTCCAAGCTCTAGAGTTAGTTCATTAGGTTCTAGGACAACTAGTTGACCTGCTGACTCTCTGACCATTCCTGACAACCTGATCTCCTAAAAAGGCAAGAGGTGCTTCATGGGAAGAGGGTAGTGGACTAGAGCAGAGAATCTGTGTTTACTGGAAATCATCATGGCTTCAGGTCTCTTATTTTGGTCTTCAGAATATAATCAGCCTCATAGAATACAAAATATACAGACATATATGCTATCTATGGCTAACATATACAAATTTGGTAATTTTGCTAGAAATTGTCTTAGTGAAAGATCACACAGTGGTTGAAAAGGAGGATTTTATCTAGGTAGCATTACTTTTATTTTACTCATGGATAATTAAGAACTCTAAATATATTGGTATGAAACATAGAACCACAGATGATTTGAGATTCTCTTCGGCACTACAAGTTGAAAGGGCAAACGTTTATAAAACCACAGTGATAGAGGTGTATAATAAAACAAAGGAGAAATGACTAAATAGTATACATTTATTTATATACATATTGAAGTTATGATTTTAATATCAAAGTAGCTGTTGACTTACATCATCCTAGATTTAAAAACAAAGATCCTTCTTGATCTCAGGCTCTTGAATGATTACATCAGGAAAAACCTTCATAATTAAGGCTTTTGGTGTCTCTAGCATAGCTCCAAATGGGAATATTTTAATAGGCTTATATAAACTAGAAATAGGGTGATCACATAATTTATTGTCCAAGCCGTGACAATTTTGAGAGAGAAAGGGGGCACTGACCAGGTGGCACATGAGGAAATGAGGCATAAACTAGGACTGTCCCAGGCAAACCAGTGTGTGTACTCCTTCTAGTCTAGCTGGAGATAAATCCCTTCTCCCATCTCAGCTTTTTATAGATATTTCCCAGTTTCAGCCTTGTCCTACCCCATGGCTGTAAGGTAGTGTGGAGGGAGAAGTCCATCTTTCACCCCTACCCTAATTTCCCCCTTAATTCAAAGAGGCTTCATCTTCCCTTTGAGAGATTTCTTCACTGGCAATATTCAGTACTTGCCTACATGTCCAGCATCAATAAATCAAATGATTATCAAAATTACATACAACATATCTGTCAACTAGAGAAAAGATAAAAGACTTTCAAAGACTAAAGACAAAAAAGATTGTAGATTACCACCTGATGACTCTGTTTAAAATGTGGTGGAATATTATCTATGAAGTATTAACAGATTATTTTTCTTTGACACGTTCCCATCTTTTAACACTTCCCCTCCTTCGTTGCCTCAGGGAAGGGGTGTTACAGAAGAAAGCAGATTTTAAAAGAGCCTATTCCTTGCTTTTAAGTTTCAAAACCCAGGCCCTCAGGAGACCTGAACAGACTCAGGGCAGTTTTAAGAAAAAAAGGAAAAAGGAGAAAAGAAACAAAAATAAGAACCTGGCTTCAGGCCTGGAGGGTGGAAGGAGAGGAGAGTCAAGGGGAAGAAATAAGATCTTAGAAGCTTGGGGTCCTTGAGAAAAGAGCATCTGCACTTCCTCACCCCATCCCTCAGGTTGAATTGAGACCTGCAGGGGTCTACAGAAATCTGGGATAGGTTTAGGAGAGCCAAGAACAGAGGGGAGGTCCTGCAGGTGGGAAGACCCTGGAGAACAGGCACCTTAGACAGCCTCACCCATTCCCCAAGAGGGTGCAGAAAGCATGGAATACCTTCTGTGTGCCCAAGAGGGTGATGAATGACCCTGACACCTTACAGAGTTTTCCACTGCCCAGCAGGTCATGGGAGCACTTGACTCAGCAGCAGAATGACCACTGTTGCCCAAGAGAAGGGGCCAGACCCAAAGGGAGCTTTAGGAATGAGCCTGAGAGCTGACTCAACGACAGCCCGCATGGAGCACAGACTGAGGACTCAGTGAGGCGATGGTGGCCCCAGAGGATGTCAGTTTGGCCAGATGATCTAATGCCCAACCCCCACCTCACACCCTGGCACTCCTGGAACATAAGTACAACGATGGGAAAAGGGAGGAGAAACCCCAACTTAACTGATATTATGTTTCTGCCATCCGAGGGGAAAGCTCAAAACAGAACTTAGGCTGAGCTAGAGGAAAAGACATTTGTATTTCTTATTCATATGTGTTTGTGGATGAGAATTTGAGCCCAGTGCATATAGACAAGGACATGCAAAATGACAGATTGTAGTGCGACCTATGCAAAAAGAATGAGGAGGAAGGATATCAACCAGAACAGCTTTGAACCCAGACCTCCTCCACTCACACAGTGAATTCAGATAGGTCCTCCGCCCTTCCATTCTTTTCAAACCACTTTAACCACTGTGTTAACAAGTCCTTTCAATGCCATTTCCTTGACACCATCGCCTTCTTTCTATCTCCAGTGCCACTGCTTTAGCCCAAGCACTCACCATTTCTCTTTTGCACTAACGTATTGTATTAATAATAATAACGGTAACAGCAACAACAAGCTAACATTTATGTGGACCTCCTATGTGGCAGGCATTGTGCTGTTTGCTGTATCTCTACTAACTCTTTTAATTGTTACATCAATCCTATGGGGTAGTTACTATCTTTATCCCCATTTCACAAAGGAGAAAACTGAGGCCCAAAGAGGCTAAGTAAATCATCCACAGCCATAGAGCTAGAAAATGATGAAGCCAGAAAATCTGGGCCCAGACACCTGTCTCCAGAGCTATTTCAAATGACTACTCTATACTGCTTCCTCTTAGCTTCCTAACTCTCCCTGCATCTAACATTGTGCCTCTCTCTTCCACATTATTACCTACATAATCTTTCTAAACCATAAATCTGAACAGAGTATATCTTTCATAAAATCCTTTAAAGGCTTCCCATCATTTTTAGCATAAAATATAAACTTCTTAGAAAGCTGACATGATTCAGCTCCTGCCTGTCCAGTCCCATCCCATAGGCATATTTTCCTGGCAGAATTTTCCTGGAATTTTCCTAGAATTTTCCTGACATATAGTACTGGCAATATTCCCTGACCCAAATGAATGGACAGGATGTCTCACTCACACACACACCCAAATTCCCACTTGCTCCTTTTAAGAGTTCACTTATGAGCTTCCTGGTTTTGGAAGCATGTTTTTTTATGATCCTAACCTAAAATATATAATAATAAATTCTAATCAGTAACTTTCTTGTCTGGTTAGTGAATTTTTTGTCTATCTTCCCCACTACACTGGGAGCATCCTAAAGTCAGGCTATATTTGATTTTATTTGTATTGGGCCAGAATGTTGCAGGCACTCAATACAATTGCCAAAGGAAATAATCAAAATATCTTTCATATCCTCATCCATTCGGCTCAATTCAACAATAATTTCACAAATATAAATGCCAGGCACTTTGAAATACTTTCAAATTCAATTCTCCCGGCAATATTATAAGATAGCCATTAGCATTCCAGTTTTAAAGATAAAGAAAACTGAAACTGAGAAGTGCATATAGAATAAAACAAGGTAATAATGTATTATCTTGCAGGATTTTTTGAGAATTAAAAATAACATAAATAGGCTTCCCTGGTGGCGCAGTGGTTAAGAGTCCGCCTGCCGATGCAGGGCACACGGGTTCGTGCCCCGGTCTGGGAAGATCCCACATGCCGCGGAGGGGCTGGGTCCGTGAACCATGGCCGCTGAGCCTGCGCGTCCAGAGCCTGTGCTCCGCAACGGGAGAGGCCCCAGCAGTGAGAGGCCCGCATACCGCTAAAAAATAAAAAATAACATAAATAAGTACCAAGTACTAAACATAGCAGTAACTCAATAACTGGTGATCCTTACAATTATTGATCTGTTGTAAGTACCAGGACTTATTAATGTTTCCTAACTATATGTCAAAGCTGGTCCAGATATACCACATCTGCTCATAATTTAAAATTAATGTCTCGTTTTTTTTTTTTTTCCTAAGAACGTTACTTCCATTCTTTAGTGTTCATTCTGATCCTTGGTGTTAACCCTTGGTTCCCACAAGGTCCACATTCCTAATTTCTACAGGTCATTTCACAAAATGAGACACAGCTCCCCCCTGGGGACCTCCTGACCCCACTGTGCAGAATACATTCTTACATTTTTCCCAGCATTTTAAAAGAATTTCCTTCCTGGCTTTAAGAAACTGGATGCTGCCTGCTGCTTGTCATTTTAAGAGTTGATGAGTTACAGCCTTGCCTACACACAGCTATGGAGGACTGTGAGAGAAGCAGCTGGCTCTGCTCAGAGGAAATAAGCAAGACTTCCTCAACCTTCAGTTTCACTCTCCAGCCCCTCTCCGCTAGCACCTGGAAATGCTCATGTTCTCTAATGCTCATGGGGTACCATAAAATATTTGCTTCCCACTTCAGGGCGGGGTGGGGTTGGCGCTGCCCAACCCAGATGAGCAGTGCCCAATTTTAGGATGCCAGTCCCAGCTGTGCTCCCACCCTGACTTCATGCTCCCACCCTCCTGACACTTCTGGGCCTTCTCCTCAGGAATTTAGGGAGAAGGGAAAGGAAGAGAGGAAAAGAGTGCAAAGAAAAGCCAGGAGCGGGTCCCAGATGAGCTCACACTCACTCAGAAAAGAGGATCTAAATTTGAAGATCCATTAGAGTAAGAGTGAACGTTGAAGCCAACTAGTTCACTGGTGAGTAAACATCTTTGCATTTGGGCCACAATGAAAATGTCTGCAGGTGTGGCAGGAATGAATCTTTGCAATTTAACAGACAGTTTTTACTCCACATTTCCTCATACCTCACAACCCTCCTCTTTACACAGGTGGCAGGTAGAATATGAGGCATGTATTACCTCAAAGAAAAGATGACCTAGCAGCCCATATAAAAATTCTTGGCTTATGAATTTCAAATTCACAGGCTTAATAATAATATTTTATCAAACTAAACATTTTGCATGTATTCTCTTATTTAATCTTCATAATTATGTGGTGTGGTAGATAGAATAATGGTCCCATCAAAGATCTCCATGCCCTAATTCCTGAAACCTGTGAATGGGTTACCTTAGATGGCAAAAGAAACTTTGCAGATGTAGTTAAGTTAAGGATCTTGAGATGGTGAGATAAGCCTGGATTATCCTGGTGGGTGAAATGAAATCACAAGGGTCCTTATAACAGGGAGGCAGAAGACTCAGAGTCAGAGAAGGAGATGTGATGGTGAGATGAGGTGAGTTGAAGGGGAGAGCAGGGGAGGGAAGGGAATGGAGTTCAAGGAGTCATTCACTCTAACCAGGACCAGGGAACATTTGTTTATGTGATTTGGACAAGGTTCATGTTCTGTTCTGACATTAGCATAGAGTGGACTTGCTTTTGCCTTGATCCATCCCCTTCACAGACTGGCCTTGTCGGATGTTGCTGTTTTGTGAAATTGTTTATGTTGAACGGGGGAACAGTAAGGCCTTAGCCAACAGTACCAGGCTAGCTCTTGTATATCAGGGGCTGTTTCTTTCTCATTTTTTATATAGTTTATATATAATGTTATATATATATAATTATATATTTTAATAATTAATTATATATATAATTAATATATTCGATTATATATATAATTATATATTATATAGTTTATATAATCATCCATTTGATGTTTCATTCTTTATTTAACTTGATGTTTCATTCTTTATTTAACTATGCCCTTCTCTTGAACATATAGGTTGTTTCCAGATTTTCAGTATTACAAATAAACCTATAAATTTAGGCCTCCAGCTGCCTTAAATAATAAAGGAGATTTACTGGCTCCTGTAACTCTTATGTCAAGAAAATGGAAAGACAAGCCACAGACTGGAAGAAAATATTGGCAAATCAAATACCTGATAAAGGTCTTGTGTGTCTTACACAAAGAACTCTCAAAACTCAGAAATTTTTTTCTTTTTAATGAACAAAAGGTTTTAACACATTACAAAAAATATATATACATTTGGCATACAAACAAATGAAAATATGCTTAGCATCATGAGTCATTAGGAAAATGTGCAATGAGATACTACCATACACTCATTAGAATGACTAGAATGAAAAAGACTAATCATACCAAGCGCTGGCAAGGATATAGAGGAAATGGAAGTCTCATAAACTGCTAGTGGGGTGTATAACCACTTTGGAAAACAGCTTGGCAGTTTCTTAAAAAGTTAAACACATACCTACTGTGTTATACAGCCATTCTACTCCTAGGTATTTACCTAAAAGAAAAGGAAATATATGTCATACAAAGACTTGTATACAAATGATCATATTAGTCTTGTTTTGTTTTGTTTTGCGGTACGTGGGCCTCTCACTGCTGTGGCCTCTCCCGCCGCGGAGCACAGGCTCCGGACGCGCAGGCTCAGCGCCCATGGCTCACGGGCCCAGCCACTCCACGGCATGTGGGATCTTCCCGGACCGGGGCACGAACCCGTGTCCCCCGCATCAGCAGGCGTACTCTCAACCACTGCGCCTCCAGGGAAGCCCTGATCATAGCAGTTCTATCTGTAATAGCCAAAAACTAGAAACAACCCAAATGTGCATCAGCAGGTATGTGGGTAAACAATTGTGGTACATCCATACAATGGCACACTACTCAACAACAAAAAGGGATGAACTTTTGATACATACAACATGAATAAATTTTTTAAATAATTATGCTGAATGAAAGAAGCCAGATGGAAAAAAGTACACCTATTTATATAAAAAGTACATTCCATTTATATGAAACCCAGAAAACGCAGCTAGTCTATAGTGAAAGGAAGCAGCATATCAGATGTTGCCTGGGGAATGGGAGGGGTGGGAGTGACTGATTACAAAGGGGCAGGAGGAAACTTGTGGAAGTGATGGGTAGGTTCACTGTCTTGTTTGTGGTGATGGTTTTACAGGGTATACATACATCAAAACTCATTAAATTATACAATTTAAATATATGCAGTTTAAATCATTATTTTTTAAAAGGAGAGAGAGTGAGGATGGGCTTCAAAGAAGCCAGTGACTGTCATCAGAGATCCAATTTCTTTCCCATACTCCACTGTGCTTCCTGGTCTGGAAGACAGAAAGCATCCCCTGATTGACAGGGGGTTTCCAAGCAAGACGCCTGAGACCTGAAATTCACCCCAACTGAGTATGCTTAGGTCATGTGGCTATTTTCCAAACAATCACTATTGTCAGAGGAACAAAATACAGGGAACTAGGCTCACCACTGGAGAAGGGGTCATATATCTTTGTAACTCTGATTATTTCCTTGTGAGAATATTATAAGTAGAATTACTCTGAAAAAAAAAAGTTACCAAAATTTGTAAGGCTTGATGTCCTGGGGAAAAAAAAAGAAAGACAGAGTTAAAAGGGTAATTGAAGAGAGTTTAGTGAAGGACTATTTACAAAGATATGAGGAAAATTAAGGGCTAATGAAATTGCTGGGGGGACTAACAACAGTGGGAGAGATGGGGAGATGGGGCAGGGAACCTTCTCCATTTTCTAGACCTGAAGGTGAATGGAGGAGCTGTTCTTGCAACCTGGTGAGAGAGAAAACTGGGAGAGGAGATATGGGTTGCTGCAGCCTTATGTAGGGAACACAGCCAGTCAATTTGGGGCCCAGCAGGGAGGGAGATGGGGAAACAAAGCCCCAACCTCTCTTTCCTTTTCACCTCTCTCCTGCCGGTTAACCAACCTTGCCCAGAGTCTAGAAGTTAAAGGATCCTGGGTGATGTGGTCCAGTCAGTAGAGATCAGCTTCCCAGGGCACAGAGTGCAGAAGGGTGAAGAGGGGATATTGAACAAAGAGAATATCCAGCACAGTACTTCTTGCTCAGTTGCTTTCCTCAAAGCTACCTTTTATTTTTATTCTTTTATAAATTTATGTATTTGTTTATTTATTTTTGGCTGCATTGGATCTTCATTGCTGCACATGGGCTTTCTCTAGTTGCGGCGACCGGGGACTACTCTTCGTCGCGGTGCGCGGGCTTCTCATTTCAGTGGCTTCCCTTTGTCGTGGAGCACGGGCTCTAGGCACGTGGGCTTCAGTAGTTACGGCACACCGGTTTAGTTGCTCCGCGGCATGCAGGATCTTCCCAGACCAGGGCTCAAACCCATGTCTCCTGCATTGTCAGGTGGATTCTTAACCACTGCACCACCAGGGAAGTCCAAAGCTACCTTTTAAGTTTTTGTATTTTCCTTTCTTAAAATACCGCTGGCTGGTGGTTAATGAGGGACTTCCGTGCCCTGCTAAGAAACAGCCTCCTGTCTTATCCCTGTCCCCACGTTGTTTGCTAAGTATGTTTGAGGTTGTCCTACAACAACTGAAGTTCTCTGTAAGGTAGGACAGCTGGGTATCTGGCAGCATAAACGGGGAATGGCTTTTTAAAAGAGTGTCTTGCCAGCTCCAAAGGCTTAAGTCAAAAGAAAGTTCAGATGATCTCTGGCTCTCGGTTTCTTCCCTCACCCCAAATTCATAAGCAGAATAGTCCTAACTGGATAAAAATGTAAAATAGCAGTCTCCTCAATTTGTCATTAAAAAATGTAAACACATGGTAGGTACCACTGAATGGCCACATTAGGGAATAGAAGAGGAACTGAGAAAAGATAGTGACTTCCTTTCCATCGTAAAACAAAGAGATTCGTGCCTTTTCTTTCCAAGGTTTGGTATCTGTTATAAAATGATACTGTTGTTTTGTTGGTGCAGTAGGGAGCACAGTCTAAGCAGTGAGTCACTCTGCAGACCAGACTTGTCTGAGTGTGTCTGCAAATCACTAGAAGAGGGGGGTGGGGGGGGAGGGGGGGTGATGGTGGAAGTCCTGGTCTGAGTCAGAAAGCTGAGATCAGGAACACCCACGTTCAAGGACAGGAGAAGGTGGATGTCTCAATTCAAGTAGAGAGGGCAAATTCACCCTTCCTCTACCTTTTTGCTCTACTCTCTTTTGGTTCAATGGATTGGATCATGCCTATCGGAATTGGTAGGGTGCTCTTTACTCAGTCTACTGATTCAAATGCTAATCTGGAAACACCCTCACAGACACACCCAGAAAAAAATGTTCTACCAGCTATCTGGCCATTCCATAGCCCAGTCAAGTTGACACATAAGTTTAACCATCACACTGTGTTTGAAAAAAAGAAAAACCTGATTTTACTACCTGCTTAACAGGATTATTGAAATATTACACTAAAATATTTAATGTGAAAAAAAGCACAGTGTCTGGTTCATAATAGGCAAAGTTAGTTTTCTTCTTTTTCATACTATCTGCTTCCCCACTCAACGTCACTGTCTACATAAAACCTCTTTTCATCAGTCATAAGAAGTTGTTTTTAATCACTTGACTGCTTTGTTCATTTTTTTTTTCTTTTTGTTGAGATTTCAGCTGCCACTCAATCAGGTATAATTTGCTAATATCCTTTTGAACATACTCTGATTTAATTTAAGATAAATGCTGTGTACATTTAAGGAAGGAAGGGAAAAATGGGACAGTAACTATAGTGGATTGAATAGTGCCCCGCAAAGACAGGCCCAGCTCCAAGTCTCTGGAACCCATAAATGTGACCTTATTTGAAAAAAAAGGTCTTTGCAGGTGTAATTAAGCCAAGAATCTCAAGATGAAATCATTCTGGTTAATCTGGGTAGGGCTCAAATCCAATGACAAGTGTCCTTATAGGAGACACATAAGGACAAACAGGGAGAGAAAACAAGAAGATCACGTGAAGATGGAGGCAGAGATTGGAATTATGCTGCCGCCAACCAGGGTATACCTGGAGCCCCCAGAAGTTGCACCAGGCAAGAAAGGACCCTTCTAGAGCTTTCAGAGGGCGGGTGGCCCTGCTGACACCTTGATTTCAGACGTCTGGTCTCCATAACTGTGAGAGAATAAATTTCTGTTGTAAGCCATCCAGTGTGTGGTAGTTTATTATAGCAGCCACAGGTACTGATATAAGAAATCACATCTGGGGCTTCCCTGGTGGCGCAGTGGTTGAGAGTCCGCCTGCCGATGCAGGGGACACAGGTTCGTTCCCCGGTCCGGGAAGATCCCACATGCCGCAGATCGGCTAGGCACGTGAGCCATGGCCGCTGAGCCTGCGCGTCCGGAGCCTGTGTTCCGCAACTGGAGAGGCCACAACAGTGAGAGGCCCGCATACAGCAAAAAAATAAAAAAAAAAAGAAATCACATCTACTGCATGCTAGCAGTCTTACAGGAGCTTCAAACATGCTGTGTCATTTAGCCCTCAAAAGAACCTGTTCAGGTAGTATTACAATCAGTGGCTATTTTTAGATGAAGTAATTCATCCACAGTCACAGAGTTAATGAATGATGAGCTGAGATTAAATCTAATAACTTTGATCATAAAGCTCATACACTATCCATTGTATCATGTTACCTGTCAAATACATTATGCTATTTAAAGAGAATGTGACATTGAAAAAAAATCAGGTTTTTTTTTTAACCCATAAACATACAAAGTAGTGTCACCATATAAGTGTTCATAAATATTTTCCGCCTGCTTGCTAATTGAATGGACAGGAATGTTTAAGTAGAGATAAGATGGCAATACCCTATTAAGTATGTCAAGGAGTGCTACACTTCAATATTGGTATTTATGTTTCTTTTTAATCTTTTAACTTTTCCTTTAGGTGACCTTAGTTTTTCATTTATTCATTTAATAATTCATATGTGCCAGGTAATGTGCTAGGTGATAGTGATATAAAAATAAATAAGATATTATTCCCATCCAAGTTACTCCAAAAGGAAAATTAATTACAGCTTATAAGTTGTATAAAATAGATTGTTCAAACACTTTAACCATCGATAATGTAATGTTGCTAAAATTTTCATACTTTCTGCTCTTTACTGCTATTCAAACAATGAAGATTTCCCACCTTGGTGTGAAACATAAATTTACATAAGCTCTGTTTTACATGTATGCATGGAACAAGTTGTCAATATGACATAAGTACATGTAGTTATTAGTCATGACAATAATGTGTGGGAATGGGTAAGGGTCAAGGCAGACCCATAGAACTTCTAAGTTTTTTCATAGTTTAGCTCAGATCATTGTGTGAATTTTCCCAACCCAGGAGCAAGAGACTCTGAAGAGATTATCTCATCTAAGCAAGGTGACCAGTCTCAAAAGACTCTTAACATTTCTGTTACTCAAACCTGTTAAACTCCATTTCTATTGAATACCACTCGTAAATGTTGGAAGATAATTTTCTATTGATCTCTCACTTTTCTGCACATCCTGTTAATAGAATCACTGATAGCTATTGTTCTAGGCTGTCTTTTTAAGGATGTCTATATAGCAAACAGCTTGGGACGACTGAGATAGTATTTGTCTCTGGAGTAGAGGGCAGATTTATTTGCTGACCAATAAAATAAAGATCATGTCTTTCACCAGGGAAAAGTTTGAGCAGGTCTGCTTGTGGCCACTCTGGCACGTGCAACCTGGAAGGGAGGAGGGAGTTGACCAACGGGGAAGAGAAAGCAGTGAATAAATACTTGCTTCCTCTTTTATACCTGGGTGAAATGCTCTATAACACATTTCAAAAGCCCCCTCAGAGGATTCTGCAAGATTGTGCACCAGTCACCCACAGGGGTGGCCAGACCCTTAACACATCCTTGTCTTGGCTTCTCCACCTTCCTGCCTGTTATACCTGCTCCCTGGAATAACACAGTTTAATAAATGTTATTGGTCTTAAGGGGAACCCACACAAAGACACCATCTTACATGTCTTGGTTTTAGCAATTGTTATTTTCCTGTAAATTAATGTCTGGAATATTTGAAGAGTTATAATTATCAGTGTTGGGACTAAGTTGTTTAGTGCAAAAATCCTGGGTTCTAACAGAATCCAATGCTTTTCAGGTGCCTTAAGAAGAGTGGTTAGTTCCTCTCTTAATTTCTTTCATAGGACTCCCTAATTTCATATTGAAAAAGAGAAAATGTAAACTGATAACCACAAAAGAGCATGGAAGAGAGAAGTGGGCATATTCATTCCATGAATACATTAGTTTCTATAACTGCCTACTCAAGATTAACTAAAAAAAAAAATAAGAAAAAAGACAGGATAATTTGGGATGCTGGCTGTTAAACCAATTTTACAATAAAGTGTTCACTTTGTTCAAGCAAAGTGTAAAGTTTAGGGAACTTATCCTTCATTTTTAATATTCATGATGACTATCCATGGGTAAGCTGCAGTGGAAATGTGTGGAAAGAATGCACTGGCCTTGCTTCTTGGAAGGGGTCTTGCTACAAGGAACTATCTTGTAAAGTTAACTTGCTTTGACAAGTTCCAGATGTGATTCATCTGACCAGAATTATTGACATACTGGAGCTGAGCATAGATCAAGGAGATGTGATTTCTTGCAATATAGAAGATGAGTATTTATATAATCAATTGTTTGTCTTATAGGATCTAAAATTAGAATATATATATTTTTTATTTTAATCATTTTTGGTGAGACTGTTGTTATGCTTCATGTGTGTGTCACATGAAAGAAGGCACCAATCATTTTCATTTCTGGGCCTCTATTTTCCCTTCTCTTTTATATTTTGGTTGCCACCCTCTGCCACTTTCTTAGCTATGTGATGGATTCAAGAGACAGTGGCTATACCTTCTTAAAGCCAATAACTCACTACCTTCAAGGATGGCTAGTAGGCAAGGGACCCTCTTTAGGTCCCTCTAACATATTCTGAGATCAGAGTTACCCTTTCTGAGGAACCTGCAGGTTTCTATACAGGCGCCATAAAAATTCTCCAAGAAAGTTTATGATGTAGCTTATAATTTGCTCCAAATTTTAAGACACATGTGCTACTCAATCCTTTTCATGTGGATAGGGAGAAAGCCTGTATTAGAATGTATGAGTAACAACATAAGTGTGACTTAAACTGTTAAGAAGGATTAGAATCATTGCTCATGAGAACACTGAAGTAATTTTACTGGCTTTACCATAACCCATTACCAGCTATACAAATGCAAGAAGGAAAGGCTCAGTGGATCTTTGCCTTCGCTTCAAAGAGGCACTGAGTATTTGCTGCCTTCTCCCTCTTCATATCAAAATTAAATACCAGGGACTTCCCTGGTGACGCAGTGGTTAAGAATCCGCCTGCCAGTGCAGGGGACACGGGTGGTTCGAGCCCTGGGTCTGGAAAGATCCCACATGCTGCGGAGCAGCTAAGCCCATGCACCACAACTACTGAGCCTGTGCTCTAGAGCCCGCAAGCCACAACTACGGAAGCTCAGGTGCCTAGAGCGCATGCTCCACAACAAGAGAAGCCACTCAGTGAGAAGCCCGTGCACAGCAAACGAAGAGTAGCCCCCACTCGCTGCAACTAGAGAAAGCCCACGAGCAGCAATGAAGACCCAACTGAGTCAAAAATTAATTAACTAATTATTTTTTTAAAAAAATAATGTCACTTGGTTATCAAGAGTCTTAAAAAGAATATTAAAAAAAAATTAAAGACCAAAGTCATTGTCCGTCCAGAGTCACACTGTTAAAGACTTCAGGATATGGATTTGTGCCATATTTCCTCCACTCTGCCTTCTGTATTTTTTTCACACAGAGAGGGTGAATTGGGGCTCTCCTATCAAGAACAAGAAACTACCGTTAGAAAGTACTAGTCTCAATTCTTAACTGTTGTAATCAACAAATCCTAGTGCATTTGTATCCTCTCTTTCTCTGTATTAAATAGCTGATTTACTGTATGGTAAAAATTTCTTCTGCACTCCTTAATGGCATTTGTTTAATTCGTATGTTCATGCTAAAATGCAAGCTGCTTCTGTGAGGCTCTAAAAGCTGACAAACTTTTTCCATAAAATATTTTAGACTTTGTGGGCCGCATGTCTCCGTGGCACCTATTCAACTCTGCCATTGTAGGACAAAAACAGCCATAGACATTACATAAACAAATGAGCATGGCTGTGTCCCAATACAGCTTTATTTATGGCATTGAAATTTGGTTTTCATGTAATTTTCATGTGTCACAAAATAGTATTCTTTAAAAAAAAAGTGTTTTCAATAATTTAAAAATGTAGATTCATTTTAGCTTGCCGTGTGTACGAAAACAGGCAGCAAACTAGATTTGGCCCACAGATCACTGATGCTCCAATATCAAACTTATGAGAGTTACAGTTTATCATTGTGCTTAAAGCTTCAGAGTAAACCATGCCTGTGTCTCCATTTTAAATTCTATTTTAGTATTTTGGGGGAGGGGCAAGGATTTACAACCTTACTGTAAAATTCTTCTTTGGGATAAAATTTGGTATTTAAAACCTAAAATAGAGAAGACAGTTGTTCTAAATCTGAAAAATCACTAGGACTGAACCCCAACTAACGTTGCTGTATTAAACTATATCTTGATTAACTGTCTTAAAAATAATGAACATTCACCTCTTTAAGTATTTTAAATAAAAGCTGACTAATTATAATTTTCTTCTGTAATTTAAAAACATACAGGAGGGACTTCCCTGGTGGCACAGTGATTAAGAATCAACCTGCCAATGCAGGGGACACGGGTTCAAGCCCTGGTCCGGGAAGATACCGCATGCCGCGGAGCAACTAAGCCCGGGCACCACAGCTACTGAGCCTGTGCTCTAGAACCCGCGCACCACAACTACTGAACCCACGTGCTGCAACTACTGAAGCCTGTGTGCCTAAAGCCCATGCTCCACAACAAGAGAAGCCACTGCAAAGAGAAGCCCACGCACTGCAACAAAGAGTAGGCCCGGTTCACCACAACTAGAGAACGCCCGTGCACAGCAACGAAGACCCAAAGCAGCCAAAAAAAAAAAAAAAAAAAAAAAAAAGCGAATGGCAGTGGCATTTAAAAAAAAAACAGGAGTATTAAAAGTTTCATACAAAACTGATATATCATTTAAAAATTTTCCTCAAGCATATTTCTTTTCTAGCAAAAGGGTGCCAAGACGAAGGCCCTGAACTTGGAAATTCTAGTGATTTTTCAAAACCTTAAATCATCTTCTTTAAAGATAACAGGAAAATGGAAGTCAAACAATTATGACTTCACTGTAGTGAATATTTTTCCCATTAATGGCTGAAGTGAAAATTGTCAGCTCATTTTGGAGTGGTATAACATGCTAGCAAGATTTAGTCCCAGGAGATGAGGCTCAACACATCACAGTACTTGCTCCTTGACCTCCCTGTCCTGACAGTATTTTACATTATATTGGAGCCCAGTGAATGTAAAGAAAATCTCAACTTTCATAAGTTTGCATTTGAACTTTAAAAATATGAATTTGGTCCTATGAGTCTCTCTGAATTTTAGTGATAATAACAGGATTTATTCCAAAGTGTTTGAAACCTGTATGTTTTAAGGGGGAAAAATAGGTTGTTTTCTTTGTATGCTTCAATCACCTTCAAGTATAGCATGTTTATTTCATCTTATGAATACTTTTTCTCCCTTGGTAGATTGCCAGTTATTTCTTACAGATCTTTCCATTCTTCATGTTTTTAATTTTGGAACTGAGTTACAACTACCCACATGTACCACATAGATGGATAGATGAACAAGTATACGAAACAAAAAGATAGATAAATATTATACTAAATAGGCTGGCTGCTTCTTCTTTTTTTTATTTTTTCCTAATCCTGAGAGATTTGTCTCTCTTTATGCTACAAAACAGTATCTCCTTTCCAATAATGGAGGATGCAATTACTTATACTGTACTTTCATACTGAATTACAAATTTAACTTAGCCTGAGGCACTTATTTGCTATCTATGTTAAACAAAACATTTTTGAAAATATAACTGAGGTATACTGGAAAAACTGGATATCCACATGCAAACAAGTGAAGTTGGACTTTTACCTAACACCATATACAAACATTAACTCAAAATGGATCAAAAACCTAAACATAAGAGCAAAAACTAAATGTCTCTTAGAAGGAAACAAAGGGCAAAAGTCAGATTTGGCAGTTTCTTGAATATGACACCAAAAGCACGGGCAACAAAAGAAAAAAAATAGACGAATTGAATTTCATAAAAATGAAAAACTTTTATGCATCAAAAGACATTATCAATGGAGTAAAAACACAACCCACAGAACAGGAGAAAATATTGGCAAATCATATATCTGATAAGGGATTAATATCCAGAATATGTAGAGAACCCCTAAAATTCAACAAAAACAAAATGCAGTTCAAAAAGGGTGAAGAACTTGAATTGTCATTTCTTCAAATAGGATATACAAATGACCAAGGAGCGCTTGAAAAGATGCTCAACATCACTAATCACTGGGGAAATGTAAATCAGAACTACAATGAGATACAACCTCACACCCATTAGTATGGCTCCTATCTAAAACAAAACCAAAAACCAGAAAATAAGAAGTGCTGGCAAGGATGTGGAGAAATTAGATCCCTTTATGCACTGTTGATGGGACTGTAAAATGGTACAGCTGCTGTGGAAAACTGTACGGAAAACTCAAGAAATTAAAAATAGAATTACCATATGAGCCAGCAATTCCTCTTCTGGGTATATACCCCAAAGAAATGAAAACAAGGTTTTGAAAAGATATTTGTACACCCAAGTTTATAGCAGCATTATTCATAATAGCTAAAATGTGGAAGAAACTTGTGTCCACTGATCGATTCATGGATAATCAAAATGTGGTATATGTACACAGGGGAATATTATTAATCCATAAAAGGAAGGAAATTCTGACATATGCTACAACATGGATGAACCTTAAAGACATTCTGCTTAGTGAAATAACTCAGGCACAAAAAGACAAATACTGTATGATTCCTCTTTTAGGTGGTACATAGAGTAGTCAAATTCATAGAGATAGAAAGTAGAATGGTGGCTGCCAGGGGCTGAGGGAAGCAGGGAATCGGGAGTTATTGTTTCACGGGTATAGAGTTTCTGCTTTGCAAGGTAAAAAAGAGTTCTGGAGATGGCTGGTGCTGACGTCGCACAACAATATGAGTGGACTTAATACCACTGAACTGCATGCTTAAAAATGGTTAAGATGGGTAAGGTTATGTGTATTTTTGTTTTAAAAAATTTTTGTTTTAAATATAGTCGAGGTCTAATATAAACCAAGACCTTTGTAATCAAAGAGTCCTGGATTCAGATTCCAGTTCTGCCACTTACTGGCTGGTAGTCGTCAGCAATTTACTTAATCTTTTCTAAAGCTCATTTTCCTAGGCCATAAAATAATTTCAATAATTAAAGAATTAATGAGATAGCACATATAAAGATCTTACTACAGGGCCCGACTGTGTGCCTGTGACAGTACCCATTCAATACATCCTTTTCTCTTCTTCTCATTATACCAATAATTCAAACATACATCAAACGGGATTGAAAGGGAATTCTTGGAAGTCTTCCCTTATTGCACTGCTATTGAACTTTCCTAATTTCTATTCAGGATGCCTGGATGAGAGGGAAGTCCCCTAGTTCGGTTGCTAGAATTTATGTCCCTCAATGCCACTACTGTGTTCTTTTACCTATAAATGTCCATTTCTCTCACTATTCCAATTTAAGACTAAGCTTAAACATTATCCACCTACCTCAGCTGGAGCTCGGCCCTGAGAACAGGGGTGGGGTGGGACCCATTTATCCCAATTCTCTCTCAACGATCCACCAGGTTTTTAAAAACAAATAGGCCTGTTTATTCGAGAGGCAGCAAGCCAAAACGAAAGTAGTGCCAACAGCTGTCAGCCTCTTTTTGTGAGCCAGCACCTGTATACAGGGAATATCAGTTCTGTTTGTTCATATTCTCCCACCATGGACCCCAGAGCAGTGTAGTCTCTTGTTTTAGGTGTTTTCTCACAGGAGAGATGTGTCTGGAGGCAAGTGTCATGTTAGTGACCTTTCCTGGACTGTGACTTCAATTGCAACTGACTCTCATCTTCAGGGGGAAGCAAGAAAAGGTAGAACCCAGTCTCAATCATCACCCAGACAAGCAGGATACACATAGGAAGTTCCTCCTGTGCCCAGGATTCAGGCTGTCCTCTCTCTAGCCCCTACTCCACACAGGGCCCCACTGCTCACTAATCCACCTCCCTCAAAAATGGCTACATCAGAAGAAGGGATGTTTCTTCATTGGCTAATTTGTTCCTAGATCCACTCATTAGAATCACTGACCTAGTTATTATTGCTTCAGCTGTTTTCTCCTGCAAAGGAGACCACATTTGGCAACACTAGAAATAACATTCTTGTGGTCACATCAGCAATGATGAGAACAGGGTTGTTACTTTTGCTTTCTTGTAAACTTTTTAGTTTATAAACAAACTAGATGCGTCTCTCCTTTCAACATCTCTCAAGGAAAAATAAGCACAAACAAAATAGAAGGAACTTGTATGCAGCATAAAGCATCATGTAGGAATAAACTCCTTTTGAAACTTTTCCATAAAGAGACCATTACAGATCATCTGTTTCAAGTTTTCACTCTTGTTCGCTCTCTCTCTAAACGCTTATTGAAAAGGGCACCTTGCTTATAGCTACTTCCTCCTACACTCTCTCCTAAGTGATCTTAATAAAACTTGTGTTTTTCTCTCTCTCTCCTGCAGTTAATATCCTTTACTAGCTCTCTACCGCCCTCATTTTGAGAATAGCACACGAGAAGCTTCACGATGAGGTTCCTGTTTGTTTACTCTCTAGCTTTTCTGCTACCAATCTTTCTCTATTTGTGCTGAAATAATACCAAGCAACTTATAGTTCCCTGAACAGTCCTCTTAGAAAGCCTAAGAGAATGCCTCCTCCTTCCCCCATCACTGGGGAATTTCTATCAAATTTTCAAAACCCACCTTGGACTTCAACGCCCCTGGAAAAAGTTTTCTGATTCAGAATTAATAACTCCTTCTTCTATGCACTTATTCCATTCTACTCATTCATTTATTTGACAAATTCAATAACATTCGACAAATATTTACTGACCTACGTAACACATGTCAAGTACCGTGCTAGAGAATTTCATCACCATTATTGTCATCCTGGCTAACACTCACATAGAGTTCACACTGTGCCAGGCACTGTTCTAAATGATATACATGTACTAATTGATTGACCTGAGTAACAACTCTTTGAAGTAGATACTCTTACTATCACCATTGTGTAAATGAAGCAACTGAATCCCAGAGAAGTTAAGTAACTTGCCCTTGCTCCCCCTGGCAGTCCAGCTTCAGAGTGCATGTCCAAGACAAGCCTCATCCATATCGTAACAGAGATAACAGGCTAATGAGGAGGATTGACATTAACAAGCAATTATAGCACAATGTGGTAAAAGAATGAATACAAGATGCCGTGGAAGCGTGCATTTGAAGGACTAACCTATTCAGTTGGTGAGGCTTCCCTGAGAAAGATGTGCTTAAAGCTGAGTTGGTGAAGGATGAGTATGGAAACTGTCCACTTCAACCCCTAGATAGACTTCAAACTACTTGAGGGAACAGTCCTCTTCTTAGTCATCTCCGTATGACGGGACCTATTCTACTGCTAGGCACACGAAATGTGAGGAGGTATTATTTGCTGAATAAATACATAAATTAAAATGTTAAGTATCTTCTATGACCTCCACCAGGAGTTTTATTTTTATTTTTTTAACATCTTTATTGGAGTATAATTGCTTTGCAATGGTGTGTTAGTTTCTGCTTTATAACAAAGTGAATCAGCTATACATATACGTATATCCCCATAGCTCCTCCCTCTTGCGTCTCCCTCCCACCCTCCCTATCCACCCCTCTAGGTGGTCACAAAGCACCGAGCTGATCTCTGTGCTATGCGGCTGCTTCCCACTAGCTATCTATTTTACATTTGGTAGTGTATATGTGTCCATTGCCACTCTCTCACTTCGTCCCAGCTTACCCTTCCCCCTCCCCGTGTCCTCAAGTCCATTCTCTATGTCTTCGTCCTTATTCCTGTCCCACGCCTAGGTTCTACAGAACCTTTTTTTGTTTTTTTAGATTCCATATATATGTGTTAGCATACGGTATTTGTTTTTCTCTCTCTGACTTACTTCACTCTGTATGACAGACTCTAGGTCCATCCACCTCACTACAAATAACTCTTGTTTCTTTTTATGGCCGAGTAATGTTCCATTGTATATATGTGCCACATCTTTATCCATTCATCTGTCGATGGACACTTAGGTTGCTTCCTACCAGGAGCTTTAAATATTTTACTTAATCTGTATATAACAATTCTGCAAAGCAGTTATTTTTCTCTTCTGAATTATTAATTGAGAAACTAAACTTCAGTTCATTAGTGGACCTTTGTGTATTTCAAAATTCCTTGCTGTTCTGCAGTTTCAGAATTGACTTATGGACAGCTCTTTGACTTTTAAATAATTTATAATTTTATTTTATTTTTATTTATTTATTTTTTGGCCATGCCACGTGGCTTGCAGGATCTTAGTTCCCCAACCAGGGATTGAAACTGCACCCTCCGCAGTGAAAGCACAAAATCCTAACCAGGGAATTCCCTATAATTTTATTTTTGAAATACACATTTTCCCCATGAAACTCTAAGTGTTTTGTCCTATGTATATTTTACAATGAAAATCTAGGATTTTATTGTATAACATGTGGGTTTATTTCATTTACCTGACTATTTCTTAGTCCACTCAGTCTGCTGTAACAAAAATCATAGATTAGGTGGCTTAAACGACAAACATTTATTTCTCACAGCTCTGGAGGCTTGGAAAGTCCAAGATCAAGATTAAACAGAATGAATATCTGGTGAGAACACGCTTCCTGGTTCATAGACAGGAACTATTTATGTCTATTACTATTGCTATGTCCCCACCTGGCAGAAGAGGTGAGGTAGCTCTCTGAGGTCTCCTATATAAGAGCCCTAATCCCATTCATGAAGCTCCACCCTCATCATCTAATCACCTCCCAAAGGCCCCACATCCTAATACCAACACTTTGTGGATTAGGGTTCAGTATCAATGTGTGAAGTGGCTGGGGTGGGGGGAGTGGGGGGAGGCATAAACATTCAGTCTACAGCAATTGCCCTAAGAGACAATTTTTGTTCATATTCAAAAGCTATGTACCTTGAACAACCTTTATAAAAAACACGGGATTAGGGGTGCTAACCCTCTATGCAGTCCAAAGTTTTTTACAGTCAGTTCTCTATACCCATGGTTCCTACATAATCATGATTCTACATCAGTGGATTCAGCCAACTTCAGACCCTATAGTACTGCAGTACATATTTATTGAAATAATCATCATATAAGTGAACCCACACAGTTCAAACCTGTGTTGTTCGAGGGTCACTTGTAATTGCTAAATTGTCTATCTTTGAGGACTTTCTAAGAGAGTGCCTCAGCTTCTCAGCTTAATAGTGAAGATAAAAAAAATAAGTGGGGAGAGGATAAGCCTTCTCATAACTTTTCCTTTTTATACACTAGGCGGTTCTTTCTTTTTCTTTTTTCCATTAGTAGGTGCCTCCACGAAGAGAGAAGAGATGAACAGAATTATTTGAAAGCTGTGCTGGGAACTTATTCTGCGTTGACTGTACAACTAGCCAGGAACTCCACACTCTTCCCAGAGTGAGAGACTGTACTCAACTCAAATTAAGTCTCTACTTGGTGGGCACCTGGTTTTCCCCATACTAGCTGTCTATAATCACTTAGAATCTAAACACAGATCGCCTGGTGCCCAAGTACTTTGAACCCCACTAATAAGATTGTTCACCCCTGTTGCACATGGGAGTCGAATGGGGAGTTTTAAGAGAATCTGATGTTTGGATCCCACCCCCAGAAATTCTTATGTAACTGGTCTGGGCTTCAGCATTTTTTTTTTTTTTAAATTTATTTTTGGCTGTGTTGGGTCTTCGTTTCTGTGCGTGGGCTTTCTCCAGTTGCGGAGAGCGGGGTCCACTCTTCATCGCGGTGCGCAGGCCTCTCACTGTCGCAGCCTTCTCTTGTTGCAGAGTACAGGCTCCAGTCGCGCAGGCTCAGTAGCTGCAGCGCACGGGCTTAGTTGCTCCGCGGCATGTGGGATCTTCCCAGACCAGGGCTCGAACCCGTGTCCCCTGCATTGGCAGGCAGATTCTCAACCACTGCGCCACCAGGGAAGCCCCTGGGCTTCAGCATTTTTAACAGCTTCTTAGGTGATTTTAATGTGTAGGCAAGGTTGAGAACCAGTGTTCTAGAACACTGGACTGTAGATTCTGATCCAGGAGGTATGGGGTGGGGATGAGGTTCTGCATTTCTTTCCTGTGCCTATGTGCTGAAATGGCTGCAAGCAGAAAGTACTAATGGAGCCCAGAGGAGGGGATACTACTTACTGCCTGGGGAGAAATTGGAATAAGCAAAATAACTGAGCCTGAGCATGGGAATCAGGATATTTTCAATCAGGATAATTTGGTCTTTTCACACCAAAACACAACTTTTCCTCCAGCAAATTTAACTACCCTGCGGAATGCTCTTATCTCTGAAATCCCAGTTTTCGCCACTCCGTGAACCATCTACTACTTCTATTCTTCTAACTCAACCTTATATCTCCATTATAACCAATCCTTACATTACAGAGAGAGTTCCAATTCATTGTTCCCAGCACTTCTTATCTACCTATCTATTGATTCAACAGTCCATCAATCTATATATATCATTATCTATCACCTTCCTAAAGTCTTTCCTCTTCACCTCCCAGAGATTCCGTGGTGCATCATTACAAGCACTTCCTTGTAAATATCCTTACTTGCCCCTCTCTGTGTGATGTCCATCCTTAGTTAAATCCAGCTATTCCTTTCCACATCTGCATTCTCTTGACTGAAGTTTACTTCAGGACTCTTGACTGAAGTTTACTTGAGAAATAAACATAACACTATGCTGTCTGGACTCACTTTAAATTTATGACACAAATAGAAAATGGGCATTCAACCCCGCTGGCAATGTCACAATCTTTCTACACTTCACCTCCTCACTCTCAGAAGATACCTCTGAACTTCTCACTCCTCCAACCTTTAATATCCCCTTCTTGCTGAAGACCTCATCTCATATTTTATTAAGAAAATTGACGTGATCAGGTAGGAGCTATCTTATTCTCCCACCCAAACACAAACCATTGCATCTGAATTAAATCTTCTGTCTTTCCCTCCTGTTAAAATGTTGGGAATCTGGGTTCTTTTCAAAGGTCCGTCCCCCCTCCATATGCTTTGGATCCATTCCTTCATCCTCCTCTATGATTTCATTCCTGTAGGTATTCCCTTTTTCTCCAGCATCAAATAGTTCTTTCCACATTACATCATTCCCACAAAAATATAAGCATTTATCTGCCAACACAACATCAACAACAAAAAACTTCCCTTGCTCTATTTGACCAACTATAGCCACCATCCTATTTCTCTGATCTTCCCCCTCCAAAAAACCAAAAACAACAAAAAGAAAACAAAAAATAAACAAACCCAGAAACCAACCAAAGAAACAAAACCTTAAGACTTGTCCTACTTGTACACCTTTTGTTCTTCATACACTTCAGTCTTTCTGTCTCACTATACCTCTGAAACTACTCTTGCCAGAGACTAATGATTGCCATGTTGCCAAATCCGTTGTCACTTCTGTCCTTGATACTTGACTTCCATGAAGCATTTACTATCGTTGACCACTCCTGTTCAATTGTAAAACATTCTCCTCTTGATTACTATGACATCACCTTCTTACCTTACAGGTTATTCCTTCTCATTCTCTTGCTGGTTCATCTTCCTCCTCTGCCCAACTTTGAAATGTTGGAGATTCCCCTAGCCCAGTTCTCTACCTACAGTCTTTGATTAGATAATCTCATCTAGTCCCAAAGTTTTAAGTTTCATGTATAAACTCATAACAACCAAGTTTATGTCTCCAGCCCAGAATCCATTCCAGACCAGTATATTCATCTGTTTACTTGACATTATCACTTAGATATCTAACAGGCATCTTGGACTTGATTATTGTCAATGCCCTCCAGCAAAAGACCGCTAGGAACACAACTGTAATTGAACGAGTTAGGTTTATTACTTGCTTCTGTGAGAATGCAAACCATGGAGAACCATGTGACATCTCAGTAAGAGGGTGTTAGCAACTTGGGTTTGTGTTATGTGATTTAGGGAAGGGTTCAAGGAAGAGGGATTTTGCTCTGGATTGGAAGCTGTAGGAAGGCAGGAGTAATTCTATAATTGTGTATTTTAATTAGTACTATCTAGAATGACTGAATATTATCTACTGGACAGAGGCTAAATAATCAGTACAGGAGCAGCAGTTCAGTCATATTATCCAGGATAAGGAAATGTTTGCTCATTTTTGTGGCTTGGACAATGTTTATGTTTAGTCTATATCCAGGCATGATTACAGCGATCTTTTTTTTTGTTTGTCTTCAAAAAAAGACTTTTTTTTTTTTGTCATCAATCATGGTCACAGAGTAGCCTTGTCTGGTGTTGATGTTCTGTGAAATTTCCCCCCTCTAACTTACCAAGCTCATTTCTACCTCTGCACTTACTCTGTCCTTTGCCAATTAGTCTCTTTCCCTTTCGGCTCCCATCATGGTGAGTCCTTCTTAGTCACCATCACATCCTTCCACTATTTTTCCTTCTTTGGAGCCCTAATCAATATCTAAAAAGAATGTTGCTCATTTGTTTGTTTATTGCCACTGCCTCACTGGAATTTAGCTTCATAAAGGGATGGCGGTTTTTTCTATCATGTGTTCGCCGCTGTAACTCCAGCCTCTA